>NC_059207.1:27771879-28079473 GCF_020615455.1 Coregonus clupeaformis
GAGGATATTTATACAGAAAAATGTATGCACTCACTAACTGTAAGTCGCTCTGGATAAGAGCGTCTGCTAAATGACTAAAATGTAAAATGTAAATGTAAATACATGACAAGATTTTAGGTTGACAATAATTCTATTACACAATTTCTTATATATTACATGCCTTACTTTTTTTTCCTGCATATTTAAAATCAGGATTATGCCTCTACTGCCATTCATTCCAATTAGAATGGTTTGGATTTCCCCCTGACCTGTTACAGGAGGGAGTCGCAGTTCCGGAGCGACCCACTAGGTGTCATCCTCCAAGAACCTTAGGCACCTCCTTACTCACAGTCTGGACTAATCATTATCCTATTGGTGTCACCTGTGTCTACCTGTTCACCTGTGTATTTATGCCCTCACTTCCCTGTGTTCCCTTGCTCAGTTTTCTCTGCTAGTATGCTCAGCAGTACTTATCCGTGTCTGATCGGAGAAGTATGTACAGGTACTCGAGAAGTGTTCTACCTGTTTCTTTATTATTTCAGTCTTAGTTACTATTTCGTATTTTGGCTGTCAGCCTGTTTTTGGAGACTTATTTGCTCCACCTTTCTTTTATCGTGTTAAGTCCGTTGTTTTGTATCCTGGCTTCGGGACCACCAGTAAAGATCCTTGTTTCACCATCTCTGCCTACTGTCTATCCTGCACTGCACCTGGGTCACACCTCACACCAACCCTTACACTGACCAATATGGCTGCCATTTTGATCCCATTCTAGAACTTTGAGTGTTTATGACATAGCCCCTCTAGTAATTTAATTAATAGGTTGCACCTCCATCACTCAGTCGCGTCATAAACCTTCTCAAGCCGCCCTCTACCGGTTGCGCAATAGTGGTGCCCTAAAGCCGTGATAAGCCTGGAAATACGATTACATTGCTAAAGTGGTCAAATATTTAGTAGGACACAACTTTGCCTGCATTATCATGTCGTCAAATTTACTTTAGACAGATGGCAATGTTGTCTTTTAGCTAGCAAAAATCTGATGTCCTCCGCTCAATCTTAGCTAACTAGCGAATGTTATACTGCATCTAAAGTCAATCTGCCGACATCAAAATGATAACAAAAGGTTTTCCTACTAATTATTTTCCTCCTATTGAATGGCATTGTATTTCCAAGCCATTTCTGATTAAATCGTCATCAGTGCTCATTGACGATGCATCGAGCACACTCAGTTGGGCATCAGTCCAAAACAAACGTTCAAAACAATATTGTGACGAAACATGCAACCGATGAAGAGGATCTCTATGGAATGAAATCACTCCTGTGTAACAATAACAGTGATGTCACCATTACATATAGTACATGCAATTACACCAGCTAGCTCTTACAAACCTCCAGCCTGTGCTCTACGTTCTACCTAAGTATTTTATAATGCACACGATGCAACCTGCTAACCCCCTATAGCTACACCGAGTGCACAAAAGATTAGGAACAACTTCCTAATATTGAGTTGCACCCGCTTTTGCCCTCAGAACAGCCTCAATTTGTCAGGGCATTGACTCTACAAGGTGTCAAAGCGTTTCACAGGGATGCTGGCCCATGTTGACTCCAATGCTTCCCACAGTGTCAAGTTGGCTGGATGTCCTTTGGGTGGTGGACCATTCTTGATACACACCACGGGAAACTGTTGAGCGTGAAAAGCTCAGCAGCGTTGCTGTTCTTGACACATTCAAACCGGTGCGCCTGGCATCTACTACCATACCCCGTTCAAAGGCACTTAAATATTTTGTCTTGCCCATTCACCCTCTGAATGGCACACATACACAATCCATGTCTCAACTGTCGCAAGGCTTAAAAATCCTTCTTTAACCTGTCTCCTCCCCTTCATCTACACTGATTGAAGTGGATTTAACTGGGGACATCAATAAGGGATCATAGCTTTCACCTGGATTCACCTGGTCAGTCTATGTAATGGAAAGATTGTTCCTAATGTTTTGTACACTCAGTGTATCACAGGTGGGCTGTGGCACCTTTCATTGGGGAGGACAGGCTCATAGTAATGACTGGAACGGTATTAATGGAATGGTATCAAACACATCAAACACATGGTTTCCATTTGTTTGAAACCATACCATTCACTCCATTCCAGCCATTATTATGAGCCATCCTCCCCTCAGCAGCCTCCTGTGCAGTGTATATGTATTGAATACGAATAGCACAAAATAGCACAAGTATATATGAATGATACTGGTATTCTGGTATCCAATGCTACTGTTCTGTATTTACGAAATTAAATACTCATTTTGATGTTATAGTCATGAAATAGCCATGTCGTAGGTTGATGGTTGTGTGTGTGTGTGTGTGTGTATTGGAGCACCATTACTGTGTGCTGGAGTGAGACGGCAAGCCAACCAGGCCTGTGTGTTGCTATGGAAACCAGGGATAGTTGTGTGTGCGAGAAGCTCATAAGACAGAGTGACACTGACAATGCTACAGAGTAGAGCATGTGCTTCTCACACCTGTATAGGGGCAACGCAATTCTGTCTGTCTGACTGTGGCTGTACTACCATCTGCTAGTGTTACAGGTACAGCATCTGTGTCTGACTGTGTGTCCCTTTGTCTGTCCACCTGCCTCTCCTCTATCTTGTGCTAGGCCCATCCCCCTATTGTGACATCACAGGGTGTGACATCAGCAGGGAGGCAGGCAGCCTCTCCAGCAGAGCCCAGAGCTGATCAGCATGCAGCACGTCAAGGCCTTGCTGGAGAGAGCTGAGCTGAGCTGAGCATGCTCCCTGCACACCTCCCTCCCTGCATGACAACGCTAGATACAGCTACAGATACTGATAAAAAAAAGATGTATGAATTAATACTAATATTAGTACAGATACTACTGTTGTAGACTACTGTTGTAGAAGAGGCAGGAAGAGGTCAGAGACAGAGAGAGAGAGAGAGAGAGAGAGAGAGAGAGAGAGAGAGAGAGAGAGAGAGAGAGAGAGAGAGAGAGACTAAATATGACACATTATAAGTCAAAGGTTATTGTCCTTACCTTGTTGGAGGCCATCTCGCCGACTGAGTGTCTGGTCTGTAGGGTCTCCAGCTGGTCCAGGCACCAGTCCAGCTCCTCCAGCGTCTCAGTGGCCAGTTTCTGGTAGGCCTCCTCTGGGGGGACGAGACAGGGGGGCAGGGGGTCAGTACGGGGGCGCTTCAGGGGGCTAGCACAGGCTGCTGGCCCGGGGTCTGCCTCCCCACACACAGCAATGCTGAGATGCCCCGAGTGGACGCATGGGTGACTCTTCATACTGGTGCAGAGCAGCCAGTACGAGAGTGAGAGGGGCCAAGTCACAAGTCTGATTTCCACCCCAAGACGACACCCTGATAGGGAGAGACCAGAGGGGCCTAGAGTCCTGAATCCTATCCCAGAGACCAACACCCTGAACCAGGCTGTTCAAAGCCAGAGACCCCCCCTGTGTCTAAAAGTCCTACTGTCCAAACCCTTGGAGGAATGACAGGGGCGTATAGTCCTGGAACCTAAACCCCTGCACTAGGCTGTTGAAGCCCAAGCACCCCCTAATACAAAAACTGTGTGCAACAGCCGTCAACTCCCAGTCAGGAGAGGAACCGTGAGGGATGGTGAACGAACATTGTCAACCAGAGCTGAGTGTAGCACGTGGGGATGTGTGAAACATACTCCTCAGCCTGAAGTGTCCCCACTTGCGCCAGTGGATAGCTAGCTTTTCACGTGGCGTTGACTGGTAAGACGATTCAGTAGGGCGGTCACATGTGCTAGCAAGGCACAGGTCCTGAGTTCACGCCAGGTATGGCCTGAATCAGAAGGAAAGTGGTACTCGCTAAGTAAGCATTGTGACGTCCTTTACGTTACAGAGCAGCAAGGCTGTTGAGCGTGCCTCAGTTAAAATCACAGCAGAGACAGGGAATATGGAGGGTGCCCTTTAGGTTCAGATATGATACATACAACAATAAAACAGAGACAAACACACAAATGAAAAACAACACACAGAATCCTGGTCTCTCAGTTATGTATGTGTCTGAGGTTCAGTATACAGTCCATAGAAGATATATGATTCCAGTCATGGAGAAGGATGAAGAGCAGTCTGGTTAGCAGGCCCATGTCTGCCCAGGGGAGGGATGGAGGGACAAAGGGGTGGAGGAGGAGGGAGGGATGGGGGTGTAGGAGGGGCAGTAGGTCCAGACGCTGTCCAAACCACAATCTCACAACCAGCAGGTTTTCATCTCCAGGCAGGAACAATGGGGAGCACAATGTAGCATGCTGGTTGGCTGCCTGGTTAGCTGCCTGGCTGGCTGGCTGGCTAGGGGATGAGCGCTTACCGCACACACCACATGCGCGCCAGATGGAGAGCTAACCAGAACACATCACTCTGCCTCCTCAGCCTCCCTGGAGCATAAACGCTACACGTCAACGCTATCCAGAAACAAAAGTGCTTATAATCCAATGAGTGTGTGTTGTGTCTGGGCTCCGTCCTATAGATGCTGTGTGTGTAGCCTCCCTGGTATCCAGACGGCAGATCGATGCTCTTCGTCAGAGCTGTACCTAAAGCCTGAGAGGACTGCACTGTGGGTAGGGGAGGGCCGTACACTGAAAGCCTGGCCTGGAGTATGGGGCAGTGGACCTGGAGCTCAATGTGTGTATCCATTCCACAGAGAGGGAGAGGGGGTGAGGGAGGGGCGGTGTACAGATAAGGAGAGAGACAGAGAAAGAGGGATGGTGAAAAAGAGATGGACCATGCAGTATGTGTCTGAGACATATGTCTGACAGAGAACTAGTAGAAGCTTTTTCAAAAGGAACAGTCTCTAAATAATATGTGTAAAGACAGACAGTTTCAAACAATGTCATGGTTGAGGTGTCAGAAGTCTATTCTAACCCCTTCCAAATCTTAAATAACAGTGTATCAAATATTTTTAATTCCTATTGTAGTCCATATTCCCTATTTCTTCTGCAAATGTATGTGTGTGTGCACTGGAGCCTCTTTCAAAGTACATGAATAAAAAGTGTCACCTCAAAAGCCAATTAATATTCATATTGTCTAAATTAGGATTGGGGAAGACTTTTAAGGCAATGGGATATGGTTAGGGTTGCAAAGGCAGTATATATTACTGGAAACTGTCGAAGTTTACCAGTAAGCTACCAGAATGTTGGTATCTTTCAAGGATCTATCACAAGACATCTAGTGGCCCTTTTGGGTACTGCAGATTATCACAGGTGTCTGTAATTATCTCTGGCCCTCTCTCTGGCCTTATCATATGTAAAATATATGAAATAATTAACTAAGATGATTTTTCAATAAAAAATAGAATGACAAAGCTGTAAAACATTTTCCTAAATATAAACCATCAACTTAGTGAATACCATTGGTGTTTGATGACGGTTTTGTCATGAAATATCCTTTAAAACTTTTTTAAAACTTTTTTTTTTTTTTTACTATGTCAATATGTATTTTGCTGTCAATGTTTTGCCATCAAACTGGTGGCAGTTGTGAATAAAGTAAATAGTTGGACGAGTTGCAGAGGTAATTAAAAACAATGCCATTGTTGACTACATGCTTTTTTCATTAATTTGTCTATTTTCTCTTGAACCACATTGTCTATCCATTAGAAACTCATAGACAAAATGGACACAGTAATAAAGAATGAATACTAAATATAAAAAGTTATTCAAGAATAAATTACCAAAGTTACAATAGATTGCCATAGAATTTCTGTTCATTACCAAAATGACTAAATATATGTTGCATTACACCATGTGTGTAACTAAAGTATACAGAGAGAGCAATCAACTGTGGTTTCAGAAACACACATAGGCACATGGAGGCACTGGAGTGTGTGTCTGATTCAAATCAAATCACATTTTATTTGTCACATGCTTCGTAGGCAACAGGTATAAACTAACAGTGAAACGCTCACTTATGGGTCCAACAATGGGTCCAACAATGCAGAGTTAAAGATAAGATAAAAAATAAAATAAAAAATAGAATAAATACACAGTGAATAACAAATAAAAATAACAAGTAAGAATAACATGGCTATATACAGGGAGTAGAACATATCATGGCTATATACAGGGAGCACCAGTACCAAGTCGATATGCAGGGGTACGAGGTAATTGAGGTAGCTATGTACTGTACATATAGGTAGGGGTAAAGTAACTAGGCAACACGACAGATAATAGACAGTAGCAGCAGCGTATGTGGTGAGTGTGAAAGTGTGTGTGTGTGTGTGTGTGTGTTGGGGTGTCAGTGTAAGTATATGTGAGTGTGTGGATAGAGTCCAGTGTGTGTGCATAGAGTCAGTGCAAGAGAGTCAGTGCAAAAAAGGCTCAACGCAGGTAGTCCGGGTAGCCATTTGATTAGCTATTTTGCAGTCTTGTTTAGAAGTCTTATGGCTTGGGGATAGAAGCTGTTCAGGGTCCTGTTGGTTCCAGACTTTGGTGCATTGGTATCTATTACCGTACGGTAGCAGAGAGAACAGCCTGTAGCTTGGGTGGCTGGAGTCTTTGACAGTTTTTTGGGCCTTCCTCTGACACTGCCTGGTATAGAGGTCCTGGATGACAGGGAGCTCGGCCCCAGTGATGTACTGGGTCATACGCACTACCCTCTGTAGTGCCTTGCAGTCGGATGCCAAGCAGTTGCCATACCAAGCGGTGATGCAGCCAGTCAAGATGCTCTCGATGGTGCAGCTGTATAACTTTTTGAGGATCTGAGAGCATATGCCAAATATTTTCAGCCTCCTGAGGGGGAAGAGGCGTTGTCGTGCCATCTTTACAACTGTGTTGGTGTGTTTGGACCATGATAGATCCTTAGGGATGTGGATACCAAGGAACTTGAAGCTCTCGACCCGCTCCACTATAGCCCCGTCGATGTAAATGGGGGCGTGCTCGGCCCTCCGTTTCCTGTAGTCCACGATCAGCTCCTTGGTCTTACTGACGCTAAGGGAGAGGTTGTTGTCCTGGCACCACACTGCTAAGTTTCTGACCTCCCCCCTGCAGGCGGTCTCATCGCCGTCGGTGATCAGGCCTACCACTATCAGGCCTACCACCGTCGTGTCGTCGACAAACTTAATGATGATGTTGGAGTCGTGTGCGGCCACGCAGTCGTTGGTGTTGAGGGTCAGCGTGGCGGATGTGTTGTTGCTTACCCTCACCACCTGGGGTCGGCCCGTCAGGAAGTCCAGGATCCAGTTGCAAAGTGAGGTGTTCAGTCCCAGGGTCCTTAGCTTAGTGATGAGCTTCGAGGGCACTATGGTGTTGCACGCTGAGCTGTAGTCAATGAACAGCATTCTCACTTAGGTATTCCTTTTGTCTAGGTGAGAAAGGGCAGTGTGGAGTGCAATGGAGTGTGTGTGTGTGTGTGTATGTGTGTGCCACATGTACAGTAATATTCCCAGCATGCCTCACAACCCCCACAAACATCGACATTGCATTACTTTTTCCTCTTTGCCTCCTCCCTCACCCTCTCTTTTACATTTCTCTGCCTCTCCTCCTCCTCTTTATCGTTTTCCTTTTCCCTCCCTCTCCCTCTGTGTATAATTCTTCCTCTCCCTCTGTGTATCATTCTTCCTCTCCCTCTCTCGTTATATCTCTCCCTCTCTTGTTATCTCTCTCACTCTCTCGTTATCTCTCTCCCTCTCTTGTTATCTCTCTCCCTCTCTTGTTATCTCTCTCTCTCCCTCTCTCGTTATCTCTCTCTCCCTCTCTCGTTATCTCGCTCCCTCTCTCGTTATCTCTCTCCCTCTCTTGTCATCTCTCTCCCTCTCTCATTATCTCTCTCCCTCTCTCGTTATCTCTCTCTCTCGTTATCTCTCTTCCTCTCTCGTTATCTCTCTCCCTCTCTCATTATCTCCCTCTCTCCCTCTCTCGTTATCTCTCTCCCGCTCTCGTTATCTCTCTCCCTCTCTCGTTATCTCTCTCCCGCTCTCGTTATCTCTCTCTCCCTCTCTCGTTATCTCTCTCCCTCTCTTGTTATCTCTCTCCCTCTCTCGTTATCTCTCTCCCTCTCTTGTTATCTCTCTCCCTCTCTTGTTATCTCTCTCTCTCCCTCTCTCGTTATCTCTCTCTCCCTCTCTCGTTATCTCGCTCCCTCTCTCGTTATCTCGCTCCCTCTCTTGTCATCTCTCTCCCTCTCTCATTATCTCTCTCTCTCCCTCTCTCGCTATCTCTCTCCCGCTCTCGTTATCTCTCTCCCTCTCTTGTTATCTCTCTCCCGCTCTCGTTATCTCTCTATCCCTCTCTCGTTATCTCTCTCCCTCTCTCGTTATCTCTCTCTCTCGTTATTATCTCTCTCCCTCTCTCGGTATCTCTTTCCCTATCTCGTTATCTCTCTCCCTCTCTCGTTATCTCTCTCCCTCTCTCGTTATCTCTCTCCCTCTCTCATTATATCTCTCCTAATCTCGTTATCTCTCTCCCTCTCTCGTTATCTCTCTCTGGTATCAGTGGCTGGGGTGCCACTCTCTCTGACAAGGACTGCACTGACGTCAATGACATTCTTCTCATGCCTAGTGCGACATCAGACACCAGTGCACGAGAGACCACTCTGCTGCACAGATGGCAGGCTGCTGCCAAACCCCGGACCGGAGCAGATAGGAACACGAGCTGGACTGGAAGTGGGAGAAGGGTAATTATGTACATACTGCCAGCAAGGACATGTTGCTGTTCTAAACTAATGTATGTTGTCATTGCTTTGGAAATCATGATTATGATCATCATCATCATCATTGTGTTTTGGTTTAATTCCATTATATTTGATGTCCAATCTTCAAGAGATAAAACTAGAAGGAAACTCTTCGAGAGATACAACTGGCGGCAGGTAGCCTAGTGGTTAGAGCGATGGGCCAGTAACCAAAAGGTCGTCAATTTGAATCCCTGAGCCAACAAGGTTGAAAAATCTGTCGATGTGCCCTTGAGCAAGGCACTTAACCCTCCCAGGGTCGCTGTTGGTAATGGCAGACCCTGTCCATGACTCCACTCGCCGAGGGTGTCTCAGGGAGAGTTGGGATATGCAAAACAATTATTTTATTATTACATGGCAATACTTTGTCCCTTATACCATGTTGTTTTTCTATAACTACTATGGTAACAACAATGCAATTATCCAGGATGTAGTCTGTCCCTATTAAATGAAGCACATCAGATCAGAATAAATAAAGTGACATCTGTTTTACTCCCTCACCACCTAGTCTGGATCACAGCACTATCTTCTCTCCTCAGGTCAGAGTTCACACAGCTACAGCACTCCTCATTGATCTATTCTCCTTATCAGTCTATTCTTAGCCCATTCTAAAAATAGCCATCTTCAAGCACCAACCAATCGATGGACAGATGTCTGATAAACTAAGTGATAGAGAAGGAAGGGAGGGGGACGGAGGTGGAAGAGACCAGCCTACTTGTCATGTGGGACTCATGGCAGGGCTCGTCTAATACCCCACTGGCCTCTCTATGTCCCATTTAGACTGTTACAAATCACCTCCTTTATTGTCCGTCTCAACAGGATGGCACTGCCAGGCCAGCACAGGCCTCTGCATGAAATACAAGTAGTCAATACACTCAAACAATCAAGCTGATGACTCAAGCTCTCTTTTATAGCCAGGCCCATAATGGATGCACTCTGATAAGTTCTAAATATAGTGCAATGTCATCAATTCATCATACACTGTGTTCTACGCATGTTCCAGGGTAGATAGGAGAATGTCTCGTGAGAAAAGGAGGTTTTGAATGTCATGTCACCTTACACTTGTGCATACTGTACATGGGTTTGGTATTTCATACATGCATATTGTTTTAACAGGGCTATATTGGATTCTAGCTTGGATATAAGTGTATGTGTGTGACACAGGAGGATATAAAGGAAAAGGGCATGAATAGGAGATCTATTCAATAACTCACCTAAAGCCCATTCTGGTGGGAAGCTGCTATAGACCACGAAATGCTAACAGTCAGTATCTGGATAATGTGTGGAATGCTTGATAATATACACTACCGGTCAAAAGTTTTAGAACACCTACTCATTCAAGGGTTTTACTTTATTTGTACTATTTTCTACAATTTGGAATAATAGTGAAAATATCAAAACTATGAAATAACACATATGGAATCATGTAGTAACCAAAAAAGTGTTAAACAAATCAAAATATATTTTATATTTGAGATTCTTCAAATAGCCACCCTTTGCCTTGATGACAGCTTTGCACACTCTTGGACTTCTCTCAACCAGCTTCATGAGGAAGTCAACTGGAATGCTTTTCAATTAACAGGTGTGCCTTCTTAAAAGTTAATTTGTGGAATTTCTTTCCTTCTTAATGCGTTTGAGCCAATCAGTTGTGTCGTGACAAGGTAGGGGGGGTATACAGAAGTTAGCCCTATTTGGTAAAAGACCAAGTCCAAATTATGGCAAGAACAGCTCAAATAAGCAAAGAGAAACGACAGTCCATCATTACTTTAAGACATGAAGGTCAGTCAATATGGAACATTTCAAGAACTTTGAAAGTTTCTTCAAGTGCAGTCGCAAAAACCATCAAGCGCTATGATGAAACAGGCTCTCATGAGGACCGCCACAGGAATTGAAGACCCAGAGTTACCTCTGCTGCAGAGGATAAGTTCATTAGAGTTACCAGCCTCAGAAATTGCAGCCCAAATAAACGCTTCACAGTTCAAGTACCAGACACATCTCAACATCAACTGTTCAGAGGAGACTGTGTGAATCAGGCCTTCATGGTCAAATTGCTGCAAAGAAACCACTACTAAAGGACACCAATAATAAGAAGAGACTTGCTTGGGCCAAGAAACATGAGCAATGGACATTAGATCGGTGGAAATCTGTCCTTTGGTCTGGAGTCCAAATTTGAGATTTTTGGTTCCAACCGCCATGTCTTTGTGAGACGCGGTGTGGGTGAACGGATGATCTCTGCATGTTTATTTCCCACCTTAAAGCATGGAGGAGAAGGTGTTATGGTGTGGGGGTGCTTTGCTGGTGACACTGTCTGTGATTTATTTAGAATTCAAGGCACACTTAACCAGCATGGCTACCACAGCATTCTACAGTGATACGCCATCCCATCTGGTTTGGGCTTAGCGGGACTATGATTTGTTTTTCAACAGGACAATGACCCAATACACCTCCAGTTTGTGTAAGGACTATTTTACCAAGAAGGAGAGTGATGGAGTACTGCATCAGATGACCTGGCCTCCACAATCCCCTGACCTCAACCAAATTGAGATGGTTTGGGAAGAGTCGGACCGCAGAGGGAAGGAAAATCTGCCAACAAGTGCTCAGCATATGTGGGAACTCCTTCAAGACTGTTGGAAAAGCATTCCAGGTGAAGCTGGTTGAGAGAATGCCAAGAGTGTGCAAAGTTGTCATCAAGGCAAAGGGTATCTATTTGAAGAATCTCAAATATAAAATATTTGTTGATTTGTTTAACACTTTTTTGGTTACTACATGATTCCATATGTGTTATTTCATCGTTTTGATGTCTTCACTATTATCCTACAATGTAGAAAATAGTAAAAATAAAGAAAAACCCTTGAATGAGTAGGTGTTCTAAAACTTTTGACCGGTAGTGTATGTGATATCAATAGAGAGGTATACTTTCTGGGTGATTTAAATATTGACCAGCTTTCATCAGGCTGCCTACTCAAGAGAAAGCTTCAAACTGTAACTAGTACCTGCAACCTGGTTCAGGTTATCAATCAACCTACCAGGGTAGTTACAAACAGTACAGGAATGAAATCATCAACATGTATTGATCATATATTTACTAATGCTGCAGAAATTTGTTTGAAAGCAGCATCAAAATCCATCTGATGTAGTGATCACAATATAGTAGCCATATCTAGGAAAACCAAAGTTCCAAAGGCTGGGCCTAATATTGTGTATAAGAGGTCATACAAGAAGTTTTGTAGTGATTCCTATGTTGTTGATGTGAATAATATTTGTTGGTCTGTGGTGTGTAATGACGAGCAACCAGACGATGCACTTGACACATTTTGAAATTGCTTATCCCAGTTACTAATAAGCATGCACCCATTAAGAAAATGACTGTAAAAACGGTTAAATCCCTGTGGATTGATGAGGAATTGAAAAATGGTATGGTTGAGAGGGATGAGGCAAAATAGATGGCAAATAGGTCTGGCTGTACAACCAATTGGCAAACGTACTGCAAATTTAGAAATCATGTGACTAAACTTAATAAAAAGAAGAAGAAACTACACTATGAAACACAGATGAATTACATAAAGAATGATAGTAAAAAGCTTTGGAGCACCTTAAATGACATTTTGGGCTTAAAGGCTAACTCCGCTCCATCATTTATTGAATCAGATGGCTCATTCATCACAAAACCCACTGATATTGCCAACTACTTTAATACTTTTTTCATTGACAAGATTAGCAAATTTAGGCATGACATGCCAGCAACAAAAGCTGACACTACACATCCAAGTATATCTGACCAAATTATGAAAGACAAACATTGTAATTTTGAATTCTGTAAAGTAAGTGTGGAAGAAGTGAAAAAAGTATTATTGTCGATCAACAATGACAAGCCACCGGGGTCTGACAACTTGGATGAGAAATTACTGAGGATAATAGCGGACGATATTGCCACTCCTATTTGCCATATCTTCCATTTAAGCCTACAAGAAAGTGTGTGCCCTCAGGCCTGGAGGGAAGCAAAAGCTATTCCCCTACCTAAGAATAGTAAAGCCCCCTTAGCTGGCTCAAATAGCCGACCAATCAGCCTGTTACCAACCCTTAGTAAACTTTTGGAAAAAATGGGGTTTGACCAGGTAAAATGCTATTTTACAGTAAACAAATTGACAACAGACTTTTAGCACGCTTATAGGGAAGGACATTCAACAAGCACAGTACTGACACAAATAACTGATGATTGGCTGAGAGAAATTGATGATAAAAAGATTGTGGGGGCTGTTTTGTTAGACAGTGCGGCTTTTGACATTATCGATCATAGTCTGTTGCTGGAAAAACGTATGTGTTATGGCTTTACACCCCCTGCTATATTGTGGATAAAGAGTTACCTGTCTAACAGAACACAGAGGGTGTTCTTTAATGGAAGCCTCTCCAACAAAATCCAGGTAGAATCAGGAATTCCCCAGGGCAGCTGTCTAGGCCCCTTACTTTTTTCAATCTTTACTAACGACATGCCACTGGCTTTGAGTAAAGCCAGTGTGTCTATGTATGCGGATGACTCAACACTATACACGTCACCTACCACAGCGACTGAAATGACAGCAACAAAGAGCTGCAGTTAGTTTCAGAATGGGTGGCAAGGAATAAGTTAGTACTAAATATAAAAAAAAAACTAAAAGCATTGTATTTGGGACAAATCATTTACTAAACCCTAAACCTCAACTAAATCTTGTAATGAATAATGTGGAAATTGAGCAAGTTGAGGAGACTAAATAGCTTGGAGTAACCCTGGATTGTAAACTGTCATGGTCAAAACATATTGATACAACAGTAGCTAGGATGGGGAGAAGTCTGTCTATAATAAAGCGCTGCTCTGCATTCTTAACAGCACTATCAACAAGGCAGGTCCTACGGGCCCTAGTTTTGTCTCACCTGGACAACTGTTCAGTCGTGTGGTCAGGTGCCACAAAGAGGGACTTAGGAAAATTGCAATTGGCTCAGAACAGTGCAGCACGGCAGGCCCTTGGATGTACACAGAGAGCTAGTATTAATAATATGCATGTCAATCTCTCCTTTGTAAAAGTGGAGGTGAGATTGACTTCATCACTACTTGTATTTGTGAGAGGTATTGACATGTTGAATGCACCGAGCTGAGTATGGGACCTAGTGACAGAGTATGGGACCTACTAAGAGAGTATTGGACCTACTAACAGAGTATGGGACCTACTAACAGAGTATGTGACCTACTAATAGAATATGGGACCTACTGACAGAGTATGGGACCTACTAACAGAGTATGGGACCTACTGACAGAGTATGGGACCTACTAACATAGTATGGGACCTACTGACAGAGTATGTGACCTACTGACAGAGTATGGGACCTACTAACAGAGTATTGGACCTACTGACAGAGTATGGGACCTACTGACAGAGAATGGGACCTACTGACAGAGTATGGGACCTACTATCAGAGTATGGGACGTACTGACAGAGTATGGGACCTACTGACAGAGTATGAGACCTACTGACAGAGTATGGGACCTACTGACAGAATATGGGACCTACTGACAGAGTATGGGACCTACTAACAGAGTATGGGACCTACTACAGGACCTAATATCAGAGTGCTGGACCTACTACAGAACCTACTATCAGAATAGGAGATCTACAGTACCCTGAGTGTGAGAGGAGCTGACTATGAGACAGAGTATGATACCTACCGACAGAGTATGATACCTACTAACAGAGTATGGGACCTAATGACAGAGTATGAAACCTACTAACATAATATGGGACCTACTGACAGAGTATGGGACCTACTAACAGAGTATGGGACCTACTAACAGAGTATGGGACCTAATGACAGAGTATGGGACCTACTAACATAATATGGGACCTACTGACAGAGTATGGGACCTACTATCAGAGTGCTGGACCTACTACAGGACCTACTACAGAATAGGAGATCTACAGTACCCTGAGTGTGAGAGGAGCAGACTATGAGACAGAGTATGATACCTACCGACAGAGTATGATACCTACTAACAGAGTATGGGACCTAATGACGGAGTATGGAACCTAATACAGGACCTACTAACAGAGTATGGGACCTACTGACAGAGTATGGGACCTACTGACAGAGTATGGGACCTACTGACAGAGTATGGGACCTACTGACAGAGTATGGGACCTACTAACAGAGTATGGGACCTACTGACAAAGTATGGGATCTACTAACAGAGTATGGGGACTAATGACATATTATAGGACCTACTGACAGAGTATGGGACATACTGACAGAGTATGGGACCTACTGACAGAGTATGATACCTACCGACAGAGTATGATACCTACTAACAGAGTATGGGACCTAATGACGGAGTATGGGACCTAATACAGGACCTACTAACAGAGTATGGGACCTACTGACAGAGTATGGGACCTACTGACAGAGTATGGGACCTACTGACAGAGTATGGGACCTACTGACAGAGTATGGGACCTACTAACAGAGTATGGGACCTACTGACAAAGTATGGGATCTACTAACAGAGTATGGGGACTAATGACATATTATAGGACCTACTGACAGAGTATGGGACATACTGACAGAGTATGGGACCTACTAACAGAGTATGGGACCTACTGACAGAGTATGGGACCAACTGACAGAGTATGGGACCTACTAACAGAGTATGGGACCTACTGACAGAATATGAGACCTACTGACAGAGTATGGGACCTACTAACAGAGTATTGGACCTACTAATAGAGTATGGGATCTACTGACAGAGTATGGGACCTACTGACAGAGTATGGGACCTACTGACAGAGTATGTGACCTACTAACAGAGTATTGGACCTACTAACAGAGTATGGGACCTACTGACAGAGTATGGGACCTACTATCAGAGTATGGGACCTACTGACAGAGTATGGGACCTACTATCAGAGTATGGGACCTACTGACAGAGTATGGTACCTACTAACAGTGTATGGGACCTAATGACAGAGTATGGGACCTAATACAGGACCTACTAACAGAGTATGGGACCTACTGACAGAGTATGGGACCTACTAACAGAGTATGGGACCTACTGACAGAGTATGGGACCTACTGACAGAGTATGGGACCTACTATCAGAGTATGGGACCTACTGACAGAGTATGGTACCTACTATCAGAGTATGGGACCTACTGACAGAGTATGGGACCTACTATCAGAGTATGGGACCTACTAACAGAATATGGGACCAACTGACAGAGTATGGGACCTACTAACAGAGTATGGGACCTACTCAGGACCTACTATCAGATTGCTGGACCTACTACAGGACCTACTATCAGAATAGGAGATCTACAGTACCCTGAGTGTGAGAGGAGCAGACTATGAGACAGAGTATGATACCTACCGACAGAGTATGATACCTACTAACAGTGTATGGGACCTAATGACAGAGTATGGGACCTAATACAGGACCTACTAACAGAGTATGGGACCTACTGACAGAGTATGGGACCTACTGACAGAGTATGGGACCTACTGACAGAGTATGGGACCTACTAACAGAGTATGGGACCTACTGACAGAGTATGGGACCTACTATCAGAGTATGGGACCTACTGACAGAGTATGGTACCTATTGACAGAGTATGGGACCTACTATCAGAGTATGGGACCTACTGACAGAGTATGGGACCTACTATCAGAGTAGGGGCCCTACTGACAGAGTATGGGACCTACTATCAGAGTATGTGACCTACTGACAGAGTATGGGACCTACTATCAGAGTATGGGACCTACTATCAGAGTATGGGACCTTCTGACAGAGTATGGGACCTACTATCAGAGTATGGGACCTACTATCAGAGTATGGGACCTACTGACAGAGTATGGGACCTACTATCAGAGTATGGGATCTACTGACAGAGTATGGGACCTACTATCAGAGTATGGGACCTACTATCAGAGTATGGGACCTACTGACAGAGTATGGGACCTACTATCAGAGTATGAGACCTACTGACAGAGTATGGGACCTACTATCAGAGTATTTGACCTACTGACAGAGTATGGGACCTACTATCAGAGTATGGGACCTACTGACAGAGTATGGGACCTACTATCAGAGTATGGGACCTACTGACAGAGTATGGGACCTACTATCAGAGTATGGGACCTACTGACAGAGTATGGGACCTACTATCAGAGTATGGGACCTACTGACAGAGTATGGGACCTACTATCAGAGTATGGGACCTACTACAGGACCTACTAACACAATTGGCTGCTCACCCTGTCAGCCCTACATAGTGCTAGAGGGCAAGGAGAAGTGCCCTTCAAGAACAGGTCTATTCTGGTCCATTGGGCTTCTATCCCTGTCGCCTCTCCCTAACAAAAACACCTCAGAGAGAAGCCGTATGCTGAAGAAGAAGTGGACGACTCTCCTCTCCTCTTTGACAAAGGCTACCCACAATCTGTATCTTACAGGTTTCATACAATACAATATGAAAGCTAACTTGATATTGACATTTCACTGTTCTGTTGGTTGGCTCCGGTATATTAAGTGCATTGCTAGTGAATTCACGGTCCCTTTCATGGTTTGTTAGTTAGACACACTGATTTAAATGTCATTCCACTGACCTCCTATCACTGTATACCCAGGTCACTTCTACAGTGGGTAGTGAAAGGTGAGGGGTCACACAGTCCTGCTAAGCCCAGCCACAGACGTACAGTAGTGACCTGATGCTAGCAGGATCCCATAGGGCTGTGTGGAATGTAGCGACATAATGCTGGCAGGATTCCATAGGGGTGTGTGGAATGTAGGGACTGGCTATGACCTATCAGTCAGGGGATGGAGCATGGGGCCTGACAGCACTTTGGCACAGAAGCCTTTACACACAAGGCACAGAAGCCTTTACACACAAGGCTGAGTGACAGACATACATACATACAGTGGGGAGAACAAGTATTTGATACACTGCCGATTTTGCAGGTTTTCCTACTTACAAAGCATGTAGAGGTCTGTAATTTTTATCATAGGTACACTTCAACTGTGAGAGACAAAAATCCAGAAAATCACATTGTATGATTTTTAAGTAATTCATTTGCATTTTATTGCATGACATAAGTATTTGATACATCAGAAAAGCAGAACTTAATATTTGGTACAGAAACCTTTGTTTGCAATTACAGAGATCATACGTTTCCTGTAGGTCTTGACCAGGTTTGCACACACTGCAGCAGGGATTTTGGCCCACTCCTCCATACAGACCTTCTCCAGATCCTTCAGGTTTCGGGGCTGTTGCTGGGCAATACAGACTTTCAGCTCCCTCCAAAGATTTTCTATTGGGTTCAGGTCTGGAGACTGGCTAGGCCACTCCAGGACCTTGAGATGCTTCTTACGGAGCCACTCCTTAGTTGCCCTGGCTGTGTGTTTCGGGTCGTTGCCATGCTGGAAGACCCAGCCACGACCAATCTTCAATGCTCTTACTGAGGGAAGGAGGTTGTTGGCCAAGATCTCGCGATACATGGCCCCATCCATCCTCTCCTCAATACGGTGCAATCGTCCTGTCCCCTTTGCAGAAAAGCATCCCCAAAGAATGATGTTTCCACCTCCATGCTTCACGGTTGGGATGGTGTTCTTGGGGTTGTACTCATCCTTCTTCTTCCTCCAAACACGGCGAGTGGAGTTTAGACCAAAAAGCTATATTTTTGTCTCATCAGACCACATGACCTTCTCCCATTCCTCCTCTGGATCATCCAGATGGTCATTGGCAAACTTCAGACGGGCCTGGACATGCGCTGGCTTGAGGAGGGGGACCTTGCGTGCACTGCAGGATTTTAATCCATGACGGCGTAGTGTGTTACTAATGGTTTTCTTTGAGACTGTGGTCCCAGCTCTCTTCAGGTCATTGACCAGGTCCTGCCGTGTAGTTCTGGGCTGATCCCTCACCTTCCTCATGATCATTGATGACCCAGGAGGTGAGATCTTGCATGGAGCCCCAGACCGAGGGTGATTGACCGTCATCTTGAACTTCTTCAATTTTCAAATAATTGCGCCAACAGTTGTTGCCTTCTCACCAAGCTGCTTGCCTATTGTCCTGTAGCCCATCCCAGCCTTGTGCAGGTCTACAATTTTATCCCTGATGTCCTTACACAGCTCTCTGGTCTTGGCCATTGTGGAGAGGTTGGAGTCTGTTTGATTGAGTGTGTGGACAGGTGTCTTTTATACAGGTAACGAGTTCAAACAGGTGCAGTTAATACAGGTAATGAGTGGAGAACAGGAGGGCTTCTTAAAGAAAAACTAACAGGTCTGTGAGAGCTGGAATTCTTACTGGTTGGTAGGTGATCAAATACTTATGTCATGCAATAAAATGCAAATCAATTACTTAAAAATCATACAATGTGATTTTCTGGATTTTTTTAGATTCCGTCTCTCACAGTTGAAGTGTACCTATGATAAAAATTACAGACCTCTACATGCTTTGTAAGTAGGAAAACCTGCAAAATCGGCAGTGTATCAAATACTTGTTCTCCCCACTGTAACAGACAGACAGACAGACAGACATAAATCAAACAGTGCTGCTGGTCATACTGTGCCAGGGTTGCTAACCACTGTCCTGCAGCCTATATGCTTTTTGATTCCCATTGTGCTATACTGTAGCTACAGGCGTATCTCTTCTAAACATGGATGGCTTTTATCCAGTGTCCTGTTGTTTGGCTTACCCCTAAAGGATGTCTGTGTCATCATCCTCCATCTCTGATCTGACAGTTCCCATCCCCCTATCTGTCATATCAGCATGCCATGACACCATCATCAAGGGCTGTTGCCTTTTACACAGCTGATAGAATGGGCGATATTGCTGTAGAACGGTAGAGCATTCTCTCTCCCTCCTTTCACTAGAATCAACATATTCATACAGTACACGCACACACGCACTAACATACACAAAGACCACACTTAAAGACTATCAGCGTACCTGTGAAGGAGGTCTTGGTGATGGGTGGTGGATTACACATGGGTGATCTCCTGGTGTGGGGAGAAACAAAACACACATTGATACATCTCCCAAAACAACACTACTGTACTACCTCCTATCTCTCCCCTATCTATCTTCCCCCTCTCTTTCTCCCCCTCTCTGTCTCACTAACAGAGGGAAATGTGCTGCACCGTTCCCTGTCCAGCTGAATCAGTCCTTATTCATCAGAGATCTCACGTTGAACAGGAGCGATATGGCGGGGGGCACCTTTACTGAGTGGTGCTGCTGTTGTTGTAGTCCCAGTCAAGAACAGTAGGGGGAGAACTACAGCAAAGGAGTGACATTCACGTCTTCTCCACAACATTGTGTAAAATGCAGCAGCAGCAGCAAGTGCCTGGTGGTATAGCATGCAGACCAAAGAGAGATAGCATGGGGAGTACTGAAGCCGTTTTTAACAAAACACCATAGCGGGAGACTTCATTTGGAGATATCATCATATAAATACATTTATAAACTGTGTGGTGAGAGCCCTGAATGCTGATTGGCTGAAAGCTGTGGTATATCAGACCGTATACCATGGGTATGACAAAACATTTATTTTTACAGCTCTAATTATGTTGGTAACCAGTTTATAATAGCAATAAGGCACCTCGGGGGTTTGTGGTATATGGCCAATATATCACGGCTAAGGGCTGTATCCAGGCACTCGTGCCTAAGAACAGCCCTTAGCCGTGGTATATTGGCCATATACCACACCCCCTTCGTGCCTTATTGCTTAAACATAGCCCCAAAAAAGACAAACAGCACTAATATTTGTCTCTAAATTGGTTAGCGGGGTGCCTTGCTCTAGACTGTTCCACAGCAGTAAATACTGATTCATTGTGTATACAGTACATGCAGTGTATGCTTCTGAAGACTTACTTGTTGGACGCTCTGTCTTGTGAACAATTGCTTAATGCAGCAAAATTATTCCGTACAGTTCTTAGACTGGCCAGAACCTGGAGGAGATCAGGACAGATTAACATTAAACCCCTCAAAATAATCTCACATGTTTGAACAGTGATTGAACAATGGGCCTGTGTCTATTGCACAATATCATGATATCATACTCTACTGTGGTTTCCCCAAGGAATTAGGCAGCAAAACAACACAATACAACTTGTTTAGCATGTGGGCCATTGCTCACCTGTGCAAAAGGTGTTACAATCATATCATCGCCATGACTGCAAAAAGAGACCAAGATAAAGAGAGGTTACATTTTATTTTGTGACACACCTGGACACACCTTTATCTACAGATCTAAACATGACCTTCAAATTTCCACCAGCTCAGTGACAGATGAAATGATTCTGACACTGGTCACAATGACCACAACAAAACTCTTTCCTCCTCTCCTTCTAAATCACTGTCTCCCTGGTGATTCCCGTGGGTGTAAAACAGTGTGCAATCCCCCCACCCCATCCTCGCTTTATCCCCCAATCCCCACCCCCTTCCTATGCTGTCACAAGCCTGAGGGCACAATGTAAGGGGGGTGGCATCATGCGCTCTCATCCTAGGAGACTAGGATGGAATGTGCCACAAATACTGACCTCTGAACTTAGAGAAAGAGGGAGGGAGGGAACGGGAAGAAAAAAAAGACATGACGGAAAATCACCTGCTCCAAGGTTGTGTACACTATCATTGGCATTTCATTAGTAGCAGTACTAGTTATGGTCATAGAGGTAAACTAGTAAACTACTGCAGAGGCAGACACTTTGCAGCTGCTTGTACCAGGGTGTGTGTAAGGTCACGTGTACTGAATCATTGATGACTAAGGGCATAGTTCCTGGATGTTATTGATGACATATACAGTACCTCTATTGGCGTCATTCATTGAATTCTAAAGTAGAGTTCATTAGAGATGACATCCACTTGACCTTAACACACCCTCTACACTACCATTATCATGATCCTTGGGGAGACCATCCAGACAATTGTCAGGGACAGAACATGTGGGCTATAGATATAGATTAGTTTTCCTTGAACAACAATGAAAAACGTTACACTAGCGCTACTCTCAATCCTCTTTTCCTCCCTAACATCCTTCTATATCGTAGCTTTTCAGTAAAGGGGAAAATACTTTTACAGAGCATAAAAAAGAGGACAAGCGAAAGAAAGAGAGAGAGAGAGAGAGAGAGAAAAAGAGAGAGCGAGAGAGAGAGATATGTTTCCCATGCCAATAAAGCCCCTTAAATTGAAATTGAATTGAGAGCGAGAGAGAGAGAGAGAGACAGAGAGAGAGAGAGAGAGAGAGAGAGAGAGAGAGGGGGAGAGATTAGGCGAGAGGTTGCATTCCAGCTTCCCTCTCCTCCTCTCTTCCCTCCCCCCAGCCCCTAACACTGGTCTTTGTTAGCTAGTACCCAGCAGGATACTTTTTATTTTTACATCTGCAGACAGAACTGTTTACATAGAGGCACCAGAGAAATTTCTAAATTATAAGATTCTGTCAGTAAATTATTTCCTTAGAGACATATATGTTAGAGACATCTCCACAGGGCGGCGCACAATTGGCCCAGCGTTGTCCGGGTTAGGGTTTGGCCGGGGTAGGCCGTCATTGTAAATAATAATTTGTTCTTAACTGACTTGCCTAGTTAAATAAAGGTTAAATAAAAAATAAAAAAATTGTCCATTAAAGATTGCCTATTTTTCTACAGAATATACTGTGTTTGGCCTTCATGTCAGTGTTAGATAGCAAAGACATCGGTTTCAAATTTTACTGTACTTCAACGATAAGCCCCAGAATAACAGTTGGCCTCCAGAGTAACAGTTGGCCTCCAGAGTAACAGTTGGCCTCCAGAGTAACAGTTGGACCCCAGAGTAACTGTTGGCCTCCAGAGTAACAGTTGGCCTCCAGAGGAACAGTTGGGCTCCAGAGGAACAGTTGGCCTCCAGAGGAACAGTTGGCCTCCAGAGGAACAGTTGGCCTCCAGAGTAACAGTTGGCCTCCAGAGTAACAGTTGGCCTCCAGAGGAACAGTTGGCCTCCAGAGTAACTGTTGGCCTCCAGAGTAACAGTTGGCCTCCAGAGTAAAGGGGTGCCGTACTACTATGGCTGACCCTGTAAAACAACACACTTCACTTATCTGGTGTATGTGACAAGAAAAAAAAAGAAAAAAGAAAGAAAAGAACAAAACAAACATCTAACACTGTATGGTAAATGGGGTGGCAGGTGGCCTAGTGGTTAAGAGTGTTGGGCCACTAACTGAAAGGTCGCTGACTAGGTGAAAAATCTGTTGATGTGCCCTTGAGCAACGCACTTAACCCTACTTGCTCCTGTAAGTCGCTCTGGATGTGTCAACTGGGGAAAAAAAGTAAAGGGACTCAGTATGAACATCATATATAACCCCTATGAAAACACTCCCTCTCTTCAGTGAGAGAAATAGTAATGCATGTGTAGAAAGATAATGTGTGTGTGAATGGGGCGATAGGTGAGCTATGATCGACTGAAAGAGAACAAGTGAGAGATTGAGTATGAACAGAGAGGCAGTTGGAGAAAGAAACACTTACATGTCACTGGCGATGGAGGAGTTTCTGGACATGGACTTGGGCGACAGGTCGTAGTCCGAGTCGGAGCGGTAGAGGAAGGACTCTCTCCGCTGACTGTGGACAAAGTTGCCCTGCAGTATGAGCCCAGACCCCGGGCTGGCCATGGGATCCAGTGGGCTGCGCCCCGACGATGTGCCGTTGTCCACATCGAAACTGTCACACAACAACCAGAGAGAGAGGAAACATTAGACATAATCATTAAAAAGTGTGGCTGTTAGAAACACAGGATGTCTGTTTGGCTTTTTGTTAGTTTGTACTTTAAAGAACACTGTGCAGGTCGCTTAGGTTTCTAAACATTCTCTCAAACAGCCAGAATAATATCCAAAAGCCTTTATGTGGTAACTGTATCTCAGGCCAGTACTGTAGCTGTACGTGGTGAGTAACACAGCTCTGACAAAGACAATGACTCATTGGATCACAGCCACCACCTGGGACAATGACGTAATCCCCCTGTGATGTCACCGCTCCTTAGTGTCCCCCCAGATGATCCTCACACCTGGGATTTCACCTGTCACCCAGGGTTATCTGACCTGTTACATGGGTAACTAGACCTGGCTCTACTGTAATCCTGCAGTTGAAGGGATTACCCTCTGTGTAGCACCAGACACATCATCATCAAAGTCCCTATCATCATCATCGTAATCATCACCATCATCGTCATCGTAATCACCACTGTCAGCTATGTGATGAGAAAAGCTGTGGTGATAATGTGTGTGCTTCTGTGCATGCGTGCGTGTGTGTGTGTGGTAAAGGGAACAGTGTGAGCTGAGGGTCAGCTGATTCTGTGTTCATCACTGTGTATATTGATGACATGTTGTTGTGGGTACAGCAGATTATGCACTCGGTCTGCCCTGAAATTCTACAAACACAGAACAGCATATTTCCTCTATCATCTGGATGAAGAGCCTCTCTCTTTGACTTTACAATCAAATCCAATGGCAGATTCTGGAATTTGATGAACATTCCTATTGATTGAAATACATGACATCAAAATTGGCCACTGATTCAATCTGTGTTTAATTGTAGGATTCCCTTATAGAACCATGTGATTCCACAAAGAGTTAAAATGACATGAGACTCAGCAAGCTTATTAAAATGTCACTATGAAAAAAGGAATGTTATCAAGTCACATATTCAAATATAGCACTGATGGTGATTATATTGTGGTGTATCATTTAAGTATTTTCTACCATCAACCTGCTCCTTTCCTAATACCAGGGTCACGAGCCCGTCCTCCCCAATTAAGGTGCCACCAACCTTCTGTGTATCAGGGCCTGCTGCCTACACTCTGTTCCACCTGGGTAGGGTTGCAAAGAGAGGGTATATTACTGAAAACCTTTGAAGTTTACCAGTAAACTACCTGCATTTTGTTAACTTTCAAGGAATACATGGAATTTTATCAGATGACATCTTCTAGTGGCCTTTTTTGGGTACTTCAGATTATCACAATCTGTAATTATCTCTGGCCCTCTGTGTGGACTTTTCACATGTAAAATATATGTTAACAAATCTGATAATAATGACAAAGCTGTAAAACATGATCCCAAATATAAACCATCAACTTGATGAATACCATTGGTGTTTAATATGAGGGTTTCAGCATTGGCCCCAAAACAGCATGTAAATGTTTTGGGGCCAAACTGGTGGCCGTTGTGAAAGAAGACTATAGTTGGAAGAGTTGCATAGTTCATTGAAAATAATGCCATTGTTGATTAGATGCTTTTAATATGGCTATTTTCTCTTGCACCATTAGGTCTATCCTCTAGAAACTCATGGAAAATATGGACACAGATATAGATTGCAACAGATTACAGAAGATTCCGGTAACTTTGGTATATCACCGGTAGCTTTGCAACTGCACCAGGCCAGGGGTTCAGCCCGACAACCCCCGCGCACCCCCACACACACACACACATTATTGATGCCGCTCCACCTAAGACTGCCCTCCACAGCCAGAATACCAGCATGTCTATCTCTCGCACACATAATTATATTCTGGCGTTACCATTTGCTGTCACACAGGACATACCAAGACTTAACCAATAAGGCTCATTGCAGGTCAAAACTTTGCTTTCTTTGAACTGTTCACTCAATCCAGCACCTGGGAAGCATTTTAGGATGTGCTCTGCTAAAGAACACAGGACATTCCATGAATGTTTTCATGGGTAATCATGTGGCTATAAGACTGTGATCTCCTCAGCCCAGTGTTCACCCAGAGGACAGAGCAGGGAGGACCCGAGAAGCTGAGAGGCAGGGTCTAGGAGGCAGATAGGCCTTAAAGGAAAACTCCACCCAAAAACTATATTTTGGTATTTGTTTCATTAGTCCATTGTTGATATAGTCCCAAAATGTTTTGCATGCCAGCAATCAAGTTTTCAAGATATATAACTTTCAAAATACAGAAATACAGCTGGTATGATGCGCGGCGGACGTGGTGGCCCATTCATTTTCAATGAAGCCTAGGCGGGGTGCCGAAATTCAAGTTTCAGTTTCAAGTTTTATTGTCACATGCACAAGTACAGTGAAATGCCTTTCTTGCAAGCTCTAAACCCAACAATGCAGTAATCAATAACATTGTACAAACGTAGTCTGCGTGGTGACACGTCAGCAGTAAGTCCAACAGCAGGACCAGCTAACTTTTCCACTCTAACTAGCTAGCTAACACTATCAGTTTACAGAGTCACGTTTAACAATAAAAATAATTGTTTTCTCATCTATTTTTGGATTAATCATTATTATTATTATTTGATTTTTATAAGATGTTTAAAAATATTTTATAAACAATACAAAACATACACATACAAATACAAACATCACTACATCACCCCTGCCCAGACCCACTTGCCCCCCACACTTATCTCCAGCGCCCGCATCACTTTCTGTCACATGGTCTCAAACTTCACTATTTTGTTTCTCTCCGTCGCCCACACTCTTTCAATTGTTAGATAATAAAGCATTTGACCTTTCCATTGCGTGAACGATGGTGAACTGGCTGATTTCCAGTTTTTGAGTATACGTTTTTTAAAAGATAATTGATGAGAAGAGTATTGTCCAACCCATCAGTTATCTCACTGCACCCTCATATGTCATGTCTTGAAATATACAGACAGACGAATTGAAAGTAAATTTACATTGCAATACCTCTAACATCCATCTTTCCAACTCCATCCATAACTTTGGATTTTGTAACATTCCCAGAAGGCATGAATTATTGAGTCATTAGTAGTTTTACACTTCAGACATGACTCTGCCGTTGTGCTGTAGAATTTGTAAATGTTGCCTCTTGTATAATACATTCTATACATTAATTTATACTGGATTAAGCGTACATTTTAGTTAACTGTAATCTAATGGATTAATCATTTATGTAGCATGGAAATACGTTTTTAAGCATGATTATGGTGTTATAGAGATTCACTTTTTGCACGTTGACGTTTGTTTATTTTATTGCTAAGATCACCGGCGGCGTTCGCCCTCTGTGTGAAGGCACTAGCTGCTTTGACTAAAGGGACAATGGTGTACTCGGTGGGGTAGTCTGCGATATTCCGGTTGGTGTCTGCAAAGCACTTTAGAGGCAGCGAGACAGGGCCTAGGAAGCAAAGAACAGAGAGGCAGAGAGGCAGATACTGTAGGCCTTAGAGCAGGGGTGTCAAACTCATTCCATGGAGGGCTGAGTGTTTTTGGTTTCTCCTTTCAATTTGTATCCAATTAAGACCTATACAACCAGGTGAGGGGGTTCCTAACTAATCAGTGACCTTAATTAATCAGAGAGGCTGAGAGACAGGGCATGGGAGGCAGAGCCTGAGAGGCAGGGCTGGGAGACAGAGGGGCTGAGGGCAGGGCCTGGGAGGCAGAGCCTGAGAGGCTGAGAGGCATGGCCTCCTGGGAGACAGAGAGACAGAGAGGCTGAGAGGCAGGGCCTGGGAGACAGAGAGACAGAGAGGCTGAGAGGCAGGGCCTGGGAGACAGAGAGACAGAGAGGCTGAGAGGCAGGGCCTGGGAGGCAGAGAGGCTGAGAGGCATGGCTAGGGATGTTGCGGTGGCCATATTACCACCACACCGGTGGTCACGAGTCATGAAGGCAGTCAAATAAAAATAAAAAATAAAACTTGTTTCAAAAAATTCAAACAAATAAATAACGGAAAAGTGGTGCGTGCATATGTTTTCACCCCCTTTGCTATGAAGCCCCTAAATAAGATCTGGTGCAACCAATTACCTTAAAAAGTCACATAATTAGTTAAATAAAGTCCACCTGTGTGCAATCTAAGTGCCACATGATCTCAGTATATATACACCTGTTCTGCAACACCACTAGCAAGGGGCACCACCAAGCAAGCAGCACCATGAAGACCAAGGAGCTCTCCAAACAGGTCAGGGACAAAGTTGTGGAGAAGTACAGATCAGGGTTGGGTCATAAAAAAATATCCAAAACTGTGAACATCTCACGGAGCACCATTAAAACCATTATTATAAAATGGAAAGAATATGGCACCACAACAAACCTGAGAGTGCCGCCCACCAAAACTCATGGACCAGGCAAAGAGGGCATTAATCAGAGAGGCAACAAAGAGACCAAAGACATGCCCTGAAGGAGCTGCAAAGCTCAACAGCGGAGATTGGAGTATATGTCCATAGGACCACTTTAAGCCGTACACTCCACAGAGCTGGGCTTTACGGAAGAGTGGCCAGATAAAAGCCATTGCTTCAAGAAAAAAATAAGCAAACACGTTTGGTGTTCGCCAAAAGGCATGTGGGAGACTCCCCAAACATACAATGGGGAAAAAATGTATTTAGTCAGCTACCAATTGTGCAAGTTCTCCCACTTAAAAAGATGAGAGAGGCCTGTAATTTTCATCATAGGTACACGTAACTATGACAGACAAAATGAGAATTTTTTTCTCCAGAAAATCACATTGTAGGATTTTTAATGAATTTATTAGCAAATTATGGTGGAAAATAAGTATTTGGTCAATAACAAACGTTTCTCAATACTTTGTTATATACCCTTTGTTGGCAATGACACAGGTCAAACGTTTTCTGTAAGTCTTCACAAGGTTTTCACACACTGTTGCTGGTATTCTGGCCCATTCCTCCATGCAGATCTCCTCTAGAGCAGTGATGTTTTGGGGCTGTCCAGGGCAACACGGATTTTCAACTCCCTCCAAAGATTTTCTATGGGGTTGAGATCTGGAGACTGGCTAGGCCACTCCAGGACCTTGAAATGCTTCTTACGAAGCCACTCCTTCATTGCCCGGGCGGTGTGTTTGGGATCATTGTCATGCTGAAAGACCCAGCCACGTTTCATCTTCAATGCCCTTGCTGATGGAAGGAGGTTTTCACTCAAAATCTCACGATACATGGCCTCATTCATTCTTTCCTTTACACGGATCAGTCGTCCTGGTCCCTTTGCAGAAAAACAGCCCCAAAGCATGATGTTTCCACCCCCATGCTTCACAGTAGGTATGGTGTTCTTTGGATGCAACTCAGCATTCTTTGTCCTCCAAACACGACGAGTTGAGTTTTTACCAAAAAGTTATATTTTGGTTTCATCTGACCATATGACATTCTCCCAATCCTCTTCTGGATCATCCAAATGCACTCTAGCAAACTTCAGACGGGCCTGGACATGTACTGGCTTAAGCAGGGGGACACGTCTTGCACTGCAGGATTTGAGTCCTGGCGGCGTAGTGTGTTACTGATGGTAGGCTTTGTTACTTTGGTCCCAGCTCTCTGCAGGTCATTCACTAGGTCCCCCCGTGTGGTTCTGGGATTTTTGCTCACCGTGATCATTTTGACCCCACGGGGTGAGATCTTGCGTGGAGCCCCAGATCGAGGGAGATTATCAGTGGTCTTGTATGTCTTCCATTTCCTAATAATTGCTCCCACAGTTGATTTCTTCAAACCAAGCTGCTTACCTATTGCAGATACAGTCTTCCCAGCCTGGTGCAGGTCT
This sequence comes from Coregonus clupeaformis, assembly GCF_020615455.1. Taxonomy (NCBI): domain Eukaryota; kingdom Metazoa; phylum Chordata; class Actinopteri; order Salmoniformes; family Salmonidae; genus Coregonus; species Coregonus clupeaformis. Next base: position 27,801,050 of record NC_059207.1, read on the forward strand.
ACAAGTTTGTTTCTGGTGTCCTTTGACAGCTCTTTGGTCTTGGCCATAGTGGAGTTTGGAGTGTGACTGTTTGAGGTTGTGGACAGGTGTCTTTTATACTGATAACAAGTTCAAACAGGTGCCATTAATACAGGTAACGAGTGGAGGACAGAGGAGCCTCTTAAATAAGAAGTTACAGGTCTGTGAGAGCCAGAAATCTTGCTTGTTTGTAGGTGACCAAATACATATTTTCCACCATAATTTGCAAATAAATTAATAAAAAATCCTACAATGTGATTTTCTGGATTTTAATATTGCATGGCCCACAGTGACATTCTGAGAATTCAGATTATTATTTTGGTTAAACAATTTTGTTCTCCAGAAAACATGCACTTTATTTTATAAAAAATAAATACAAAAAATCACTTTTTGCATAGATACTTATGAGACCACTTTTGTTCTTCAGCAATGTTGCACATGTTTACATCCGAAAGAAGTTGTAATTAATTCATATTTTTGTCACATTTTATGTACATTTTATGTAACCACATGTTTCCTAAGTCGTAGACGATTATGTTTGTTACTACGGTATACCACAGCGCCGATAAAGGAAGATATCCATCCGGACCTTTGCCACCTAGGAAATTTGTGTCACTGGACCTTCTCAAATAATAGTTGAGTACCCCTGGTGTAGGCTATATTACATGGATTTATTATACTTTTTTAAATGTAGATGTTCCAAAGGTCTGCATCAGTGGCTTGTAGGCTATGTGTGGAAGCCAGGAGATGCTAAATGAGTTTATGTTAATTAACGGTCAATTACCGTGATGACATTTCGTGACCGTCACAGCCCTAGGCATGTCCTGGGAGAGACAGAGAGGCTGAGAGGCAGGGTCTGGAAGAGAGCCTGAGAGGCAGAGAGGCTGAGAGGCAGGGCCTGGGAGACAGAGAGATAGGGAGGCAAAGAGGCAGAGCCTAGGATACAGATAGGCAGAGAGGCAGGGCCTAGGAGACAGAGAGGCTGAGAGGCATGGGCCAAGGAGACAGAGATGCTGAGAGGCAGGGCCGAGGAGACAGAGAGGCTGAGAGGCAGGGCCTAGGAGACAGATAGGCTGAGAGGCAGGGCCTAGGAGACAGATAGGCAGAGAGGCAGGGCCTAGGATACAGAGAGGCAGGGCCTAGGAGACAGAGAGGCTGAGAGGCAGGGCCTAGGAGACAGAGAGGCTGAGAGGCAGGGCCTAGGATACAGAGAGGCTGAGAGGCAGGGCCTAGGAGACAGATAGGCTGAGAGGCAGGGCCTAGGAGACAGAGAGGCAGAGAGGCAGGGCCTAGGAGACAGAGAGGCAGAGAGGGAGGGCCTAGGATACAGATAGGCAGAGAGGCAGGGCCTAGGAGACAGAGAGACTGAGAGGCAGGGCCTAGGAGACAGAGAGACTAAGAGGCAGGGCCTAGGAGGCAGAGAGACAGAGAAGCAGAGAGGCAGGTCCTAGGAGGCAGAGAGACAGAGAAGCAGAGAGGCAGGGTCTGAGAAGCAAAGAGACAGAGGGGCCTTAGAAGCATAGAGACAGAGAGGTCTTAGAGGCAATGAGACAGCAAGCCCTTAGAGGCAGGGCCTGCGAGGCTGAAAGGCGGGGTCTGGGAAGCAGAGAGCCGCGTAGGGTCTAACTGCTCTGACCTTTGGATGGAAAATGTGCCCGTTTGGCCTGGTGCCTAATTAGTGAGTGAAGGGAACACATATTGTTCTCATTACTCTGTACCCTGCTTCCTGTCTTCTTTCTCCCTTTCTGTCCTGTTTGTCTTCTCTCTCTGGCCCCTCTATTTCTCTATGTCATATAGCTGTTAAAGCAGCGCTCAACCCTCCCCAGTTGCTATCACACTAAGTGACTGATAAATGACGTGTTCCCCACACTAACTCCCTAGCAGCACGTTGAATAAGGGCAGCAGGTAGCCTAGCGGTTAGAGCATTGGGACAGTAACCAACATGTTGCTTGTTCGACTCCCTGAGCCGGCAAGGTGGAAATATCTGCTGTTCTGCCCTTGATCAAGGCAGTTAACCCCCACAACAACTGCTCCCTGGGCACCGATGATGTCCATTAAGGCAGCTCCCCGCACCTCTCTGATTCAGAGGGCTTGGGTTAAATGCGGAAGCCACATTTCGGTTGAATGCATTCAGTTGTGCAACTGACTAGATAACCCCTTTCCCTTCCCTTTATAAACCTGTTCTCATTAAGAGAGGTCTTGCAAGTCAGTCTCTGTATACAGTGTGTCTTCATGAGTCAGTTATTATGCTGATGTCACACACTGCACCACTACACATAACTGACAATAATACACGTGACAACCAGGATAAGGTACATACATGTCTGCTATATACACTGCTCAAAAAAATAAAGGGAACACTTAAACAACACAATGTAACTCCAAGTCAATCACACTTCTGTGAAATCAAAACTGTCCACTTAGGAAGCAACACTGATTGACAATACATTTCACATGCTGTTGTGCAAATGGAATAGACAACAGGTGGAAATTATAGGCAATTAGCCAGACACCCCCAATAAAGGGCACACTCGAGTTGTGTCCTGATTATGAGGGGGTCCCTGATGAATTTGCTATCACAAAAGGGGTCCCCGGCCCCAAAAGGTTTGCAAAACCCTGCTCTAGATAACAGTTAGGCTATAAACCCAGCCAACTGACTTGGCATAGGGCATCTCTGAGTCACTTGACACTAATGCCTGGCCATATCTTCATCACAGGTGAAGGTTATTAATACACATTTCCATGGAAGGGTCATCAGAACAGTAACCACAACAGAACAGGGTTTTGACTACATGGTATATAGCTTATGTCAGAATTTACTTTTCATAGCATGGTAGGAGAACTTATGCAGCAGGTTAGGATAATTAACATAGCAGGTTAGGATAAATAGGTTAAGGTTAGGAAAAGGGTTAGGATGAGGATTAGCTTAAATGCCAACATTTAAATTTTTGACGTCAATTTGACATAAACTGTATCCCTTCTAGACACAGCAGAGGGGATTGGTCTAGATGGCTATTAGAGAGGCCAGAGATGAGTGTCTTTGGTAAATAATCAACTGTGTAGAAAGGAGAGGAGACGGTAAGGAGAGACGCTGTCGTGCCGACAGTGTGTATCTTGCCCTTGGCCACAACTTAACATATCAGCTAAACAACTAAACAGAATGAGAGAGACAGTTGACAGAATGAGAGAGACAGTGGGATAGGGGGAGGGAGTATTATGATGTCATACAGACGTGGCATGTGACATGGAAAATGTGAGGTGGGGTTTGTGACACAGAAAAGAAGGGAGGGGAGGTATAGCGGGGCTTCTTTAAGACACATGGCATGTCTGTGGGGTATTGTGATGTCACATAGGGTGACATTCTGTACAGAATGGAAGGTGAGATGTGATGGATGTCACAGAGACATGGCATGGTTGGGAGGGGAGAGGTATTGTGATGTCACAGAGACATACTGTACTGTAGCTACTGTGACATAAAGGGGGAGACATAATGGAGAGTTCCCTTGTGGTAGAACCTGCTGTTCAGTCTGTCAGCCATGAAGAAATGCTCCTCTCTCTCTCTCTCTCTCTCTCTCTCTCTCTCTCTCTCTCTCTCTCTCTCTCTCTCTCTCTCTCTCTCTCTCTCTCTCTCTCTCTCTCTCTCTCTCTCTCTCTCTCTCTCTCTCTCTCTCTCTCTCTCTCTCTCTCTCTCTCTCTCTCTCTCTCTCTCTCTCTCTCTCTCTCTCTCTCTCTCTCTAATTCAATTCAAAGGGCTTTATTGACATGGGAAACATATGTTTACATTGCCAAAGCAAGTGAAATAGATAATAAACAAAAATAATGAACAGTAAACATTACACTCACAAAAGTTCCAAAGGAATAGAGACATTTCAAATGTTATACTGTATTATGGCTATATACAGTGTTGTAACGATGTGCAAATAGTTAAAGTACAAAAGGGAAAATAAATAAACATAAATATATAAATCTCTCTCTCATGGGCTTTATTGGCATGGGAAATATGTTTACATTGCCAAAGCAAGTGAGATAGATAATAAACTATCCCTCTCTCTCTCTCTCTCTCTCTCTGTCACACACCCACTCAATCAATGACACCTACACTATTCCAGGCAGACGGTAATCCCCCCCCTCAAGGATTTCTGTATGTTAGAAAGTATGGAACCTTTATGAGTATCAAAGCTCTGATAATGAGTTGACATAGAGCAGGCCTAGACACTTGGTCCTGTCCTGTTCAGGCATGCAATATAGACCACAGTAGACTACACCTTTCCCAGTCCCAGTCAATGTGACTTACTAACCCTACTGACTTGGTTTGAAAGGTGAAAGGGAGAATGTTAAGATTCCACAAACATTTCCTCCTTCTCTCCTTTATCCTACTCTCCTCTTCTTTCCTCTCCACCCTCCACCTTTCCCTCGCCATGTTTACTCATCTAAGACAAGCAGAGACACACATGTGTACCCGCACGCAAACACACACGCACAGACAGATCTTGTTTACCTAGGAGTTACGTTCCACCAATCCCATGGGCAGTCAACAGTTTGACACCCCTGATCACCCCAACACACACACACATCTTATATGTTTACTTAGCTGAAGGGTTAACTAACTGACACTGATGGCATGAAGAATTCCACCAACCCAGGGGGCAATCTACACCCCCTCGTCACCCCTCTCTCCTTCTCTCTCACTCTCTCCAACACACACACACACAAAGAGAGAGAGAAGTCCAGAAGAGTTATGACAAACTGAGAAGTAAACAACCGCCCAGTCCTGAGATATAAACAATTTAAACAATATTATCTGTGGTCACCATTCAAGAGGATGGCTCATATCAGCCCAATGCTCTGTTGTCTTAAATGACTGAAACGGCACATTGTTACAAAATATTACATCAGCTGAAATCTGAGTAGAAGAGAAAAATGAGGCAGACTATTTGAAAGAGATATCCTTCTCCATGTTAATCTGATCATAATACCTGTCCTTCAACGGCAGCCTCATTGAGCCGGATAACTCCGCAATGGCTTTAATTATGATGGCGCTTAGTTCACACAGGCCTTCTCCCAGTCTGAGAGCCTTATGTGGATAATTAGCAGGCTGTGTGAGAACAGAGCGACCCTAAGGCCAGGGTCGAGGAGGGAACCAGCATGCTGTGTGTTTGTTCAGTGCTGGACTGTACTGCTCAGCCTGAAGTACCACGGTGAAACACTGTGAAAATAAACTGGTCTTCGACAGGGATCTAACCTCGCAGAGAACATGTGAGTGCAGGAGGGATCAGGGGAAAAAGAGCCAGGGACAAGTGGAGAGGAGGGAGAGCAGAGGGCAGGGAGAGCAGCCCCCTGGAGGTGCATTCTATGGAAGAGAAGAACCCTGGGGGCGCTGCTAGGAGACATCAGCCAGTGACTGACACACATTCCAGAGTACATGATGATTAACATACAGCCTTTACCACCTTGTGAGAGAGTATGTCACGGCTGTTGTATGGTGTTGACATAGTGAGTTCTGATGGAAACGTAGTAACTAGAGACACCACAGCACAGAGACAAACAGCCATGCTGGATGTCTGCTCTTCCTTGCACTGTGTTGTATAGTTAACAGAGTACAACAGAGTACAAGGCTAGAAAAAGCCATCTCTCACATAGTTACTGTAGTTTTTTAAAACATTTTAGTCATTTAGCAGATGCTCTTATCCAGAGCGACTTACAGTTAGTGACTGCATACATGTTTTTTAAATTATTTTTTTATACTGGCCCCCAGTAGGAATCAAACCCACAACCCTGGCGTTGCAAGCGCCATGCTCTACCAACTGAGCTACACGGGGCCCATGTTAATCAAGAACTTCACATGTTCCACAGTCAAAACAACAAATATGAATGGACAGGCCAGGGCTTGACAGCCTGAAGAAGGAAAGGAACCAGAGAACAGTAGGAAGTACGATACGGGAGCAAGAGGGAGGACGGAGAGGATTGAGATGACAGGCAGGAGACAGAGGCAGGGAGAGGAAGACGATGTGGACTTAAACGACAGAGCCTTACACAGGATGATGGAAGAGAGAGAGAGAGAGAGAGAGAGAGAGAGAGAGAGAGAGAGAGAGAGATAGAGATGTGTATGTGTGTCTTTCGGAGGGGTTGGATTAAAAGCGGTTGGACCTTGTGTGCAATTGACCAATAAAGTTATCTTAATCTAAAAAAAATAGGAAAAACCGCTGGTAAGAAACTAGGGGACAGGAAATGGGGTGAGTGAGAGAGGAAAGTAGCAGGACAAAGGAGAGGGAGAAAAGGGTGAGAGATTAAGGTGAGAGAGAGAGGGGAAAGAGAACACAGAAACAGAGAGAAACAGGACAGCGGGTGGTTGGTAGAAATTGTGTGTCTGATTACCAGATTCCTTCCATGTTCCGTAGAGAGCTGATGGAACGAGATCGTGGCTTCATAACAATACTCATGATGTCACCTTCTCTCCCACACGTTACTGTCCTGTCCAGACCACAGCCCCCACGGTCCTGTTCAGGTCAAACCACAGACCCCACAACTCCCTAGAAAGGAAAGTGTTCCTGTTCAAACCACGGTTCCCACAGTTCCCATGTGTTCCCCTCCTGGTCAAACGATCCTAGTGTGTTCAGATTGTGGTCAAACCACAGTGGTCACTCTTCACTTCTACAGTTATCTCAAAAAGCGGTCCTGCTCTGATAAGATTCTTTTCAGACCGTGTTTCGACTTCTCCTTCGAACTGCAGTAATCCTGTGGATGGGTCCAATGGAGTGGTCCTGTAATGTTCCTGTTCTGGTCGTGTTGTGTTCAGGGCTTCTGTGCCCCAGCCTGAGAGCTTATGGTCCAGACAGAAACAGAGACTGGTAGATAAGTCAGAGAACACACGACTGGAGTCCCAACTAAAACTATTCACTACACAGGAATGCTCTCTCTCAGACTACAGTGTGAGTCGGATCTGCTCTCTCTCTCTCTCTCTCTCTCTCTCTCTCTCTCTCTCTCTCTCTCTCTTTCCTGCAGCTTGAGGGGGGTTGGTGTTGGCAGGGATGGGGTGGGGTTGTTGAGGTTGCAGTAACTCCTTCATGGGCGGGGCTCTATCCCATAGTACAGCCGCTGTCTCAAACATCAATCACGCTGCTGCCACGGAAACCAAACACCAACACCAATGCTGTGTTATCCACAATGTACTAGAGAAATAGCATAGTGGCATGTGGCACAACTACACTGTGACTTCCAATGAATTACAATTGAAGTTATCCACAGTGACTAATACAGGCGTAGTAAGGACAGAAAGTAGCTGAATAAATGTAATAATATGAGCATTGTAAATTAAGTGAAATCTTCTTCAAAATTAAGCAACTTCAATGAGAGAAAACCGCTTGCATAATAGAGGAGCGAGGGAGAGAGGGAGGAAGTGAAAAGGAGTGACCAACAAGGAATGTTTGAGGACTAGCCCCAGACCATTCTCCAATGTTGTGAAAATATTGTGTTACATGAAATCACACCAACAACGTCAATTCTAGGTAACTACATACATTCTAGGAAGTCTAATCTCTGCAACTTAATATCAAGTGTAACTTGACCATCTATTGTTACTTATAAGTCTAACTTGATCATCTTCTATTCTGTGTGAGGTAATAGTAAGTACTGCTTCAACTGTCTATAATCAACATTTGTCTTATCAAACAGATAAAGAACATGGTGAATGTGGAATCAGGGTATGCTCTGGCTCTTGAGGAAATTTTGTCAACAAACATGGAGGCTTCCACCACATGGCAGAACTTGGGCAAAGTGTCTGGCAGGGCTACACAAGCCCAATTACCTCATAACCTGTTCACTGAGAGAGAGAGAGAGAGAGAGAGAGAGAGAGAGAGAGAGAGAGAGAGAGAGAGAGAGAGAGAGAGAGAGAGAGAGAGAGAGAGAGAGAGAGAGAGAGAGAGAGAGAGAGAGAGAGAGAGAGAGAGAGAGAGAGAGAGAGAGAGAGAGAGAGAGAGAGAGAGAGAGAGAGAGAGAGAGAGAGAGAGAGCTCCTCATTAGGGTCTGACTGGGACAGGTAAGTGATGCTCTTATGACGCACGTCTCAAACACAACAACAGTCCGTAATAAGACCCGGTAGTAATAATGTCCGGCTATGACAGCAACACACACACACACACATATACCTGCATCTCATATACCTTGGCATAATTGTGTGCCGTGACAACAGAGTGACATCAACTAGAGGATGTTGTATTTTGTTCTGTCAGAGAAGAGGGAGAGAGAAAGAAAGAAAGAGAGAGGGAGAGAGAGAGTGAAAGAAAGAAAGAAAGAAAGAAAGAAAGAAAGAAAGAAAGAAAGAAAGAAAGAAAGAAAGAAAGAAAGAAAGAAAGAAAGAAAGAAAGAAAGAAAGAAAGAAAGAAAGAAAGAAAGAAAGAAAGAAAGAAAGAAAGAAAGAAAGAAAGAAAGAAAGAAAGAGAAAGAGAAAACGGCCCACTCAAGGCTTTCTATGAGGGATAATACGGTGGTCATTTGCTTCATGTGCTGCAAGATCTTTTTCTTTTATGTTGTGTGAGAGAAAAGAGACAGGATTGGGGCCACCATGGCCGCACGTCACACTCTCTCTCACTCTCAAACACTCTCTCGAACACACACACACAAACACACACACAGAGACAATGATAATGAGGTTATATTGTATGTAGCGTATGTAACAAACTATGCAGGATATTACCCACATACATCAGCTAAGGAATAGGCCTATTCACCCAACAACACAATGCAACAGGATGTCATTCGATTGGGGGCAATCTTAACAAAGCATATTGATAATGAACTTGCCTTACTCCTTCCGGTCACTTTTGTGGACCCTGAGCCTAGTTACCCCTGACTTTCTGACTACACATAAAGTTTAACATCCAGCATTTGTTTTAGGTCAGAGATGGCAGAGCAACAGCTATACTACATACATCAAATCTAATCTAAATGTTCTCTCACACAACATAAAATATCTTAATTTGTTCCCAAGCAGCACAAAAAGCAAATGACAGCCATAGTAACCCTCATAGAGAGGATTGGCTTCTCTTTCTCTCTCTCTCTCTCCCTCCCTCTCTCTTTCTTTCTCTCTCCCTCTTCTCTGGCAGAACAAAATACAACATCCTCTGGTTGAAGTCACACTGTCATTATATCCTGTCATGGTGTAGTATATATAAATCCTGTCATGGTGTAGTATATATACATCCTGTCATGGTGTAGTATATATACATCCTGTCATGGTGTAGTATATATACATCCAGTCATGGTGTAGTATATATACATCCTGTCATGGTGTAGTATATATACATCCTGTCATGGTGTAGTATATATACATCCTGTCATTGTGTAGTATATATACATCCTGTCATGGTGTAGTATATATACATCCTGTCATGGTGTAGTATATATACATCCTGTCATTGTGTAGTATATATACATCCTGTCATGGTGTAGTATATATACATCCTGTCATTGTGTAGTATATATACATCCTGTCATGGTGTAGTATATATACATCCTGTCATTGTGTAGTATATATACATCCTGTCATGGTGTAGTATATATACATCCTGTCATTGTGTAGTATATATACATCCTGTCATGGTGTAGTATATATACATCCTGTCATTGTGTAGTATATATACATCCAGTCATGGTGTAGTACATATACATCCTGTCATGGTGTAGTATATATACATCCTGTCATGGTGTAGTATATATACATCCTGTCATTGTGTAGTATATATACATCCTGTCATGGTGTAGTACATATACATCCTGTCATGGTGTGGTATATATACATCCAGTCATTGTGTAGTATATATACATCCTGTCATTGTGTAGTATATATACATCCAGTCATTGTGTAGTATATATACATCCTGTCATGGTGTAGTACATATACATCCTGTCATGGTGTGGTATATATACATCTTGTCATGGTGTAGTACATATACAGCAGTATCTATCCTCTGTTGAAATTATCATGTTTGCTTCCCAAATGGCACTACTTTTCCCCTATGGGCCCTGTAGTGCACTACATAGGGAATACCGTAGGGTGCTATTTGGGACGCATCCCATGTTTATCCAGCAACGCAGTCAGTCAGATGATGAACCTCTGTGTTAGGCTGGCAAACCAATGAGCTTCTCTAACAGCAGAGGTAGTGTGGCCTGAGGCTGTCCATGGTATACACATTACATTACTCTGTCAGTCATTTGCAGTGAATGAAGTGGAGTTGAATAGGCACAACCCACTGGTTCATGTTTAAGCATGAGTCACACCCTGAGTTTTTTCTTACCTGGGGCCATAGTTACAGGCTAAAGGTAGTATCATTTTTATTTTAAACTGTGGTAACTTCATAGGTCCACAGTGACATACAGTCATTGCTGCATACAACCCAACAAGAAAGGCTTAACAACTTAAACACAAGATATGATAACAAAGTGCTTCAAACTAAGAAGTACAGCAGTTACATTCAGTTACATTCAGTTACATGTAAAGGTATAATACAAATTCAGCACAGAGATAATTTGAATCATTATTGCCATCTAGTGCTGAAATAGGCATACTGTATATGCTATGGCAGTGCCAGTGGACAATTCTAAAGCATTATGTCCCCCTAGTGGTCATGAAAGTTACCTTTTTGCATGGTAACCTGAAGTAAGCCTAGCAATAAGGCAAGAATAGACCAAGCTAAGAATCAGAATATTCCAAAGTTACTTCATTGAATTGATTTTGTTAAATAGGCCTTTGATGCATATGACCTTATTCACTCTACTATCTGTGCATAGTGTTATAAATAGGTTGAAGTGAGGCTACAGAGGACAGATGGTCAGCCCACTCAATCGACAGGTTAAGCTCCAGCCATATCTATATGTCTAGAATAACACTCTGACCTTTACCTCATGACTTGGTTATGGAGCCAAGACTCACGTGCCACATTACACACACACACACACATGCACGCCACTCACACATGCACACACACGCACATACACAGACACGTGCAGACACACACACACATACAGAAATAACCTGCTTTGATAATCATAAAGCACATGTCTGATTACTATGATTACTTGGAGAGACAGAGCGACCCTGCAGAATTAGCACTAATGGGAGGAAAGTGCTTTGGCTATGAGCGTTAGAGCAACCAATAACCTTAATAATCATCTGAATGGCCCCGTCTCCCAGAACATGGAGTAAAGTGCAGGATTAGATGGAGCTCTCCAATTCCCTTATTTGTCACCTTTCACTCTTCTAATAGCACCAATCTCTCTATGTGCCTATCTAACAGTAAACATGTTGCTGCATCCACACACACACACACACGTGCGCGCACACACGCACACACACACGCGCACACATGCACAAACACACACACACACTTCAATGTGTACTGCAGATATCAACCAACACCTGTGAAACATTGGATCTACACAGAGCAAACAACATAACTAATCCCTTATAAAAACCAAAGCCACAAAGCTACAGATGCAGGATCTTAATTTGACCTACAGTATATTGCCACAACAAAATAATCCTGCAGCAACAGGATTTGAAGGTTTAGTCTACAATGTCGCTTGATCAGTGGTTAGGCTATTAACTGGCCAAAAGTAGGCTACAGTGCATTCAGAAAGTATTCAAACCCCTTGATGTTTTCTAAATTTTGTTGTGTTACAGCCTGAATGTAAAATTCCCCATAATGACAAAGTGGAATTAAGTTTTTAGAAATGTTCACAAAAAATGAAAAGCTGAAATGTCTTGAGTCAGGAATAAAAATGTGCTTAAAAAGTCACATAATATGTTGCATGGACTCACTGTGTGCAATAATAGTGTCTAACATGATTTTTAAATGACTAACTCATCTCTGTACCCCACACATACAATTATCTGTACGGTCCCTCAGTCGAGCAGTGAATTTCAAGCACAGATTCAACCAAAAAGACCAGGGAGGTTTTCCAATGGTTTGCAAAATAAAAATAAAGAAGACATTGAATATCCCTTTGAGCATGGTGCAGTTATTAATTACACTTTGGATGGTGTATCAATACACTCAGTCACTACAAAGAAACAGGTGCCCTTCCTAACTCAGTTGCCGGTGAGGAAGGAAACTGCTCAGGGATTTCACCATGAACCCAATGGTGATTTTAAAACAGTTACAGAGTTTAATGGCTGTGATAGGAGATAACTGAGGATGGATCAACAACATTGTAGTTACTCCACAATACTAACATAAATTACAGAGTGAAAAGAAGAAAGCCTGTACAAATATTCCCAAACATGCATCCTGTTTACAATAAGCCACTAAAGTAATACTGCAAGAAATCTGGCAAAGAAATTAACTTTTTGTTCTGAATACAAAGCATTATGTTTGTTGCAAATCCAACACAACGGATCACTGAGTACCACTCGTCGTATTTTCAAGCATGGTGGTGGCTGTTATGTGTATGCTTGTCATCGGCAAGGTCTAGGGAGCTCAGCACAGGCAAAATCCTAGAGAAAACTTAGTTCAGCCTGCTATCCAACAGACACTGGAGAAAAATGCACCTTTCAGCGGGACTATAACCTAAAACACAAGGCCAAATCTCTTACTGGAGTTGCAAGACGACATTGAATGTTGCTGGCATAGTTACAGTTTTGACTTAAATCGACTTGAAAATCTATGGCAAGACTTGAAAATGTCTGTCTAGCAATGATCAACATCCAACTTGACAGAGGTTGAATATTTTTTTAAAGAATAATGGGCAAATGTTGCACAATCCAGGTGTGGAAAGCTCTTAGAGACTTACCCAGAAAGACTCACAACTGTAATTGCTGCCAAAGGTGAATCTAACATGTATTCACTCAGGGGGTTGAATACTTATCTAATCAAGAGATATTAGTGTTTTATTTTCCATTTATATATACAGTACCAGTCAAAAGTTTGGACACACCTACTCATTCAAGGGTTTTTCTTTATTTTTACTATTTTCTACATTGTAGAATAATAGTGAAGACATCAAAACTATGAAATAACTTATATGGAATCATGTAGTAACCAAACAAGTGTTAAACAAATCAAAATATATTTTATATTTGAGATTCTTCAAAGTAGCCACCCTTTGCCTTGATAACAGCTTTGCACACTCTTGGCATTCTCTCAACCAGCTTCATGAGGTAGTCACCTGGAATGCATTTCAATTAACAGGTGTTCCTTGTTAAAAGTTAATTTGTGGAATTTCTTTTCTGCTTAATGCGTTTGAGCTAATCAGTTGTGTTGTGACAAGGTAGGGGTGGTATACAAAAGATAGCCCTATTTGGTAAAAGACCAAGTCCATATTATGGCAAGAACATCTCAAATAAGCAAAGAGAAACGACAGTCCATCGTCACTTTAAGACATGAAGGTCAGTCAATCCGGAAAATGTCAAGAACTTTGAAAGTTTCTTCAAGTGCAGTCGCAAAAACCATCAAGCGCTATGATGAAACTGGCTCTCATGAGGACCACCACAGGAAAGGAAGACCCAGAGTTACTTCTGCTGCAGAGGATAAGTTCATTAGAGTTACCAGCCTCAGAAATTGCAGCCCAAATAAATGCTTCACAGATTTCAAGTAACAAACACATCTCAACATCAACTGTTCAGAGGAGACTGCGTGAATCAGGCCTTCATCAAATCAAATCAATCAAATCAAATGTTATTTGCCACATGCGCCGAATACATCAGGTGTAGACCTCACAGTGAAATGCTTACTTACAAGCCCTTAACCATCAATGCAGTTAAAAAAAAAGAAGTGTTAAGTAAAAAATAGATAGGTAAAAAGTTACAAATAACAAATAATTAACCTCTACGGGATTGGTGTCCCGTATACGAGACGGTTGAGCTAACGTGCGCTAATGTGATTAGCATGACTGTTGTAAGTAACAGCAAACTTTCCAGGACATAGACATGTCTTATATGGGCAGAAAGTTTAAATTCTTGTTAATCTAACTGCACTGTCCAATTCACAGTAGCTATTACAGTGAAAAAAGACCATGCTATTGTTTGAGGAGAGTGCACAAAAACAAAAAACTTGTCACGGCAACTGGTTTGATACATTCACCTCTGAAGGTAAATAATGTACTTACATTCAGTAATCTTGCTCGGTTTTGTCATCCTAAGGGTCCCAGAGATAAAATGTAGCATAGTTTTGTTTGATAAAATCCATTTTTATATTAAAATGTAGGAACTTGGTTCTACAGTTTGAACCCCTGCTGTCTCTGGCTCCACACCCACACCGCCCGGCCATCTAGATGTGTGAATGTTAGTGTATAAGCTAATGATCCATCATGTATGACATTCCTGGGAGTGTGTAAACTTACATTTTGTATTACTATATCATTTTTGTATGTTCTCTATAGTTATGTACTTGAAAATGTGTCAATTGACCAATTCGGCACATTTGGGCAGACTTGATACAAAATAGTCCAGTATTGCAACGCTTCACTGGATCAATCTGTAACTCTCTAGTGGCCAAAATCTAAATTGTGCCTGAACTGCAATATTATATTGTGGTCTTTCTCTTGCATTTCAAAGATGATGAAAAAAATATAATAATAGAAAACACATGTTTTTTTGTTTGTATTATCTTTTACCAGATCTAATGTGTTATATTCTCCTACATTAATTTCACATTTCCACAAACTTCAAAGTGTTTCCGTTCAAATCGTATCAAGAATATGCATATCCTTGCTTCAGGTCCTGAGCTACAGGCAGTTAGATTTGGGTATGTCATTTTTGGCGAAAATTGGAAAAAAGGGTCCGATCCTTAAAAGGTTTTTAAGAGCAGCAGTAAAATAAAATAACAGTAGGGAGGCTATATACAGGGGGTACCGGTACAGAGTTAATTGAGGTAATATGTACATGTGGGTAGAGTTAAAGTGACTATACATAGATAATAAACAGAGTAGCAGCAGCGTAAAAGAGGGGGTGGGGTGGGGTGGGGGGGACAATGCAAATAGTCTGGGTAGCCATGATTAGCTGTTCTGGAGTCTTATGGCTTGGGGGTAGAAGCTGTTAAGAAGCCTTTTGGACCTAGACTTGGCACTCCGGTATCGCTTGCCGGTACATGGTCGAATTGCTGCAAAGAAACCACTACTAAAGGACACCAATAAGAAGAAGAGACTTGCTTGGGCCAAGAAACATGAGCAACGGACATTAAACCGGTGGAAATCTGTCCTTTGGTCTGATGAGTCAAAATGTGAGATTTTTGGTTCCAACCGCTGTGTCTTTGTGAGACGCAGAGTAGGTGAACGGATGATCTCCGCATGTGTGGTTCCCACCGTGAAGCATGGAGGAGGACGTGTGATGGTGTGGGGGTGCTTTGCTGGTGACACTGTCTGTGATTTATTTAGAATTCAAGGCACACTCAACCAGCATGGCTACCACAGCATTCTGCAGCGATACGCCATCCCATCTGGTTTGGGCTTTGTGGGACTATCATTTGTTTTTCAACAGGACAATGACCCAACACACCTCCAGGCTGTGTAAGGGCTATTTTACCAAAAGGAGAGTGATGGAGTGCTGCATCAGATGACCTGGCCTCCACAATCACCCGACCTCAACCCAATTGAGATGGTTTGGGATGATTTGGACCGCAGAGTGAAGGAAAAGCAGCCAACAAGTGCTCAGCATGTGTTGGAACTCCTTCAAGACTGTTGGAAAAGCATTCTAGGTGGAGCTGGTTGAGAGAATGCCAAGAGTGTGCAAAGCTGTCATCAAGGCAAAGGGTGGCTACTTTGAAGAATCTAAGTGTGGGTTTTCAGTGAATGTATTTAAATCACGACGCTCATTTGCATTAGCATTTCCTGCGGTGCAGGAAAATTCTCAGCAACAAAATAGTGATCAAATTAAGATCCTACACCTGTATCACAGCCCAGAAGCTGAGAAACGGAGCAACAACATTTAATATAACACTGTGGCGCACTTCAATGTGAACGCTCATCTGGTTGTTAGGGTTGCCCCGGTGGAGCTATTTATCAGTGGTAGGCCAGGTAGGGCTTAGATAAGTGAGCAAACATGGGCACACACACATACACACACACACACACAAGAGCGTTCACACACACAAAATGAGGAAGGGCTTTAAAGAGCTATTACTGATCAATACAGTTGGCTAATAGAGCTCTATCACATGTTCAACTTCCTGTCTGCTCCTCTTCCACTGCCTATTCTCTCACACACAAGGAATATGAAGAAACAGGAAGCTTTGTGAGAGGGAGCAGTTGAAAAATAACTAAGACAGTCCAAGAATCACAATCCCATTTACTCCATCTCAAGCCACATAGTCTCTGTGACAAAACTGCACACTATAACCTTGGAATAATAACTAACCAGAAACATTACATAATGGTAGATTAATAATAAAGAAAGATATTACGGCACAAATGCACAGTCACAGTAGCCTACCCTCCATCCCTTATCCCCAGTGCCTGAGCCCCTGTGCCCACAGTTACCCTCTCCTCCTGGCTTTGATGTCGATGGGCTTGTTGGTGGCGTATGGAGAGCCGTTGGAGCAGGCATGGCGGTAGCGAGCTATCCTCTCAAGAGACTCGGAGTTCGCTGGCAGACTCATCTTACTGCACCTCCACACTCACAGCTGAGACAGAAAAACACTCACACACATATGTGCGAGGGAACACTCCCTTACAGCAGACACACACACACACGGTAGAGACACACACACACTCACACACACACACACACACACTAGGGACGACACCCCTTCTAGAGAGCTCCACTGGACATCTACCCTCTACGAGGTGAGAGAGAGAGGAAGGAGAGGTGGAGGGAGAAGCATGAGATAAGGTGAGAGATAGAGTGAGAGAGAAGAGAGAGAGAGAGACATAATGATTGTGCAGAGGGGCGGGTACACATAGCTACTGGCTGGTACTTTACATGTGAGTTACTTTAGACAGCAGCGCTATTATGGTCTCTAAGTCTAAGTCTCCAAGAGAGAGACTATTACTGTCTGTCTCTAAGTCCATCTGAAACAGCTAAGAAGATAATACTCACTCACTCAATGAATCACTCACTGAGGGGATTCGATTTATGCCCTGGGCCTGCCCCGGGTGAACCGGGTTAGCATTGATTGCATTCGTATTTGGAACCAATTCATCATGCTGCCTTGTTGACAACATGACCGAGCAGCAATGTTGGGGAAGCTACTCTGAAAATATAGTTTACCAAGCTACCAATTACTTCACACAGGAAGAAGTTAAGCTACACTAAAATATAGTTTTCTAAAGTTACTTTGGAAAAGTAGTTCACTACATCCAAATTACTTTGTGATAAATTATCATATCTAAATCTGAAATGTCATAGACTACAAATTGAAAGAACAGATCAGTCTGGAATCAGATTAGCCCACTGAACACAACAACTATGTTTCCAGAGAGAAATAATTGCCTACTTCATGCATCATTTATTTTATTTTTAAAGAAAAGTAGTGTGTAGTTCCAGTAGTTATAGCTACACCACTACATGGCAAACAAGTTATTATCTACTGAAAACATTACACAGATTTGAATTTAGTTCAACTCCCACCAAGCTACTGCAAAATGTGGTTAAATCACAAGCGAAACTACATGTAGTTCACTACTCCCCAACACTGCCGAGCGGCGCAGATTACTGTTCGATTTGAGAAGGGCGCTCCTCCCTCACCGCTTTTGCCCATTCACGTCATGGGCCATAGCCCGGTGCACTTAATCGAGCTCGCTCACTCACTCAGTGCGGTGTAGCCTACCCATAAGAGCTGTGATACCCATCTTCCAAAGCTAGGGGGAAGCAGTGCCCCATACATGGACTTTGTATTTCAGGCTGATGTACTGGTTGAGTGGGCATTAAGCTAAATTCAATTGGATTGCATTCACTGTAATTCACCATTATATTGTTGTTGCAAGAGTCTTATCAAAAACACCACAAGCACCACCACAAGAAACATATCACCACCTATCATTTTAGCTAATTTCTAAAACGGTTGACAAGTTGACAAAACATCCTTTTTCAGTTAGACTACCTTTCCACTCCAAATCCTTCTCAATCAATAGCTAGGATAACTTGACATTTGTTATGGCTGCAAGCAATGGCATTGATGCTTCAACCAATATTTGACCATATGAAGGTGAATTGTGCCAGGTTAATTTGGGTTTGTAATGAGCATGCTTTCTATGGCCAACAGTGGGCAGTCTCTTCTAAGAAGGACAGTCAGGGCTGAACACCACACTTACCCAGACACTCAACTGTGTTTGTCTGTCA
This sequence comes from Coregonus clupeaformis, assembly GCF_020615455.1. NCBI lineage: Eukaryota > Metazoa > Chordata > Actinopteri > Salmoniformes > Salmonidae > Coregonus > Coregonus clupeaformis. Next base: position 27,819,336 of record NC_059207.1, read on the forward strand.
TGGCTTCACAGAAGTAGAGGTAGCAGGTGACAAACTGCTCCTTGGTGGCTATCCACGGCTTTAAAGTCACAGATACAATGACAGATCCAACACTGCACATGTGTAAACACATCCAGACACACCCAGACACGGACAGAGCACGCACACCTGGCTGCCAAATCGGCCACACACGATCACTGACTGCAACATTGTGAGATGAGCACCCAGGAATGGTGTTAGGCTGTTGTCACAAGGTCTCCCTGAGGCACACAGCCAACTGAACCTGCTATCAGAGAAATGGTCCTGTGTGGCTCAGTTGGTAGAGCATGGCACTTGCAACACCAATATTGTGGGTTCGACTCCTGCTTGGTCCACCCAATGTGAAAATGTATGTGTGCCTTACTGTAAATCTCTTTGGATAAAAGTGTCTGCTAATATTATTATATGAGAAAGAGGTGACAGACACTCAGAGAGAACGAAAGGGAGAGAGTGGTGACAGACAGAGAGAGAGAAAGAGAGAGAGTAGTGACACTCAGAAAGAGTGTGCAGGAGAGAGTTAGAGAGAGACAGTGGACAGCTAATTGGCCAGGCTGTCAGAGTGTGTCAGTGTGATTGGCTTATGAGGCGCAGAGCGCTACAGATCCACTCCTGTCAGCGTAGGGTCACAGACCTCGTTAGGAGCTTAGAAACAACCCACTGTCACCTGCAACGGAGCAATTGGGAGAGAGAGAGTGAAGGAAAGAAGGGGAACGAGAGATGTAGAATGGAAGAGGGAGACCAAGAGTGCGATGGAAAGAGAGAATAAGAGAAAAGAAGAGGGAGGGTGTGTGTTTCCTGGAGTAGCTTACCTTGGGAGGTATCTCTCCCTCTCTGCTCCTCAATGAATAATTCACACTTCCTGTGTCCCAACCCCCTGTCTCTTATTACCCCCTCACCAGGCCCCACCAGGAACCCAACCAACAGGGCTTTACTCTCCAACCTATACTGACAAAACAGGCTTAAATAACTTACCATCTATCCCAACTGTGGTCTCAAGCAACAGCCATTGATGAGTGAGACCACAGCGATGGATCCTATTGTACTATTGTTGATGTTCCCCTATTACTGACCAACGTAGCATACTGCTGGTAGCAGACTCACAGGACTCTAGTTTTTATCTTCAAAACTGAAGTGTGTATCTTATTTTGCATTTTAAAACCGTTCAACTGAGATTTCAGCTCAGGTTCAAAGGGTGGATGTGAAATGAGAAGCAGCAGGTCAAGCATGGGCAGTTATTCTGAGGGCTCTCATAGAGTGTGTTAACTGTGTGGAGTGAAGAGGGGTGAGTGAAGAGGGGTGAGCCTTGGGGATACATTCACTTCTCATACTGCCTCATAGGTGGTGTAGAGAGAGAGTGAGAAAGAGAGAGAGAAAGAGAAAGAAAGAGAGAAAGAAAGAGCACCCCCTCCGCCCATCCACCCCAAAGAGGGCCAGCTGGGTTAAAAAAAGAGCTTTGATTGGATGCCTGCCTCACATGTATAATCAGTTCACAACCCACTTCAGTACTGAGTAACATAGCTCACTTTCTAGAGTCTCCTAAATGCCATCTCTAGAAAACGAGAGATAAAGAGAGGAAGAAATTTAAAGAAATCCTTGACATATCTGAAATGGAAACCTTATGGAAAGTGTTCCAAGTGAGTAATAACTTTGAGAGGTCAAAACATTTTTGAGGGAACCTAAAGTACTGGACTAGAAATCCACTCTAGAGCTGTGGGCCGTTGTCTGTGTCGGTGTACCCTTTGCGTTGTCGCGGTGACCAGGTTCTTTTGGGTCCTCTTTATCTTTAAGCTCTACTCCCAGATTCATGTTTGTAAACTGGTTTCCATGGTTGCAGAACGACAGAATTCAGAAGGGCAGGTAGATCCTGATAACCAATCAGGCCTCGGTTGCTAGGAGACAGCCGCAGATTTAATAATCACCAATTTAATGGGAAAATGAATGGGTACGACCACCGGGCTTGTCAACGAGCATTAATGTTGAGAAAGCTACAGGAGATCATATCACATATAAGGAATGTACAAGATCAGAATGAATGAGAATGGAGTATACCTATCCATGTAGGCCTCATGGAACATTTCACAACATTCAATATGTCTATATCTACAAAACAAGATGACTGATATAAATCTATTGATATAATCTGATTTAAATCTACAAAATCAATATTTTCTGAAGATGTACCTTAAGTTAAACAAATCTCATGAAGAGAACAATGTATGAAAAGCACCAACACTTGAAGGGTCACAACAGCCGTGGACTGTTCATGACTATTCTACCTGCCATTAAGTTGGAGGTCTCAGTGAGGAGCTGCCTCACAAAGCAGAGAGGCTCACAAGTCAGAAAGGTTCTCCACACTTCAGATAACGGGACAAGCGTAACACACCAGGGGATAAGTCAGATGACAGCTCCTTGTGTGCAAGTGTGTGTGTGTGTGTGTGTCATTGATCATGCCTGAATGCATGACTTTGCATGGGGGACACTATTGGACTGATTTGAGCCCAGATGTTCTCTATGCTCTGTGTTAACACAGGCCTGAAGAGTCCAACAGGGAGGTTGTGTGTAGAGAACTGACCTTTTCTCCATGTAACATCACATTAAAAAGCTTTGTTTTCTGTGGCCCTGGGATTTCCTGATCGTTAGGTTACCACTGCTGCTTTGCTCTTCTCCCGCTGGTACCTTATTGATCCCTTTATGTCATTGATTTCTCAGAGTGTAGGCTACACACTGAACACACCTTGTTGTACCTCAGAGAGTGTAGGCTACACACTGAACACACCTTGTTGTACCTCAGAGAGTGTAGGCTACACACTGAACACACCTTGTTGTACCTCAGAGAGTGTAGGCTACACACTGAACACACCTTGTTGTACCTCAGAGAGTGTAGGCTACACACTGAACACACCTTGTTGTACCTCAGAGAGTGTAGGCTACACACTGAACACACCTTGTTGTTTTCCAAATTATTTGAAGGACAGTATGTAAACTAGCTTTACCTCAACTCTGGCCTAATGGAGATGCAGTTTCTTCACTAACCAGTGCATGGTATATAGGCTAACAGCTTCACTAATTAGTGCATGGTATGGAGGCTCACAGCCTCACGATATTACTGTCCCTCTGGTCTTTGTGTCTCTGGGAGAAGCACATGGACCACCAGTAAGCTGTTTACAGGTCAACTCCAATATCAACTCAACACATCACAGCTAATGGCATGGAAAGTGTCATGACGGATGACACAACAGTAATGACAGACTAATGACAGACCTACTAAATAGCATTAATAATCAAATCAATCATTCAATCAAACTCTGACATGCTCTTTTTTTCTAATCTCTGGGAAACACACACACGGCTATGCTAATAGGTTTAGTCTGGCACCCATCCCAGTGATGTCAGAATAATCCCTCTTTAAAACCCTGATGACATCATCACGGCGTGGTGTCAGTGTGTGTGTTTGGGAGGTAGGAGAGTGAGTGTGGGTATATAGGCGCAGACAAAGTGTGTGTGTGTGTGTGTGCGTGCGTGCATGCGTGCGTGTGTGAGGGGGTGCCACTGATCAAGGATTCCCGGAGATCCCGAAGGAATCTGGAGATTAGCCAGGTTAAGCTGTTCTCCAAACAGAACATGGGTCACCATGACGACCATAATAATACAACGACACCATGGTGATCATTAACTCTGTCGTTGTCATAAACACACCAACATCGTCATCATCCTCAGAGCTCCTATTTTCAGCTGCAGTTGAGCACCTTATAATAGACGTTGTGATGTCACACCCATGTTCTAATTCCTAATTCTGTGTCACACACCCATATGCTTATGGTTTGGCCAGCCAGCAGGCACAGGTCCAAGAAAACATGCCTCCATCCCAAATGGCACCGTATTCCCTATATAGTGCACTACTTTTGACCAGAACCATATGGACCCTGGTCAAAAGTAGTACACTCTATATGTCCACTTAGTCCCCCCACTTTTTACACTGGGACCACCACCACCAAAACATAGCCCATAGCAAAGAAGACTATCGGCTGCTGCACAAGTAATGGCAAAATAACTTTTAGTCTATTTTCTGAGTTTGACCACCAGTTATGTGGGTCTGTAAATTCCTTCCATTTTCCAGCAGGATCCTATCTTCACCCCTGGAATTATTTGGTACAGTACACACAATTGTAAGCACTAAGCTCCTTCATTTGGATTCCAACAAGTTCCTGCTATTCCCAGTGCCCTTGTGGGTTCCCCCTCCTGGATTAGCAATATGGTATTAGCCCTCTGGTGCTGTAATATGGGAATATCCGGAAAATACTATATTGTGTGCATTTGGGGAACTCCCTCTCTGAGGGTAAGCCAAGGTAAGCTACTCCGTCCATTTTTGTCATCATACTGATCATAATCACCTTTTTATTGTCATAAGCAATAGGCCTCTAATGTTGCTGTTCTCATAAACATTTTCATCCTCCTGAGTTTCTGTAAGTGAAGCCTAAAGTGATTAGCATAGTGATGTCACACTCAGGGCAATGGATAGAAACAATATGACAATACAGATGTCAGTATAACAGATCAGTTGAAAGTTCTCTTCTGTTCACAAATGACCTAAATGCACAAACAAGTAAGCCTCCTACCCCTGAAGGACATGGACTAAAACCTGGTGACGTAGGCATGGTGACGTAGGCAAGGACACAGCACCAGCTCTCTGACCTCACGCTCACTAATGATATTAACAGTTCCCTAACAACTAGACCGTAGCAGCTCTACTGTAAGGCTGGCTAAAGGAAGAACTAGGACTGCTTCATCGCTATTTGTGCTCATATTTGTATTTGGACTTGTGTATCTCTAGTCCCTCCCCTATGGGCAGAGGGCAGGTGCCATGCTGTTAGATGACATGCTGCCAGCCTGCCAGCCTGCCAGCCTGCTGTGACCCTGCTCTGAGCGTTTCAACCGTTCAGACATAAAGATAGAAAAGATAGATCTGATTTACAGTGAGTTTAGTCATGAACCACCTGCGGCCATCCTTTCTCCCCTCTGACAGATTTGACACCGGGGTCGCATTTTAATTGATCTGACTGTCGTGTTCCGAATGTTCCAGAGCGATACAGAAGATTGAATGTTCTATCTTACAGCTTATACTGGGGATACAGGGGAAACAGAGCAGAGGGAATGAAATGAAATGGATGTGAGTGTTGGAGCTATGCAGAGGCTCTCTGTGTGAGGATGGCTGTGCACATCTTAGTAGTAAGTACAGAGACTTGATTAGAAAAAATGATTACAATAAAATCACCTTTCAATCTGGTTTTTCAACTGGTCTTTGACAGCTATTTCGAAGGTGACGAAACAATTGTTCTGAAAATGACAGTCAAATACTGCATGGGGTCTATTGTGTCTTTGTAAAGAGGTCACTTTTAAGGTCACATTGAAGCTGACAATAGAAGCTGACAATAGATCTCAGACAAAGTGATGCATGGTTAGTCGAATAAACTGTTCCTGCCAAGCACACATTCTGTCCAGAACAATGGTTGATAAATGCTCACTGTCACACACACGTATACACACACACACAGATATGTGGTGCTGGATGTGTCATTGGATCTTGGTTGTGCTGGTTATCGTGAATAACGGGAACATTATCTCCAGCCATGGCTCACTGCACCTCGCTTGACCTGAGCTGAGTGCGTGGGTGTGTGCTTGTCTGCGTGTGAGTATCTGAGTGTGAGAGTTAGTGAAATAAGGGTGAAAGAAAAAGGTGTGTGTGTGTGTGTGTGTGTGTGTGTGTGTGTGTGTGTGTGTGTGTGTGTGTGTGTGTGTGTGTGTGAGGGCTGAGGAGGAGAGAACAGCACATCCTGAACATGAGGAGCCTCACATCTGGTAAGAAGACTAAGACCAGCTTTGACTGACTGACTCACTCCCCATTAAGAAACACTGCTCTACCAAAAGACACAAACCAAGCTGTGAATGTGTAAATACCAACTAAATAGAACTTGAGTAACAAATACATTTCTTTATTGTGTAGAAATGGCAAAAAGTGACCAATATAATAGAACAATAAATATACAGTCTGATGCTGTATACTCTTCCTTTCCAGACCACAGCTGTAATTTTCCATGGAACATAACTACACGCATGCACACACACACCCAAGGACAAACATTTCTCCAACAAGCTGTCTATAGACGCCCACAGCGCTCTGCAGCAGACTGACCCCCCAGTCTGGCTGTATAGAGCCCACCTTAATAAAGATGTGTGCGTCACAAGTAGCACGGCAGGATGACAAAGATTGATACTGCGGGAGAGTGACGATGAAGCATTTAACACACAGACACACCCACACAAATTCAGTCTCTCTCTCATCTCTCCTTCTCTATCTCTCCCCCTCATCTCTGCTGGTCCTATGGTTTCACTGAGAGATGGCTTTGCCTCCAGAAGGCTGTGATTCCGGCAGCGCTCAGACGTCTCCAAAGCCAATTTTCTAAACCTCCACCTCGGTCGCAGTAAAGTAATGAGAGTCAGGCAACGTAATCTACAGTGCCTTGCAAAAGTTTTCATCCCCCTTATCCTTTTTCCTATTTTGTTGCATTACAACATGTAATTTAAATGGATTTTTATTTGGATTTCATGTAATGGACATACACAAATAGACCAAACTGGTGAAGTAAAATGAAAAAAATTACTTGCTTCAAAAAATTCTAAAAAATAAATAACGGAAAAGTGGTGCGCGCATATGTATTCAACCCCTTTGTTATGAAGCCCCTAAATAAGATTTGGTGCAACCAATTACCTTCAGAAGTCACATAATTAGTTAAATAAAGTACACCTGTGTGCAATCTAAGTGTCCATGATCTGTCACATGATCTCAGTATATATACACCTGTTCTGAAAGGCCCCAGAGTCTGCAACACCACTAAGCAAGGGGCCCCACCAAGCAAGCGCACCATGAAGACCAAGGAGCTCTCCAAACAGGTCAGGGACAAAGTTGTGGAGAAGTACAGATCAGGGTTGGGTTATAAAGAAATATCAGAAACTTTGAACATCCCACGGAGCACCATTAAATCCATTATTGAAAAATTGAAAGAATATGGCACCACAACAAACCTGCCAAGAGAGGGCCGCCCACCAAAAATCACGGACCAGGCAAAGAGGGCATTAATCAGAGAGGCAACAAAGAGACCAAAGATAACCCTGAAGGAGCTGCAAAGCTCCACAGCGGAGATTGGAGTATCTGTCCATAGGACCACTTTAAGCCGTACACTCCACATAGCTGAGCTTTACGGAAGAGTGGCCAGAAAAAAGGCATTGCTTGTAGAAAAAATAAGCTAACACGTTTGGTCTTCGCCAAAAGGCATGTGGGAGACTCCCCAAACATATGGAAGAAGGTACTCTGGTCAGATGAGACTAAAATTGAGCTTTTTGGCTATCAAGGAAAACGCTATGTCTGGCGCAAACCCAACACCTCTCATCACCCCGAGAACACCATCCCCACAGTGAAGCATAGTGGTGGCAGTATCATGCTGTGGGGATGTTTAGCTCAGTTCCCGTGTAGCTCAGTTGGTAGAGCATGGCGCTTGCAACGCCAGGATTGTGGGTTCGATTCCCACGGGCCAGTATAAAAATGTATGCACTCACTAACTGTAAGTCGCTCTGGATAAGAGCGTCTGCTATATGACTAAAATGTAAATGTAATGTTTTTCATCAGCAGGGACTGGGAAACTGGTCAGAATTGAAGGAATGATGGATGGCGCTAAATACAGGGAAATTCTTGAGGGAAACCTGTTTCAGTCTTCCAGAGATTTGAGACTGGGATGGAGGTTCACCTTCCAGCAGGAAAATGACCCTAAGCATACTGCTAAAGCAACACTTGAGTGGTTTAAGGGGAAACATTTTTTATTTTTTTTATTTTTTATTTAACCTTTATTTAACCAGGAAGGGCTCATTGAGATTTAAAATCTCTTTTTCAAGAGCGTCCTGGCCAAGATAGGCAGCACCAAGTCATTACAAAAAAAAAAATTACAGACAGACAACATGAAAAACTACAAGTAATCTAGTAAAAACCATTCATGAAATCACAAGAGTATAACAATATCAAAAACAGCAAATTAAAAACATTGACAGGTCAGGGAATCAGCCTCAAAATCCTTCATCAGAGATTTAAAAACACCAATCGGGACAAGTTCTTCCAGTGTAAAATTATTTTGTAAGGTGTTCCAAGACGATGGCGCAGAGTACATAAAAGACCTTTTACCAAATTCAGTTCGGACATTTGGAACAGTTAGCAGGATAAAGTCCAGTGAACGAAGAGAGTACCCACCACATTTCTGAACAATAAAAATGCCCAAATAAAAAGGTAGTAAACCCAAAATGGCTTAAATTTAAATGTCTTGGAATGGCCTAGTCAAAGCCCAGACCTCAATCCAATTGAGAATCTGTGGTATGACTTTAAGATTGCTGTACCATCCTGCGGAACCCATCCAACTTGAAGGATCTGGAGCAGTTTTGCCTTGAAGAATGGGCAAAAATCCCAGTGGCTAGATGTGCCAAGCTTATAGAGACATACCCCAAGAGACTTGCAGCTGTAATTGCTGCAAAAGGTGGCTCTACAAAGTATTGACTTTGGGGGGTGAATAGTTATGCACGCTCAAGTTTTCTGTTTTTTTGTCTTACTTGTTTGTTTCACTCCTAAAAATATTTTGCATCTTCAAAGTGGTAGGCATGTTGTGTAAATCAAATGATACAAACCCCCCAAAAATCAATTTTAATTCCAGGTTGTAAGGCAACAAAATAGTAAAAATGCCAAGGTGGGGTGAATACTTTCGCAAGCCACTGTAAGTTTGAGTTTACACTATTTGATCCTGTACAGGACTTAATGGGGGAAAAGAGAGCTCTAGGAGATAAAGAGAGGTCTATTAGAGAAAGAGAGGTCTAGAGGAGAAAGAGAGCTCTAAGAGAGAAAGAGAGGTCTAGGAGAGAAAGAGAGGTCTAGGGGAGAAAGAGAGGTCCAGAGGAGAAACAGAGGTCTAGAGGAGAAAGAGAGGTCTAGGAGAGAAAGAGAGGTCTAGAGGAGAAAGAGAGGTCTAGAGGAGAAAGAGAGGTCTAGGGGAGAAAGAGAGGTCTAGGGGAGAAAGAGAGGTCTAGAGGAGAAAGAGAGGTCTAGGGGAGAAAGAGAGGTCTAGGGGAGAAAGAGAGGTCTAGAGGAGAAAGAGAGGTCTAGAGGAGAAAGAGAGGTCTAGGAGAGAAAGAGAGGTCCAGGAGAGAAAGAGAGGTCTAGGAGAGAAAGAGAGGTCTAGGAGAGAAAGAGAGGTCTATGAGAGAAAGAGAGGTCTAGAGGAGAAAGAGAGGTCTAGAGGAGAAAGAGAGGTCTAGGAGAGAAAGAGAGGTCTAGAGGAGAAAGAGAGGTCTAGGAGAGAAGGAGAGGTCTAGAGGAGAAAGAGAGGTCTAGGGGAGAAAGAGAGGTCTAGAGGAGAAAGAGTGGTCTAGGAGAGAAAGAGAGGTCTAGAGGAGAAAGAGAGTTCTAGAGAGCAGCTAATTTTCCCAGTTTCACCACATGTGACTTGATTATTGAGGCATCACAGCGCCAACACCTCAGGGAGCAAAGAGAGCACAGAGCTCCTTCTCAACTCCTACCATGCTATCTAAATATAGATCTCACAATCCTTCTCTTCTCTCCTCCCTCAGCACACCACAGTGCATTGGGTTCGCTGTATATTATTACTTTAGATGCTCTGCACTTGTTGTTACGTTTCTGCTTATTTCAATCCTCTTTCTGTAAATAGAAATCCACATAAGACGTTTATTTTACTTTCATTATTAAAGTGCTCAGAACCAAGCATACAAACATGGTTATATAACATTAAATGACAAATAGTGATGCAGGATGAAAACGTTATTTTGAGTTAGGGGGTCAAGTATTTATATAATGCAGCCAAGTCAAGATTTGAAATCCACTGAAAAGACAAGGTAAGGAATGACAAGATGACAAATAGCAGATTAATAGCGTTAGGCTACAAAAAATGTCAAATTATCAGTGCCAGCTACAGTATGTTATTACTCCCACATGAACTCCATTCCTGAAACGACTGCTGTTTCTGTAAGTATTCATGTAATAATATTGAAAATCGACAAGAGGCAGACAAGAACAGTCACTAGCACTCTGAGATCTAACCCTGCAAATCACTATGGTGACAAATGTGTTTCTGACCAACTAAAAGTGAGTCTGCCAACCTAACACTAAACTAAGCCACTCATTACTCCTTTCAACAAGAGCTGTAAAGTCTCGACTATCTAACTGCCAAACCTTAGTTCTAAACCCAGCTTCCTCTGTTGACAAAGACAGCACTTCCTGTCTACAGGCCTGAGGAGTAGAGGAAGAATCAGAGGACATGGTTCACTCTCCTGCGCTCCTACGGTTGTGTGTGAGTGTGTGAGTGTGTGTGGTGTGTGTGTGTGTGTGTGTGTGTGTGTGTGTGTGTGTGTGCGTGTGTGTGTGTGTGTGTGTGTGTGTGTGCATGCGTGCCTGCTGAGTGCCAAATCCAAGTCGAAATGGGTTTGTGTAACAGCCACTCAGCCTCTCTCTCCCCAGGTGAGTCTTTGTTGTCATGGAGGTAAATGGTAGATTTAATGTTCTACTGTATCAATGAGCACCAGGAGCCATGGGGCTTCCAAATAGATACATACTCTACTGTAACACATAGCACATTTTCACAGCCCAATACGCTCTGCAAATAACAACACAGGCTTGAGTTCAGAGCTCAACATTACATTTACATTTTAGTCACTAAGCAGACGCTCTTATCCAGAGCGACTTACAGTTAGTGAGTGCATACATTTTTCATACTTGTATGAATACATGTACTTTGAATAAGATATTTGAATAGATACACTATATATACAAAGGTATGTGGACACCCCTTCAAATTAGTGGATTTGGCTATTTCAGCCACATCCGTTGCTGACAGGTGTATCAAATCGAGCACACAGCCATGCAATCTCCATAGACAGACATTGGTAGAAGGATGGCCTTATTGAAGAGCTCAGTGACCTTCAACGTGGCACCGTCATAGGATGCCACCTTTCCAACAAGTCAGTCAAATTTCTGCCTTGCTAGAGTTGCCCCGGTCAACTGTAAATGCTGTTATTGTGAAGTGGAAACGTCTAGGAGCAACAACTTGCTCAGCCGCGAAGTGGTAGGCCATACAAGCTCACAGAACAGGGCAGCCGAGTGCTGAAGTGCGTAGCGTGTAAAGATCATCTGTCCTTGGTTGCAACACTCACTACCGAGTTCCAAACTGCCTCTGGAAGCAACGTCAGAACTGTTCGTCGGGAGCTTCATGAAATGGGTTTCCATGGCCGAGCAGCCACACACAAGCCTAAGATCACCATGCGCAATGCCAAGCGTTGGCTTGAGTGGTGTAAAGCTCGCCACCATTGGACTCTGGAGCAGTGGAAACGCGTTCTCTGGAGTGATGAATCACGCTTCACCATCTGGCAGTCCTACGGACGAAAGCCTTGTCCATTACTATACTGATAAATAATGTACATCCATCTGAAAGATCCTCTGTACACACACACACACACACACACGCACACACACATGCGCACACACGCACACACACACACACACACACACACACACACACTGTAGGGGATGGATGGTGCATTCCTGTTCTATGGGAACTGAAACAGGGCTTGGTCCCTCCGCAGCAAACAGACACACTGTCAAAATGGGTTCTGACAACTCATCTCTAAAGGAAACAGAAGAAAGCCTGTGTTCAGACAACCTTGACAACATGGACATGTTGTTTTATTAACATTGTCACTTAATCTGGCTGCTATATCTCACCAGACCAATGAGACTACCCATAAAAGGGAAAACACATGATTGAAAAACAAACACACACGTATACTAAACTGGAAGTCTGTACTATACTCTATATATTTGTACTATACTGGAACATATACTTTTATCAAGGAATTCTAAGGAATGATTACCCATTCAGATTATCTAACCAATTATGACCATTAACATAGTACATTATTACCATACATTAATAGCAGCCTGCTGAAGCTAAGCCATTCAATCTTTATAATAACTACTGAGCATCACTTATTTCCTCAATTAAAGACTTAAGCATCCTTACATAACTCCCCTACATAGTCTATGTCCCAAATGGCACCCTATTCCCTACATAGCGCACTGGGCCTTTAAGCATCCGCAACACAGCAGTTCTCACAATGCCAAACTCCTACAAAGTTACCCTCACAAATTATAGCATTTCATGGTAAATACCAGATGAGCTGCAAGGCTGTCTCAGTAACACTATGATGTCACGTTTCAGTATGACGGATGTAATCCATTTCAAGTTTGAATAAGTGTGACTTTACCTAGCAATAACAAAGAATAACCTGCAGCAATGCTAAGCGTGTGTGTTAGAGAGAGAGAGAGAGAGGGGGGGGGGGGGAAGATATCTCGTTGTGCTTTCTGTTTACGTAGCTGCCACTGGATTAGCTAGGAACATTCCTCCTAACCCACCTCAAAGAACCAGATTTTCTCCTCTCTGTCTGTCTGTCTGTCTGTCTGTCTGTCTGTCTGTCTGTCTGTCTGCTGTTCCCCTATACAGCCACAGCCTCTGGTCTGGCCTCTTTAAAGGTCACAGTCTCATGGCATCTCTCCACCACCGCTAATCTAATACTGATAAAGTAAACAATGGGTTGGGACAAGAGCTCCTGACCATGTGACCTGACCAAGAAAAACTCAATAGCCAATGCTAAAACCTCTGAAACAGAAAAAGTGTTATATCTTTATTATATTGTCTTATATGGAGTTTTCCTGACCTGAGAAAATGCTTGGCTGAAAACATGTAGAGCACCAAAATCATTTTATGTGCTATAGCCAGCGTGACATTTGAGCTCACCCTCCAGACACTTCTGTCATTGCACGCTTCAAGTACTGCAAGCAACCATAGGCAGAAGCCTGTCTGTCTGTCTTAAGCACTGCTGGTCAGAAATGAAGCAGGAGTGTTGAGGTATGGGTCAACAACCTGGCAGAGACTATTATGGTCCAAACATTGAGTCACTGTTATATGACTAGCTCTAATAACAAACCATTTGAAGATGGGAAGCAGCAAGGAAACAGTGAACAGCAGTACATCATTTCATGGCTTTGAGAAAGCCACATCCCCAAAGGAGCGTCTATTTAACTGGCTGATGAAAAGTGCAGAGGAGGAATCTAAAGCAGGGAGCCACAGCTGGCCAGCTGTATGTGCCTCCACTGTCCTGTCTTCTGTTCTGGGCTAAACGAAAGCTCTGAAAGCTCTATGGCTGCCTGCTGCTGCAGTTTATGTCTGATTTAGACTCTTGTTTATGGATCAACTCAAGCGTTTATTGTGGGAGAAAACGGTAGGAAATATGTGGCCCATTGAATAATAAATCTCCCAGAGAAGGCCTGGGCTGAGCTGCCTGTCGGGAGTACTAACCGCCCTGGAACATAAATACAGTACAGAACAGTAGGAAAACACAGGTCACAGGAGAACATGCACAAAAACAAATGTTGTGGGGGTACTTTAGTTTTGATGGAAAAGAGCTGCTGAACTCATGTCCACTACTGCTGCTGCCATGTTGGACACACACGAGCACACAAACAGAAACACACATACACACACACACTCACCATATCCATGAGTGCCTCCTGAAAGGGAAGTTGCTGAAGTGCATCATAGTCCTCTCCCGCGCCCCGTGGCAGAGTCCAGGCTTCATGGAGCTGTGTACTGAATCTTTCCTCTAACCTTTAACACTCTCTATCTACACACACTGAGTTCCACGCACTGCAACCACTTCCAAAACAACATCATGTCTGCATGTCCCTTACACTGCTCTACACCATAGTAATAATAGTCATTCCAGTGATGTGCCACCACGTGGACAAGTCATCATGTAGTCAGTAGATGGGATATGAATAGGCTACATACTGCAAGACCACCCAAGCTTGGATAAACAAATGCAGTTTGGTGCATGCAATCCTTCAGCGGTGTAAATTAGAGTCCTCAGCTCTGTGACCCAGGAGTCCACACAGGATCAGCTACTAGTTTCTCAGGCGGCTGCTCTTTTTTCTGAGGGATTCTTCCTGCGAGGACCTGGAAATCGCTGTCCCACATCCTCATGGTGAACGGGTTCAGGGATTCATCACTCTGGAAAAAAATCCTTTTCCTGACAGCCAGGGAAGACAGTTGGAGCAGGAGCAGTCAACGCTGGCGTGACAGAGCATGTTACTCTCTCTCTTTCTCTCTCCCTCTATCTCTGTCTATCTCTATCTCTTTCTTTGTAGATTCTGTCTGTCCCCATGAGCTCCCGGGGAAGAAGGAATAATGGGTAAAAAATGTGTGAAGCACTGCGCTCTCATCCCTGCTTTCCCTCCCTCCCTCCCTCCCTCCCTCCCTCCCTCCCTCCCTCCCTCCCTCCCTCCCTCCTAGTCAGTCTGAGGGATGTCCTGACCCTGTTAGGTGTGTGACTGCTCCTTCTGTGTACAGTGAGCTAAACCTATTGATCCTCTTAGCGCACACAGCTCAGCTTTCATTCAGCAGGAAGAGGAGAGGAGAGGAGAGGAGAGGAGAGGAGAGGAGAGGAGAGGAGAGGAGAGGAGAGGAGAGGAGAGGAGAGGAGAGGGGCTTTCCAGTCCTCTGAGGCTTGGTTTTGCTGACCTGTTTGTGTGTGTGTGTGCATTCGTGCAAGCCTCCTCAGAGGCAGCTCGTTAACCTGTGGCACTGCAGTGAGGTAAAAATCAAACACACATGCATACTGCATGCATGCACATAAACACACAAACAGAGCTCTTCTCAGAGATAGGCTAGTGTGGGAGAGGTGGTGGCATCTGTAATTTCCTAAATGTGCATATTACCATGAACACTAAAACAAAAACTCTCGCACTCTGCCTCCCTCTTCTCTCTCTTTCTCTGTCCTTCAATCAACACCCCTCTATCTTTCTCTAGCTCCTTCCTTCTCCATCTCTATCCAGTCTGGGGCTTCTCTCTGTGTTGGTTATTTTCTATCATTTATTTTCTCTCTCTCACTCTTTCCCACTCTCTCTGTCCCTCCCCCCACTTTCTCTCCCTCCTCTTCCCTTCTCGCTCTCTTTCTCTCACTGTGCCGACACATCATTAAACCATGACATTTCAGACTGCAGAACTAATGCTGGCTCATGTTTCTGTGTCTGTATGTGTCTAGGTTAGGGATGGGCAACTTTGATGGAGGTGAGGGCCACAAAAAATCGGAACTCATCACGAAGGTTCGCAGTGACTTGTGGGTCTGCGTTTCCACATCCATACCAACACATGCAATCAGAGCCGTCCCTAGCCTTTTGGAGGCCCTAAGTTACATTTTTGTTGGAGTTTTAATGTTGCAGTTTTAGAGCAATTCTAGACATTCTGCCATGGGGCGGAGAGAAACATTTTCCCTCTGCAATGTAGACCTCTCCTGACAGTTATCCAACTCTGTATCTACACTCATTACAATACCGCCACCAATCTCAAACCCCTGATTAACATGATGTAACATACTCTGGAGTTTAGGTATTACAATTACTGAAGTCAAAATAGGACAAAATAATAGTGAAACAGGACAGTGTGTTCATCAATGAACATGTAATATACACTGAGCATACAAAACACTAGGAACACCTGCTTTTTCCATGACAGACTGACCAGGTGAATCCAGGTGAAATGTATGATCCCTTATTGATGTCACTTAAATCCACTTCAATCAGTGTAGATGAAAGGGGAGGAGACAGGTTAAAGAAGGATTTTAAAGACTTGAGACAACTGAGACATGGATTGTGTATGTGTGCCATTCAGAGGGTGAATGGGCAAGACAAAATATTTAAGTGCCTTTGAACGGGGTATGGTAGTAGGTGCCAGGTGCACCGGTTTGAGTGTGTCAAGAAATGCAACGCTGTTGGGTTTTTCATGCTCAACAGTTTCCCGTGTATATCAAGAATGGTCCACCACCCAAAGGACATCCTGCCAACTTGACACAACTATGGGAAGCATTGGAGTCAACGTGGGCCAGCATCCCTGTGGGACATTTTCGACACCTTGAGTCCATGCCCAGACGAATTGAGGCTGTTCTGAGGGCAAAAGGGGGTGCAACTCAATATTAGGAAGGTGTTCCTAATGTTTGGTATACTCAGTGTATGCTGTACAATGCAGACAACTGTGACTACAGACATCTGTGTGTGTGAGTGTGTGTGCGAGAGTGTAGGAAAATGTGTGTGCAAGTGAGCGAGTGTGAAGGCAAATGTGTGTGCAATGTGTGTGTGTGTGTGTGTGTGTGTGTGTGTGATGCTGGGTTGAGGTCAGGGTTAGCCCATTCTGAGTATGTGAGTGGGTGTGTGAGCATTAAAACCATCATCCTGGCTCTGAGCCAATTGCTGCGGTCTGAAAAACAGGATTCGGTCCTGCCTCTTGTACACATCCTGCCCGACACACACGTCAGCAGTCTCTCAACTCCTGCCAGGAGTCAAAGCGCCTCTCACCCTCCACAAACCCTCTCTATCAACCACCTGTCAGTGAGAGAGGAAGGAGTGGAAGGGTGGAAAGGAGGAGGTAAGGGGTTAATTTGGGTGGTAGCCAAGTAGAGGAATTCCTTTCCTTTGACTAGGGTGAAATAATACATAGTTTACTGTGTATACTGTAATCATTTTTTATCAGCCCACATTAGTGATGGGCAGGTTGACTCATAACCCCCAGTCCCCGCGGTTATATCCGCAGGGAGGGCCGGTTTAGGGTTATTAAATATTGTGTGGATGAGGGGGGGTGGGGTGCGGGCGGGTTGAATGAGGAGAAAACAATGCATTAAAAATCCATAAATGTATCATTCTTGTGCAATTCATATCTATAAGCTACATTTAGGTTTTTCTTTAATTCTTTTTATCTGGTGTTAGTGTGTGACGGCCTAACTGTAGCGCGTCAATTGCCAAATGCTTTTGGGAACTTGGGCAGAAAGGACAATGTCATAGTTTAATTCAATAAAAGAAAAGCTGCGAAATGGAGAGTTGAAAATAAAGAGAAGGGAGGGCCAAAACAGTAGCCTAATGTTCGGGAAAGATTTGGTGAAGTGGTAAAAGAGGATGATAGCAGTGCCGGCTATGTTATGTGTGATGATTGTGAGGCGCTCCGCGTTGCGTTGTGCCTAAGAACAGCCCTTAGCCATGGTATACTGGCCATATACCACACCCCCTCAGGCTTTATTGCTTAATTCTAGGGCAACAAGTAATGACAGAAGAATGCATGTATCTAATTATAGACAAGTTGACTAACAAAGAGCCTAACAAAATGTCGGAAATTATAAGCAGAAACATAGGCCTATCTTCAAAATCGTTCTGCCATCTCTGACTGTACAGCCTTTTTTCTATATTTACAGGTTAAGGTTGGGTGTGGGCTTCAGACTTTCACTTTATCATATATAGGCGGGCGGTTGCGGATAGGTTATTAGCAATTGCGGGCGGGTGAACAAACAGCTGACCAGCGCATCGCTAACGCACACACACACACATGCCATCATCCAAACAGGACCCTATCTCATCTAGCATCTCTGTGTCTCTGTCGGGCTGGGGTTTTGTTACATAACGATGGTCGCAGTGTTAGGGCTGTTCCCCCTGCTCTACTGAACACTGGTAAGCTGTCACAAGCAATCCTGCAGCCTGCCACACTACAGACAGACAGGGGAGATCAGGAAAGGCCACGGTGGTGGGTACCGAGACAGAGAGAGACAGCGAGAGGGAGGGGGAAAGAGAAGGATGGAGGGTGTGTGTGTATATGGGGGGTAGAAGAGAGAAAGGAGATTGGAGAGATGGGAAAGGTCACAGTGGGTAAACATAGCTCCACTGCAAATAATAGAGGGATGGGCAAAAGGTGGTGCAACTCAATATTATGAAGGTGTTCCTAATGTTTTGTACACTCAGTGTATGTCAGCTGCAGAGAGAAAAGAGAGAGTCATAATAAAAAGTAGTTTTGATCAGTCATGGAAATAAAAGTGCTCAATATTTAAGAAGAAGATGGAGAACAAGCTATAGGATGAAAAATACAGCCGTTTTGGCGCAGGTACGGCTGACTAACGCTAGCTAACGTTACCAAGTATTTTTAAAAATCGATACTTGGAGTCAAAGTATCAATATAATATCGACCAAAGTAATATTGCGATATGTAACTGTATCAATTTCCCACCCATTACTTCTGCTAACAAAACAAAACATAACATTATGGATTCCTATGCTTGGAGCGGAAATGGATGCCAGGATTATTTGGCCTTGGATGTGGATATCGATTTCATCTGTGCTGACATTTAGCTAAGTACTTTTCTTCATTTTTCTCCAGATCTATAGCTGAGAGAACGGCAGAGAACAACCTCCAATATGTCTACTTGGAAAACAATAGAATGCCATTCAAATTACATAGGTAATGAGATAGTGCTCTAAGTGCTTTTTCTGTCATTTACTCACAGAAATATTCCTTCCATCTCACTGCTCAGTCGTCAGTCGCAAATAGGTGGTGTTGGCTTATTGACAGAAATGAGGGGCAGACAAATCTATCAAAGTATTCTTCATCTCAAATTCATATGGAAATACAACAGGCATGTGAACAGTTGAGTGAAGAGTGAAGGATCCTCTATTCTCTGTCCATCAGGCCCTAGAGAGAGGGTGAGATGTAGGTGGGCTATCTTGGCAAGCTGTCCGTCAAACGGGTAGCCGTGGAAATGCCAAGGCTCCCGCTTGCCCTCCTTGTCATTCATAGCCTGTGATGAGGTGGCATTTCACTAAAGGTTAACTAATTTCACCATCAAATTATACATTGATGATTAGATACACAAAACCTAATGTGAGATTTGGTAGCATTAAGCTCTGGTTGGAGAAATAATGTGTTTGAGCATCTCAATACTAAAATGTTGTATCAGGTGCAGATCAACAATAAGCCTATTCCACTGTTAAGTTCTCTTGTAAAAATCCCTGTCACTGAAACCGTTAGGAAGACAGCGTACTCATTTGAATGGGATATGTTAATTTTAGCACCAAAAGGAATAAAAGGTCACTCACACTTGAATCATTTTAATAGCACACCATGCCGTCCCAATGATCCCATAGATCCTCAACATTCATGCCTTGACTTTAGTTCAGCTGGCTAACAAGGTTGGTTACATATTGAAGTATGCATTACATAGATTCACTGACTTTAGCAAGTGATATGAGATCGATACTGCTTCAGTGGCTAAAACACAGTCATATGGCGTGATCACCAGGCACTATGCTGCAGAGTATCTGGTTTGCAGTACTCTGGCTGTTGTTGATGCTATTATCTGTTTCTCTGTTTTAATAACTGCCTCTCCCTGGAGCAGGTACAGATGGGAAGCTGTTTAAATATCAATGGGCCATGACTGCAGGCAATCTTCACTACAGTACCACCAGCTGCAGCTAACTAACATTTGCTGCAGCCTCTCTGTAAGACTTACTCCCCCTCTAACTCAGAGGACCAGTTGAAAGTGTGAGCTGTGGCCAATCTGAATCTCTATTACAGTTGGGGTGACAGAGGGCACATCCATTGTTTGTCATGCGGTGTCAGTGTGAGGTGTCAGGGCACTCCACCCTTACTACATCCCTGGCTTAGCCAGCTCTGAGCCTACTCCACCTGGCTTCCAGCCCATCACCCCTCACTTTCTGTCCTATGACCAGACCAGCCCCCTCAACCTTCACGCACACCCCCATCACTGGATCTCAGGCTAATGCCATTTTACTAGCCCCACTAGCCCCCATCCAACTTACTGTCAGAGCCCCCTCCACTCAACCCCTGGCCATCGTGCCTTGCTTCATTACTCACATCCAGAAATATAATTTGTCCTGCATTGCACCAGTGTTATGTCATTATGGCAGCTCTGCCTGATGCTGGTCTGCTTCTCCCAGTGCTTCTCTCAGTTTGGAAGTGAATCACTGATCACACTGCTCTGGATTGCCTCACTCTTCTACAGTTTCTGGGTGTGATTAGTACTGCCCCAGAGTGATGCAATGATCTCCCAATGACCTCCAGGATATGGTAATAATCAAAGGATACATTTGGCCCTAGGAACAGATCTACTATATCAGCTTACCCTCCCGAAATTCTTAACAAGCCAAACAAGCCAAAATTGAGCTTCAGTGTCTATGGGCAATTACAATTTCCTTCACATCAAATGCTATGGCAATGTTCAACTAAATTGATATCATACTTGGTGTTTGCTATGATAAACTCGTATGATAAATTATAGAATAAAATTGTATTTTGCAAAACCATCAGTGATTGACAATGGTACTGTGAGAGATGTGGGGACCCTGCCTAGCAACAGGGGAGTTGACCAGACCTCTCCCTCCATCTAATAACTGTGTGTCCTGTCCTTCCAGGGGAGAGCAGAGTGGAGCAGGAGGAAATATGATCAACTAATTTATGTAAGGTTCTGTATTTATTTTCTTAGTTCACCTTGTGTTCTTGAACATAGCCCTGTTTCTTTGTGTTCTTGAACATAGCCCTGTCTTTCCTTTTTGTTCATTGATTTCACCTGTGTTAGTTACTCACCTGGTCTCATCAGCTCCTTATTTAGTTCAGTTCTTTCTGTTTGTGCCTTGTGAGGTATTGTTCGTTTTGACTCTACTAAGCCTTTTCTTAGCTCGTTTGTGAGAATCAGTTATAGTCTTCAGTCCTAGTTTTGATTCACCTGCCTGTTTGCCTACCTGTGTATGACCATTGCCTGCCTGTGACCACGATTCCTGCCTTCTGCGAAGGCGAAATAAACACCTGCTGCGCTCTGCGCGTGAATCTACACCTTTTTCTCCCTGAGTATTCATTACAATTTAGACCTGGTTCAGGCTCTTTGTTAGAGAATAATAAACTGAGGTGAATTAAATAATCAACACCTATCGGAGGATCGTTTGCATAATGGAAATTCATTGCACAACACGTTTCTCATATAACACATTTCTCTCGAATTCCATTACGGAGCATAAATTATGAAAACAGCGTTGTGTATGAGTGTAAGAGGAACTTGGGCAACATTAAACTGTTAATGCAATTTCAAGCTAGGTGGAGGCAGCCAGGCCGTAACATGGCTCTGTCTATGAGATGACATCTCTGTTAGCTCAGGGACACAACTAGGTTGGTCTGATCTAAGGTAATATTGAATGATTCTGTTTTTACGACAACACTAAGGCTTTACAGTACATGGCAGTAACATTTACAGGATTTACAGAGAAGTAACATATGTAGTTATTTTTTAGTTATTTATAAATGTGATAAGAATCAAATGTGATCAGATGTGATTATTAGAAGAGGAGTTGACTGTAATACTAAAATAACTGGTAAAGGTATTGAGCCCACTATGCTACTGTCTTCTACCCTGAGTCCAAGTGATACAGGAGAGGAGCTGGGCTGGCCACTGTGTCTGCTACTGCCACAGCCCAGTTCACCACAGCTTCTCCTGCCTCATGTCATCCCCACCTTTACCTCACCACCAGTGAGTGGAGGGTTTAGAGTGAAAACCCCCCACTGGGAGCTGATAACTGGGACAGAGATACACATACATGTATGACCCCATCACTTCAAGTTGTTTTTCAAAGGGAGGAAGAGAAGGATGACAGACAAATATGTAGCTGGGGCTCGTAACGAAGGAACCAGTGCATGGGAGAAATAAAATAAAAGTGCTTTTACAGATGTGATGAGACAGGAGGGAGAAGAGAGGAGAGAGGACAGGAGAAAGAGGAGGAATAAAGACAGTTTCAGTAAATGTTTTATAAGCCAAAGTGCTGGGACGGCTGAAGGAAGTAGATGTTTTAAGACCTGCAAGGGTTCTCTGAAAGCCAGGGTCGAGGTGTGTGCGGCGGATGAAGAGGCTACAGCTTGGGTTGGCTGAATGAACAAGCCTTCATTCAATGAACTGAATTTGACCTTTCCTATATTCACACTATTAAGGACTGCAGGAAGTGGTGTTTTAAGAGCAAGGTAAGCCTGCAAGGATCCTGTAAAAGCTCTGAGAGCCATTGTGGAGAAGTAAGGGTGTGAGGAAGCTAGACGATTATTATGAGCGAACAAACGTACAGGAAGTGAACAGAATGTTACCTTAGCTAATGGTATATATTCACATTGAATTGAACAGTGCATTACTAACAGGCACAGCCAGTCCTGGGAAATGGTGAGTGCACATTGGAATTATTAGGGTTGACCTCTAAACAACCCCCATGTGCACTGCAAACTCTTCCTGCTCTTCCTGCCTGCTGAAAACAAGTGCTGGATTTAGGCAAGGATCTATAATTTAGGCAAGGATCTGTGAAAACAAAGAAAATGCCTTCACAATAGACCAATGCTCCCATAATATTTCACTAAACCCTAAATCTATTTCAATATGAGTGTCACGTCTTCCCCCGCTCCCCCACTCCGGCGCGCGAAGTCGCCGGTTTACTAACCACCGGTCCTGGCAACCCATCATTACGCACACCTGGCAACCCTCATTACGTACACCTGCGTCCCATCATTAGGCACACCTGGACTTCATCACTACCCTGATTACTTCCCCTTTATCTAGCACTCCCTAGCATTACTCTTCAGGCAGTTTTGTTTCTGTTTCTGTTTATATGTCCAGACCCTTCTCTTGTTTTGTATCGCACATTTTTCTGCTTCCTGACTACCAGCGTCATTGTTACAGAATACTGCCTCAACAAATGGAAGCAGCAGGGAATCAAGACATCTCCCAGATGGTCGGCGAACAGGGACACCTACTTTGCCAACACCACGACCAGCTGGCGCAACTGAGGACGGCTATGGATGAGGTCCTCTGCGTTCTTCAACGTCTCGACATTACCCGAGGGGCGTCACCTCCAACGAGCGGAGGATTGTCTACCATGAGTCAACCCAGCGAGCCAGCACCCCAGCCCATCCAGCAGTCCGCCCAGGTCAGCGATGCCCGTTTGTCCCTCCCCAACAAATATAACAGGACTCCATCCAAATGCCGTGGCTTCCTACTCCAGTGCTCCCCCTATTTCGCTCATCAGATGGGAGCCCCCACCACCGAGTGGTCCAAGGTTGCCACGGTTATTTCCCTGCTGACCGGACAGGCGTTGGAGTGGGCTATGGCTGTCTGGGAGAGAGAAGAGGAGGAGCTGGGTTCCTATGAGGGGTTCATGGCTCTGTTCAGAGGAGTTTTCGATCATCCACCGGAGGGCAGAGAGGGGGGTGAGCGCCTACTCCAACTACGGCAGGATGGCCAGACCGCTGCGAAGTACGCCCTCACCATCCAGCGGATGGAATGAGCTCCGCAACCTATTCAGAAGAGGACTGCGCGAAGAGGTCCAGATGGAGTTGGCATCCCGAGACGACACCCTCTCCTTGAACGCACTCATCGCGATGGCCTTCTGTCTGGATAACCTTCTTCAAGAGCGTCGGCACCCCTATTGCCCCTCTCCCTCCTTCGTTGACCGTTCTGAGTCAGAGCCTGAACCCATGGAGGTATGGGCCAAACGCCTTCCCGCAGCTGAGCGACGCCGTCGGGGACAGCTGGGGCTCTGTCCCTATTGCGGTCAAGAGGGGCACGAGCTTCAACGGTGTCCGGCACGTTCCAACCCGGGTCCATCCATCTCCTGGGTTAGGTGTGAATATTCCATCATCATCACTTTCCGCCAAACCATTTTTAGTATTGATTTCATTAGCTGGCTGTCCCTCATGTATTGTTTCTACAGCTCTAATGGTTTCCGGTGCCGTGGGGAATTTTATTGACCAGGCCCTTGACTCCTCCCTGAACATCACCTCATACCCGCTCTCCTCTAAGTTTCCGGTTCATACACATCACAACACCACTCACCCTCACCGTAGAGTCCATACATCAAGAAAGCCTTCCCTTCCTCATCATCAGTGCACCCGTACACAAGATAATCCTCGGCCTGCCATGGCTCCAACGTCATAACCCCACCATCTCATGGCCGAGGATGAAAATCACGGACTGGGCACCCGAATGCCGGAGGACCTGCTTTCCCTTCCCCTGTGGTTCCACATCGGTTGAGAGTCCTGATGGTTGCCCTTCAGCCCAATATGCCAGAGGTATACCAAGACTTGCGGGAGGTTTTTTCCAAGACCCACGCCACTTGTCTCACTCCTCATCACCCCTGGGACTGTGCCATCGACCTTCTTGCAGGCTCTGCGCCTCCGAGCAGCTGCATCTATCCTCTGTCGGTGGCTGAAACCAAGGCTATGGAGGAGTACATCCATGAGGCGCTCCAACAGGGTTTCATCTGCACGTCCACCTCCCCCGCGTCGGCAGGCTTCTTCTTCGTGGCAAAGAAAGATGGAGGGTTAAAACCGTGCATTGATTACAGAGGTCTGAATTCCATCACCACTTAATACTGTTACCCTCTCCCGTTGGTGCCGGCAGCGATCGAACAGCTCCGTGTGGGCCGGTTCTTTACCAAATTGGACCTGCGGAGTGCCTACAATCTTATCTGCATCCAGGAGGGGGATGAATGGAAAACAGCTTTCAGCATGGTGTCTGGTCACTACGAGTACTTGGTGATGCCTTATGGATTAGCCAAAGCTCTGTCAGTGTTCCAGGCATTCGTTAACGAGGTGTTCCGGGACATGTTTGGACGCCAGGTGGTCGTGTATATCGACGACACCCTGGTCTACCCGGCTACCTTGGATGATCACATCGCTCACGTCTGAGTAGTCCTGGAACCTGTCCTGGCTAACCACCTACAGTTGAAGTCGGAAGTTTAAATACACCTTAGCCAAATACATTTAAACTCAGTTTTTCACAATTCCTGACATTTAATCCTAGTAAAGATTCCCTGTTTTAGGTCAGTTAGGATCACCACTTTCTTTTAAGAATGTAAAATGTCAGAATAATAGTAGAGAGAATGATTTATTTCAGCTTTTATTTCTTTCATCACATTCCCAGTGGGTCAGAAGTTTACATACACCAAGTTGACTGTGCCTTTAAACAGCTTGGAAAATTCCAGGAAATGATGTCATGGCTTTAGAAGCTTCTGATAGGCTGTAAACAACTGTCTGTAAACAATTGTTGGAAAAATGACTTGTGTCATGCACAAAGTAGATGTCCTAACCGACTTGCCAAAACTATAGTTTGTTAACTAGAAATGTGTGGTGGTTGAAAAACTAGTTCTAATGACTCCAACCTAAGTGTATGTAAACTTACGACTTCAACTGTATATGTCAAAGCGGAGAAGTGCCAATTCCATCAGGAGGCTGTCTCCTTTCTGGGTTACCAGATCGGCCCGCAAGGAGTGATGATGGACGGTAAGAAGGTAGATGCTGTCAGGTCATGACCAGTCCCAACCACCATAAAGGGGTTACAACGGTTTTTGGGGTTTGCCACCTTCATGAAGAACTTTGGCTCTATCGCCTCTCCTCTCACCTCTCTCCTCAAGGGTGGTCCACGTAAATTGGGGTGGAGTCCTGCAGCCAATGAAGCCTTATGCCTACTGAAGGGACGTTTCACCTCCGCCCCGTTGCTCAAACACCCAGATCCTACGCTGCCCTTCATGGTGGAGTGGACGCTTCATAAGTGGGTGTGGGGGCTGTCCTGTCCCAACGACAAGGTAATCCACATACATTTTATCCATGTGCATATTACTCAAATAAACTGTCTCCTGCAGAGCGATCGGGAGCTCCTGGCGGTTTAGTTGGCATTAGAGGAGCGGAGACACTGGCTGGAGGGCGCCAAGGACCCATTTCTCATCCTCGCCAACCATTGGAACCTGGAGTACATACGGACAGCGAAGCGGCTGAACCTGCGTCAAGCAAGGTGGTCCCTTTTTTTCACTAGATTCGACTTCACTCTGACATATCGCCCAGGTTCAAAGAACACCAAAGCCGATGCCCTGTCCCATCTCTATGATTCGGAAGAGATTCCTGCCCTGAGTTCACCCATAATTCCGCCCTCTCGAGTAATAGCCCCCGTGGTCTGGGACATAGATGTGGACATTCGACAGGCCCTGGAGAGGAAACCTGCACCCGCTACCTGTCCTCCTGAGCGCATCTACGTTCCAATGGGGATAAGGGATCGGCTGCTGACCTGGGCGCACACAGCTGTCATCGCTGGACATCCAGGTATCACCCTTTGGAGACACTGAGGCTAAACATGAGGAATATCAAGTGCCGTCACAAATCCTTCCACCTGGAATGGAATGGCACCCACCATGCACCTAAACCTTGTAGACTTCACTAGCTTCTCCTGCTCTTCGCAGTCCACCCCACTCTATCCCTCCCTGGCCCATCTCTGAACGCTGTTAAGTGAATAAATGATTGTGTTCACTCTCATGGTGGATACAGTATAAATAAGACATGCACGTATTCTCCTGTGGAAGCCTGCTGCACCCCCAGCTGTCTCTGAGGAGACAGAGAGAGAGAGGTGAGGAGGGAGGAGGGGGAGACAGACAGAGAAAGGAAGATAGCGAAAGAGTGCTGACTGTGTGGATGTGTTGAGCTTGCGCTGTGGGGAGTGTTGCAATGTGTTGCGGCATACACACAAATGCGCGTGCGCACAGTCGCAAACACACACCAACACGCACACACACATCCAGGGGTAAGAATAGCAGTGTTATGTAAGGGGTGTGAGCAGCAGGGGAGCAGCCTGAGGGGAGCTCCTGGGCCTGACTGAGAGACAGAGTGATGCACCATCCTGAACACGGCCAATGGCCACACTCACACTGATGTGCCCAGCACAGGAGGGCCAATCACAGTCATCTATCAACATCTTACAGTGACAGGGATACATTTATCATAACACACTCAGCTAGAACAGATCAAATGGTACTGAATAGAAAGCAAATGTCCACTCTCAAATCTCTGCTTTTACATCCTGCCCAGTCCTCTCAGCTCTTTAAAAAAAAGCTAGTCGTACAGCAACAATGTTTCAACTGACATGGTCGCACACTGGTACATATAGTGCACATTCATGAATGCATTAGCCACAAGGAGAGAAGTAATGGCACAGATTGCCTGTTATTAATGGGACTTGCGAAGAAAACGTCCCATTCTAAATCTTCGTCATACTTCTTCTTATTTTTATTTGGAACGCTACTCCTCCTACAACATTTTAGCTAGAAACTTCATTAAAACTTGAAAACGTGCAGCTCGGTCTGGAATAATGTACTTGTATATATCTTTTTGATTAATTTTATAAATGTTAAACTATTAAGCTTTTTTCCATTATTTTTGTCCTCCATCCACTTTCATGGGATTTCCTAAGCATTCTAAAGGGCCATTGTGACATCATGACTCCCAACATTATATTCTATTCACTGTAAACAATGTCACTTCGTAAACAAATCAGCTACTTTGACCACTTTGCCAACAACTTAGACAAAAGGTTAAAGGGTATGACATCTTCCTTTACTTCTCTGCTATTCAAATCTGAAATCAGAACCAAAATATATTCTACCGATCAAACGATACAGCTGTTTAACTAATCGCTTCAACAACATTTCCTTTTCCCAAAAAGTTAGACAAAAAGTTAGAGCGTATGAAATCAGAGGTAGAGCTGTTTTAGTAACCCTTCAACTGCTTTCATTAAAGATGCAGTAAGTCATGTGAGAAGCTAGCAGATTCATTTCCATAGAGTTGATCAGGCTGTTGATTGTGGCCTGTGGAATGTTGTCCCACTCCTCTTCAATGGCTGTGTGAAGTTGCCGTATATTGGTGGGAACTGGAACACACTGTCGTACACGTTAATCCAGAGCATCCCAAACATGCTCAATGGGTGACATGTCTGGTGAGTATGCAGGCCATGGAAGAACTGGAACATTTTCAGCTTCCAGGAATTGTGTACAGATCCTTGTGACATGGGGGCGTGCAATAACATGCTGGGGGCCGTGCATTATCATGCTGAAACATGAGGTGATGGCGGCAGATGAATGGCACGACAATAGGTATCAGGATCTTGTCACGGTATCTCTGTGCATTCAAATTGCCATCGATAATATGCAATTGTATTCGTAGTTTATGTCTGCCCATACCATAACCCCACCGCCATCATGGGGCACTCTGTTCACAACGTTGACATCAACAAACCGCTTGACCACACAATGCCATACAGGCTATCTGCCATCTGCCTAGTCCAGTTGAAACCGGGATTCATCCATGAAGAGCACATTTCTCGAGCGTGCCAGTGGCCATCGAAGGTGAGCATTTGCCCACTGAAGTCGGTTACGACCCTGGTGAGGACAACAAGCACGCATATGAGCTTCCCTGAAACGGTTTGTGACAGATAGTGCAGAAATTCTTCAGTTATGCAAACTCACAGTTTCATTAGTTGTCCGGATGGCCGGTCCCAGACGATCCTGCAGGTGAAGAAGCCGGATGTGGAGGTCCTGGGCTGGCATGGCTACACGTGGTCTGCGGTTTTGAGGCCGGTTGGCCGTATTGCCAAATAAAACAATGTTTTAGAGAATTTGGTAGAGAAATGAACATTCAATTCTCTGGCAACAGCTCTGGTGGACATTCCTGCAGTCAGCATGCCAATTTCACACTCCCTCAAAAGTTGAGACATCTGTGGCATTGTGTTGTGTGACAAAACTGCAAATTTTAGAGTGGCCTTTTATTGTCCCCAGCACAAGGTGCACCTGTGTAATGACCATGCTGTTTAATCGGCTTCTTGATATGCCACACCTGTCAGGTGGATGGATTATCTTGGCAAAGGAGAAATGCTCACTAACAGGGATGTGAACAAATTTGTGCACAACATTTGAGAGAAATAAGCTTTTTGTGCGTATAGAACATTTCGGAGATCTTTTAAATCACCTCATGAAACATTGGACCAACATTGGTGTGTTTATATTTTTAGTCAGTGCATTTACATATAATCAAAATGTGGGTACATTTGTGGTACAATTCCTACTTGCTCAAGCTTTAAGCTTACTTCCCACTGTCATGTAACTTCATTGGGTGACACTTCCTTGGTTATCATAGCAACATTTGGTCTCACTGTATTTATTTGTATTTATTATGGATCCAAGGCAGCAGCTACTCTTCATGGGGTCCAGCAAAATTAAGGCAGTTCATGCAATTTTAAAAACATTACAATACATTCACAGATTTCACAACACACTGTGTGCCCTCAGGCCCCTACTCCACCACTACCACATATCTTCAGTCCAAAGTCCATGTGTACGTGTGTGTATAGTGTGTATGTTATCATGTGTGTGTATGCATGTGTCTGCGCCTATGTTTGTATTGTTTTACAGTCCCCGCTGTTCCATAAGGTGTTTTTTAATCTGTTTTTTTAAATCAAAATTTACTACTTGCATCAGTTACTTGATGTGGAATAGAGTTCCATGTAGTCATGGCTCTATTTAGTACTGTGCGCCTCCCATAGTCTGTTCTGGACTTGAGGACTGTGAAGTGACCTCTGGTGGCATGTCTTGTGGGGTATGCATGGGTGACCGAGCTGTGTGCCAGTAGTTCAAACAGACAGCTCAGTGCATTCAACATGTCAATACCGCTCATAAATACAAGTAGGGATGAAGTCACTCTCTCCTCCACTTTGAGCCAGGAGAGATTGACATGCATATTATTAATATTAGCTCTCTGTGTACATCCAAGGGCCAGCCGTCCTGCCCTGTTCTGAGCCAATAGCAATTTTCTTAAGTCCTTTTTTGTGGCACCTGACCTCACGACTGAACAGTAGTCCAGGTGTGACAAAACTAGGGCCTGTAGGACCTGCCTTGTTGATAGTGCTGTTAAGAAGGTAGAGCAGCGCTTTATTATGGACATACTTCTCCCCATCTTAGCTACTGTTGTATCAATATGTTTTGACCATGACAGTTTACAATCCAGGGTTACTCCAAGCAGTTTAGTAAGCTCAATTTCCACATTATTTATTACAAGATTTAGTTGAGGTTTAGGGTTTAGTGA
Source organism: Coregonus clupeaformis (assembly GCF_020615455.1). Taxonomy (NCBI): domain Eukaryota; kingdom Metazoa; phylum Chordata; class Actinopteri; order Salmoniformes; family Salmonidae; genus Coregonus; species Coregonus clupeaformis. The sequence goes on from NC_059207.1 coordinate 27,849,257, forward strand.
ATGATTTGTCCCAAATACAATGCTTTTAGTTTTAGAAATATTTAGGACTAACTTATTCCTTGCCATCCACTCTGAAACTAACTGCAACTCTTTGTTAAGTGTTGCAGTCATTTCAGTCGCTGTAGTAGCTGACATGTATAGTGTTGAGTCTGTTTGAAGTGCCACAATTATCGTTTTCTACAGGTAAGACAACACAAATACATTGAAACCAGTATGCGCGCACACACACACGCATCTTCCATTGTCATAGTTCAAAGGCACTGAACCAATCATTGTTTGTGGCAACTTCAACGAGGATCTGCTGTCCAGGTCGAGCAAGCAAAGCCCATCTTGACATTATTTCATGTGGGATAGTACGCGCAGTTGATACAAGCTGCTACCACAGAAAATAATACCCTGCTGGATCCAGTGTTAATTTCTCAACCACAAAGTTGCCTCCATTCAGGTTTTCTATAGCTATCACAACCCAGTGTACTGCATTTTCACTTCAGACATCTCTCAGGTATGAATCTTGACCAAAACATCGATATTCACTGCTTGCATTAGTTTGGTCTTCATATTTGTGTAAAAAAACACATTGTGAAAGCAGTATATATTTTTTACAACCTACATGCTCATGGTAAAAAAACAACAACAATAATTGCATTTCAAATAATGAATCTCAGACAGTATGTAGGGCCCTATAAAATCTGTGTCCTCAACAAAGGGGCCCCACAAGGGTGTGTGCTCAGCCCCCTCCTGTACTCCCTGTTCACCCATGACTGTGTGGCCACGCACGTCTCCAACTCAATCATCAAGTTTTCAGACGACACAACAGTAGTAGGCCTGATTACCAACAATGACGAGACAGCCTACAGGGAGGAGGTGAGGGCCCTGGCGGAGTGGTGCCAGGAAAATAACCTCTCCCTCAACGCCAACAAAACGAAGGAGCTGATCGTGGACTTCAGGAAACAGCAGAGGGAGGACGCCCCTATCCACATCGACGGGACCGCAGTGGAGAAGGTGGAAAGCTTCAAGTTCCTTGGCGTACACATAACTGACAATCCGAAATGGTCCACCCATACAGACAGTGTGGTGAAGAAGGCGCAACAGCACCTCTTCAACCTCAGGAGGCAGAATACATTTGGCTTGGCCCCTAAGAGCCTCACAGACTTTTACAGATGCACAACTGAGAGCATCCTGTTAGGCCGTATCACCGCCTGGTACGGCAACTGCACCGCCCGCAACCGCAGGGCTCTCCAGAGGGTGGGTGAGGTCTGCCCAACGCATCACCGGGGGCACACTGCCTGCCCTCCAGGACACCTACAGCACCTGATGTCACAGGAAGGCCAAAAATATCATCAAGGACATCAACCACCCGAGCCACGGCCTGTTCTTCCAGAAGGCGAGGTCAGTACAGGTGCATCAAAGCTGGCACGAAGAGACTGAAAACAGCTTCTATCTCAAGGCCATCAGACTGTTAAATAGCCATCACTAGCCGGCTACCACCCAGTTACTCATCTCTGCACCTTAAGAGGCTGCTACCCTATATACATAGACATGGAATCACTGGCCACTTTAATAATGGAACACTAGTCACTTTACTAATGTTTACATACTGCTTTACTCATCTCATTTGTATTTACTGTATTCTATTATACTGTATTTTAGTCACTGCCACTCCGACATTGCGCGTCCTAATCTTTATACGTTTCTTAATTTCGTTCTTTTACTTTTAGATTTGTGTGTAATGTTGTGAGTTGTTAGATACTAATGCACTGTTGGAGCTAGGAACACAAGCATTTTGCTACACCCGCAATAACATCTGCTAAATATGTGTATGTGACCAATAAAATTTGATTTGATTTGATTTGATTTAATAACCCATCCGCAACCTCCCAACTATGTGATAAAGTACAAATCTGAGGCCCGCACCCGACCCTAACCCTGGAAATATAGAAAATGCGCTGTACATTTCCCTTTTTCTCTTGAACACCTATTGAACAATTACATTTTTCTTTAACATTTCTTCATTTCTTCATTGAATATTTAGGCCTATTGAACAGGAAAAACGTTTTGCTGAAACAAAACATTTCAAACAATAGTCTAAATTGGCACCTTGCACATGCGTTTGTGAAAATGCACTGTACAATCAGGCAACTTTGCCCTTGAACAATGTATTTAACGATGCTGTTTTTATTGAGCATTTAGGCCTATTCATTTGAAAAGGCTTATTGAACAGTAGCCTATAGTTTTGCTGAAATTAAACAAAATGTGAAACAATAAATGGAGATCTTTTGGGGCCAACTGCCTGTGTGGGTTAACAGCCTATACAGACATAAAACAAGGCTTATAACACTGTCCAGTTATGAGGCTATAATTGCCTACTTTGTCTTCCTTTCTTTTGCAGCGCTGTTGAGAAACAGAATAGAGTCCACTGCACTGTGCCAGGTTTCAGTCCGAGTGTGTACAGTTAGGCCCTAAAGTTTAGGCTACGCACTAATGCCAGATAAAAAATGATAACAGACAAACCTCACTTTAACCCATAGATATGAATTGCAGGAATTATACATTTATGGATTTTTTACTGAATTGTTTTCTCTTTATTCAACCCACCCGCTATTCATCCACACAATATTTAATGACCCTAAACCGGCCTGCCACGCGGATATAACCGCGGGGACTATGGGTTTGGAGTCACCACTAGTGCATGCATGTCTACACTTTGTGTAGCCATTAGCGATGATGCTAATGATAACCTTCTTGTAGAGATGGAAAGGCTTTCCCAAAAACCTTCTCAATTAAATGTTAACTACAAAGTAGCCTATGCCTACAGTGGGGGAAAAAAGTATTTAGTCAGCCACCAATTGTGCAAGTTCTCCCACTTAAAAAGATGAGAGAGGCCTGTAATTTTCATCATAGGTACACGTCAACTATGACAGACAAATTGAGAATTTTTTTCTCCAGAAAATCACATTGTAGGATTTTTAATTAATTTATTTGGTCACCTACAAACAAGCAAGATTTCTGGCTCTCACAGACCTGTAACTTCTTATTTAAGAGGCTCCTTTGTCCTCCACTCGTTACCTGTATTAATGGCACCTGTTTGAACTTGTTATCAGTATAAAAGACACCTGTCCACAACCTCAAACAGTCACACTCCAAACTCCACTATGGCCAAGACCAAAGAGCTGTCAAAGGACACCAGAAACAAAATTGTAGACCTGCACCAGGCTGGGAAGACTGAATCTGCAATAGGTAAGCAGCTTGGTTTGAAGAAATCAACTGTGGGAGCAATTATTAGGAAATGGAAGACATACAAGACCACTGATAATCTCCCCTCGATCTGGGGCTCCACGCAAGATCTCACCCCGTGGGGTCAAAATGATCACAAGAACGGTGAGCAAAAATCCCAGAACCACACGGGGGGACCTAGTGAATGACCTGCAGAGAGCTGGGACCAAAGTAACAAAGCCTACCATCAGTAACACACTACGCCGCCAGGGACTCAAATCCTGCAGTGCCAGACGTGTCCCCCTGCTTAAGCCAGTACATGTCCAGGCCTGTCTGAAGTTTGCTAGAGTGCATTTGGATGATCCAGAAGAGGATTGGAGACTGTCATATGGTCAGATGAAACCAAAATATAACTTTTTGGTAAAAACTCAACTCGTTGTGTTTGGAGGACAAAGAATGCTGAGTTGCATCCAAAGAACACCATACCTACTGTGAAGCATGGGGGTGGAAACATCATGCTTTGGGGCTGTTTTTCTGCAAAGGGACCAGGACAACTGATCCGTGTAAAGGAAAGAATGAATGGGGCCATGTATCATGAGATTTTGAGTGAAAACCTCCTTCCATCAGCAAGGGCATTGAAGATGAAACGTGGCTGGGTCTTTCAGCATGACAATGATCCCAAACACACCGCCCGGGCAACGAAGGCGTGGCTTCGTAAGAAGCATTTCAAGGTCCTGGAGTGGCCTAGCCAGTCTCCAGATCTCAACCCCATAGAAAATCTTTGGAGGGAGTTGAAAGTCTGTGTTGCCCAGCGACAGCCCCAAAACATCACTGCTCTAGAGGAGATCTGCATGGAGGAATGGGCCAAAATACCAGCAACAGTGTGTGAAAACCTTGTGAAGACTTACAGAAAACGTTTGACCTGTGTCATTGCCAACAAAGGGTATATAACAAAGTATTGAGAAACTTTTGTTATTGACCAAATACTTATTTTCCATCATAATTTGCAAATAAATTCATTAAAAATCCTACAATGTGATTTTCTGGAAAATATTTTCTCATTTTGTCTGTCATAGTTGACGTGTACCTATGATGAAAATGACAGGCCTCTCTCATCTTTTTAAGTGTGAGAACTTGCACAATTGGTGGCTGACTAAATACTTTTTTTCCCCCACTGTACCTGGCAGAATTATATGATGATTTGCATCAATCCAGTGGCCATTTGTTTAGCAAACTCTGCAATCATATGAATGCTACAGAAACATCACTAACCAAACAATGGTCTCATGCTGGTGTGCACTTGCATTAAAGGGTAACTATACCCCAAAATCCAAATTTCTTCAAATTTTTCCTGACCTCAAAAGTGATCTCCTGATGTGGTTTTGTCACGTCTCCTCCCATTGCTCCCCTCCGGCGCTACTGTCCAGTCTACTGAGCCACCGGTCTGAGCGCACCACCTCGGCAACACCGGAATGGAAACCCAACGCACCCTAATCACCTCCAGCGCACCTGCACCTCATCATCTCATCACTACCCCTATTTAGCCCTGGACTGTTCTGTAGGACTGTGTGTGATTGTTTTGCTTCGTGTCATGTACTCTATCTTTGTTAATTCTCTTTGTCATTGTTTGAGTAAACCTTGACCTTGTTAATTCCTGCGTCTGCGTTCTGCCTCTTTGTATCCTCAGTACTCGTCTGTCACGGTCGTCTGACGAATGAGTAGACCAAAGCGCAGCGCGTTGAGTGAACATGACTTTATTAAGATAAAGTACACTAACCAAAACAATAAACACTGACGAAACGTGACGTCCAACAGTACACGACTGAACACGGAACAAAAACCCACAAACACACAGTGAAACCACAACAGTTTAAATATGGCTCCCAATCAGAGATAACGAGCCGACAGCTGTCACTCGTTACCTCCGATTGGGAGTCACATGAATAATCAAGAACCACCACAACATAGAAATGCACAACTAGAAATCCCAACATAGAAATACACCCAAATGAAAATGAACAACCCTGGCTCCATAAATCAGAGTCCCTGGAGCCAGAGTGTCACAGTACCCCCTAAAGGTGCGAACTCCGGGCGCACCAGCATACAGTCTAGGGGAGGGTCTGGGTGGGCGTCTGTCCATGGTGGCGGCTCTGGCACTGGTCGTGGTCCCCACCCCACCATAGTCACTACCCGCTTACGTAGCCTCCTCCAAATGACCACCCTCCAATATAACCCCACTGGATTAAGGGGCAGCACCGGACTAAGAGGCAGCACCGGACTAAGGGGCAACACCGGACTAAGGGACAGCACCAGGAGAAGGGGCAGCACCAGGATAAGGGGCAGCACCAGACTAAGGGGCAGCACCAGACTAAGGGGCAGCACCAGATTAAGGGGCAGCACCGGACTAAGGGGCAGCACCGGACTAAGGGGCAGCACCAGGATAAGGGGCAGCACCAGGATAAGGGGCAGCACCAGGATAAGGGGGCAGCACCAGGATAAGGGACAGCACAGGGCTAAGGGGCAGTACCGGACTAAATGGCGGATCCTGGCTGGCTGGCTCTGGCAGATCCTGGCTGGCTGGCGGATCCTGGCTGGACGGCTCTGGCGGATCCTGGCTGGACGGCTCTGGCGGATCCTGGCTGGACGGCTCTGGCGGATCCTGGCTGGACGGCTCTGGCGGATCCTGGCTGGACGGCTCTGGCGGATCCTGGCTGGACGGCTCTGGCGGATCCTGGCTGGACAGCTCTGGCGGATCCTGGCTGGACGGCTCATGGCTGGCTGACGGATCTGGCTGCTCATGGCTGGCTGACGGATCTGGCTGCTCATGGCTGGCTGACGGATCTGGCTGCTCATGGCTGGCGGAAGGCTCTGGCTGCTCATGGCTGGCTGACGGATCTGGCTGCTCATAGCTGGCGGAAGGCTCTGGCTGATCCTGTCTGGCGGAAGGCTCTGGCTGATCCTGTCTGGCGGAAGGCTCTGGCTGATCCTGTCTGGCAGAAGGCTCTAGCGGCTCCGATCTGGCGGACGGCTCTGAAGGCTCATGGCAGACGGGCGGCTTTGCAGGCTCAGTACAGACGGGCGGCTTTAGCGCCGTAGGGCAGACGGGTAGTTCAAGCGCCGTTGGGCAGACGGGCAGTTCAGGCACCGTTGGGCAGACGGGCAGTTCAGGCGCCGTTGGGCAGACGGGCAGTTCAGGCCCCGTTGGGCAGACGGCAGATTCTGGCCGTCTGAGGCGCACCGTAGGCCTGGTGCGTGGTGCCGGAACTGGAGGTACCGGGCTGAGGACACGCATCTCAGGGCTAGTGCGGGGAGAAGGAACAGGGCATGCTGGGCCCTGGGGACGCACCGTAGGCCTGATGCGTGGTGCCGGAACTGGTGGTCCCAGGCTGAGAACACGCATCTCAGGGCTTTTTATGGTGCGTGGAGCAGGAACAGGCCGGGCTGGGCTGGCGACGCGCACCGTATCCCTGGTGCGAGTGGCCGGAACAGGCCGGGCCGGGCTGGCGGCGCACCGTATCCCTGGTGCGTGGAGCAGGAACAGGCCGGGCTGGGCTGGCGACGCGCACCGTATCCCTGGTGCGAGTGGCCGGAACAGGCCGGGCCGGGCTGGCGGCGCACCATATCCCTGGTGCGTGGAGCAGGAACAGGCCGGGCTGGGCTGGCGACGCGCACCGTATCCCTGGTGCGAGTGGCCGGAACAGGCCGGGCCGGGCTGGCGAAGTGCACCATATCCCTGGTGCGTGGAGCAGGAACAGGCCGGGCTGGGCTGGCGACGCGCACCGTATCCCTGGTGCGAGTGGCCGGAACAGGCCGGGCCGGGCTGGCGAAGCGCACCATATCCCTGGTGCGTGGAGCAGGAACCGGCCGGGCTGGGCTGGCGACGCACACCGTAGGTTCTGTGCGTGGAGCAGGAACAGGCCGGGCTGGGCTGGCGACGCACACCGTAGGTTCTGTGCGTGGAGCAGGAACAGGCCGGGCTGGGCTGGCGACGCACACCGTAGGTTCTGTGCGTGGAGCAGGAACAGGCCGGGCTGGGCTGGCGACGCACACCGTAGGTTCTGTGCGTGGAGCAGGAACAGGCCGGGCTGGACTGGCGACGCACACCGTGGGCTTGATGCGTGGAGTAGGAACAGGCCGGTCCGTACTGGGAACACACACCACTGGCTTTAACTGGGGATCAGGAACGGGCCGGACCGGACTGGTAACACACATCAGTCTCTCACGCCGTGCCGCAACAACTTCCCTTCCTCTACTCGCCAATGGCTCCCGTAATCCGATAGCCTTCTCTCCACGTCTCCCTGTGGCCGCCTCCTGCTGCCCAGCCGCCCAAGCCATGTGCCCCCCCAAAAAAATTTTTTGGGGTTGCCTCTCGTCCTTCCAACGATGACCCTGCTGACGCCGTTGCTCCTCTCTCGCCAGGGCCTTGATCTTCCCCCAAGGTCCCTTGCCCCCGAGCATGTCCTCCCAGGACCACGATTTGCCCACCTGGGCCATCGCCAGCCTCTCGATCTCCTTACCAGGCGCCTCCTCCCATGTCCAGTCTCTTTGCTCCTGGACACGCTGCTTGGTCCTTTTATGGTGGGTTTTTCTGTCACGGTCGTCTGACGAATGAGTAGACCAAAGCGCAGCGCGTTGAGTGAACATGACTTTATTAAGATAAAGTACACTAACCAAAACAATAAACACTGACGAAACGTGACGTCCAACAGTACACGACTGAACACGGAACAAAAACCCACAAACACACAGTGAAACCACAACAGTTTAAATATGGCTCCCAATCAGAGATAACGAGCCGACAGCTGTCACTCGTTACCTCCGATTGGGAGTCACATGAATAATCAAGAACCACCACAACATAGAAATGCACAACTAGAAATCCCAACATAGAAATACACCCAAATGAAAATGAACAACCCTGGCTCCATAAATCAGAGTCCCTGGAGCCAGAGTGTCACATCGTCACAGGTTTAAGTATTGTTGTGGACTTAGAACATCCAATTTTGTTGTTTTTCCATTAAAAACGTGTGATTTTGAAAAGGAAAACCTTTTTTTTTAAATAAGCGAAAAATGGAAACCTGGAAAAACGAAACGCAGAAAACTGAATTTGGGAAAAAAATAAACGGAATAAGGCCCTATGTATACTAGGCTCAGTTAAAAGGGTTCCCCCTTTCTGGCCAGTGGGTCCCTCTTCCCACTGATCCCCATCCAGCCCAGAGAGGGCTTCATGTGCATCCCGTTGTTGTCCAATTACATAGTCTTTAATTTTTTATTTTTTTACTTCAACAATGCCTCACTGTCTTCTGTACTCTTATTACAGTTGTCATACACTGTGGTATTCTAGTAGGAGAGTGTATAAAAATGTAGTAGTCAGAGTGTAGTTCTGATGAAATGTGTGCTCTAACTGCCCCACAATCCAAAATAATAAGGTTGCTATATCAAAGTAATCAGACCAATTATTTTAATACACTTAACTTTGACTATATTTAACTGCTTTGTTTAAGTAAAACTTTTAAAACTTCTTCAACTACCACACAAATATGTTTAAACAGGTAAAGCAAGTCCCAAAATTGTACTTAATGTAAAATGACCTTTTAGTTCATTAACACTCTCTCTCAGTGCTATAAAGATATCTAATTTCTCCTTCCATCGATCTGTATTGATGGGCTATAAAAACACAAAGACAGGCTACACACATGAACACACACACACCAACAGCTCAGCCTGGGAGGATCAATTGATGAGCTGTGGAGGAGGCAATCTGCATTCCTCCCACCTGGGAGCGGAGAGAGAGGGGCAGCGCTGAGCTGAGCTGCGTTGTCGTGCGTAACCACAGCAAATGAATAGACTGGGAGATAATGACAAGAACCCCTAACTCCGACCATCTGACCCTTAACCCCGACCATCTGATTACATCAACAACTACACATTGGCCCTATACCGCCACAGCTGGCCACACTCACTCTAAGAGACTCATGGAGACAACACTACAGTAGATTTATTAGGACTGATCAACACCAGGATGGACTGGATAGGGCAGCTGCTTCCTGGGTTACCTATAATGTAGGATTGACCTATACTGATGTAGGAGCTTATATTCTGAGCCAGTTTGCTACAGCAGGAACATTTGAATTATTATGTGGATTATAATGAATGGACATTCATTATAATCCAGGGGTTGATACATTGTAGGGGTTGATACATTTTTCATTAGGGAAAATCAAGTCTGAAATTTCAAAGTGGAAATTACAGACTTCAGAAGCCTTTTTAAACCTCAAATAATATGTTTACAATGTTCTGTATTGCAGGAATGTTCTCCTGCAATAGGGTGATACAATTAAGATTCTACTGTAGTTGTCCAGCCTGTGAGAAATCAATGAAGTCCAATTCAAGGACTTTTTTCAAGGAGATGCAAACAGACAAACAAAACATCTGACTAGCTTTGCTAGTTTTGGTGATTGCTCATTGCTGGCTACTATGAAAACGTAGATACTGTATTCTGTGGCCCAAGCAGGTCCATATGCATTTGTCAAACTGTGTCACATCCCATTATAATATACCACAAGGTCTGCATCCCAAATGGCACCCTATTCCCTTTGTAGTGCACTATTTTTGACCAGGGCCCTAGTGCAGTACGGAATACCATTTGAGAAACAAGCAAGGACACCCATACCCTAGGGTAGCTACTGTAATGCCATCCCATAGCAGGAGGAGAGTCCATCCTTTGTAAACCGATGGTCAAAACCCCAGAGCAGTGTTACCTTCTGTAGCATCAGATTCTCAGAAAACCTCTTCTGAAGTGTCACTTACCTAGAAAGAGAAAAAAAGGAGAGAGGGGAGAGAGAAAGAGAAAGACAAATTTTATTAGGGCAGGCCATTGACTGCAACCAGGTGTAATTTTCTCGAAACAAGCACTAGGGCTGTGGAGTGTGTGACCTCAGGCCTGCTCCAACACCTGCTGCTGAGTGCAGTTGACACACACACACACACACACACACAAGTAATGGACATAGGTTGAGAGTGGCTATCAACACATCAACTCTCTCTCTCTTTCTATGTATTTCCCATCTGTCCATTTCTCTCTAAATATCTATTCCACGGTCACACTCCCTCCATCTGGCCTTCTTCCTTCTCCTCTATTCACCCTTCTCCTCCCTCCATACTTCCTATCTCTATGTGTGAACAATGTATATATTAACCACTGCCGTACAGATTATTACAATGACAACTTGACAATGAAGATGCTTTAGAAATCGTAATGACAATTCCTATGATGATAATGACGATGATGACAATAATGATGAAAACAAGTGAAAATGCAGTGACTACAACTGTGATAAACGTATTTCTAGAGGTCCACTCTCTACACAGAGTGAAGGTATGGCTCCTCATTTAGATTCAACCTGTCTCCCTGTACTCTCCCTGGTGTTGGACTGGGTTGTGTCTCCCTGTAGTCTCCCTGGTGTTGGACTGGGTTGTGTCTCCCTGTGGTCTCCCTGGTGTTGGACTGGGTTGTGTCTCCCTGTAGTCTCCCTGGTGTTGGACTGGGCTTTGTCTCCCTGTAGTCTTCCTGGTGTTGGACTGTGCTGTGACAGCCAAACGGTCAATACAGCCCCAGGAGTGATGACCAGATCTAGATAGGACTGGCTCACAGCCAGGGGAGCAGCATCGCCAGGCAAGAAAATGACTAAAGCCTAAAGATAGTAGATCACAAGTAATGGAGAATGAAATCTAATCTCAAACTTGATGGATTTCAGGAGTTCTATTGTCAAATCAGAAACAGTATCAATTGTTAAATAGTCAAGAGCTACGTAGATCCAATAGTTGTAGCTCAAGGGTAGCTAGCTATACAGAATCACATCGCTGCCAAAAGGTTAGCAATCAACCCTGGGCATTTGGGATTTAGACAGTTATGGAGCATATTAGACATTCATAAGAGCATCAGCCAGTTATCTCCCTGTCAGTCATGATGACTTGATGTTATTTAGATGTTCCTGCTCCCTGTGCTGCTCTGAGAGGCTGAAGCTTTAACCATGTGTATATGAGCTACTGGAGCATCCTCTTGTTAACCGCCTATAACATGTCGCTAGCTGTTGACATTTCTACAGAGACAGTTGGTAGACAGACACCAGCTTCAAAAACACAACGTGCTCTCTCAGGCTCATACCTCACAGGGAGATGACTGGGTTATTGTGAAACACATCAGTGCCAAGCGTCTGTCTATTATTCTAATGGGGTGGATACGTCAGGGCACTTGGGGAGTAATAAAGATATAAAGTATCTCTCTGTAATACATAATAATACATAACAAGGTCTTATTTAGTGCTCTTCTAAAACCCAAAGAAGCTTTATAGTCTGTCTGTTTGTCTGTCCGACAGGACAGTGTGTGACTGCAGACAGACCGACCGATAGACCGACAGACCGACAGACCGACAGACCGACAGAGTGTGAGCAGTGGTGGAAAAAGTACCCAATTGTCATACTTTAGTAAAAGTAAAGATACCTTAATAGAAAATGACTCAAGTAAAAGTGAAAGTCACCCAGTAAAATAATACTTGAGTAAAAGTCTAAAAGTATTTGGTTTTAAATATACCTAAGTATCAAAAGTAAATGTAATTGTTAAAATATACTTGAAAAGTAAAAGTATAAATCATTTCAAGTTGCTTATTTAAGCAAACCAGACACCAATTTCCTTGTTTTTTAAATTTACAGATCGCCAGGGGCAAATTCCAACACTCAGACATAATTTACAAACCAAGCATTTGTGTTTACTGATACCTCCAGATCAGAGGCAGTAGGGATGACCAGGGATGTTCTCTTGATAAGTGCATGAATTGGACCATTTTCCTGTCCTGCTAAGCATTCAAAATATAATGAGTACTTTTTGGTGTCAGGGAACATGTATGGAGTAAAAAGTACATTATTTTATTTAGGAATGTAGTGAAGTAAAAGTAAAAGTTGTCAAAAATATTAATAGTAAAGTAAAGTACAGATGTAGGGCAGCCCCAGAAGTGACTCTTCTTATCAACAGTATGCAAGAATTTCCTCTGTTGTCTTAGGAATTCAGCATTCTCTGTGTTGGTCTTGCCAACCCCCATTGTCACACCTCTGAGAAGCAGAGGTTACACAACGTACTGTAGGTCAGATATCTGATTGGAGGTTAACTTTGCTGTAATACTATTGGTCAACACCTCAGGTTTTGAATCCAAACAACTCAGATGCTTATAAAAGGGTCTAAGATTAATTGTTCATTCTCTTATTTGTGCCTGCTGTGGTGAGGTACTCTTTCTTTCTTTCTCTCTCCACCCCATGGACTTTTGGGGCATGGCCTTTCAGGCTATGGTTTTTCTCTCTCTCTCTCTGACCATGCTTAGAATAATGACTTGTAATGCTTGTTAATGCTTTGTAACTTAAGTTTATGCCTTGTATTTAGCATCCATTCTCAGACATTTCTTCATTGCCTATTACTGTAAATCAATCATAGTCTCTTGCATATTGCTAATTATCTTTATGGAGTCAGATAAACATTTTAATAGGCTGCTTAGTTTTATTAGTATGTACTGTATAATACACTACAAATTCACATATCAAATATTAATGCCCACTACACAAATACCCCAAAAAACTACTTAAGTAGTTCTTTAAAGTATTTTTACTAAAGTACTTTACACCACTGAGTGTGAGGCATGTGTAACTGGAGCCCAGTTCTCCCCTCTCTGAACCCTGACATCATCCCACAGATTTGGGGGGATCTGACAGGAACCAGGGAGTCTCACCCTGACTGCAGCCCAGATCAACAATCTCCATGATGGCCCTGTCAGAGCCTGAGTGTGACACCTGAATTAGTTACATGACTCAACGATCTGGAGCTCAATGGGAAGCCTGATTACATGAGCTCATACTACACTTGTCCTGCATTTGATGGCCTGTTTTAGAGGTTCTTGGTTTGTCTGATTTATAGCATCAGACGGCCATCACCTCAACACCTCCCATCTGAGAGTGAAGGACGGCAGCTTGTTAAAGAGAACATCTGTGGAAAACAGGTGTGTGTTTCTCATTAAAGCCAGATCGACAAACAGGGATTTAATCACCCACTCTCTGGGTGGTGGAGAGCAGAGAGGAGAAAGGCTGTGTGTGTGCGTGTGTGTGTGTGTGTGTGTAAAAGACATAGAGAGGTTGTGTGTTCTCTAACATCAAACACGTTTGATTTAAATTGTCAAACACAATTAATGCTACAAATTATTCTCACACCTTCATCCATCCACACATGCACACACCCACAGAGACAGAGTGCAACAAAATAAAACACCAAGTAATGAAGAAAGACGGAGGGAAAGGAAAGACAGAAAAGAGAGAAGGAGAAGAATGCAGATCTGGGTCCTCACCTCACCGCAGATCTTAAGAACTTAAGCTCCACAACAAACGCAGAGAACGGCCCAAAGCTCTAGCTGGCCTCCCGAGTGGAGCAGTGGTCTAAGACACTGCATCTCAGTGCTTGAGGCGTCACTACAGACCCTGGTTCGATTCCAGGCTGTATCACAACTGGCCATGATTGGGAGTCCCATAGGGCAGCGCACAATTGGCCCAGCGTCATCCGGGTTTGGCCGGTGTAGGCCGTCATTGTAAATAAGAATTTGTTCTTAACTGACTTGCCTAGTTAAATAAAGGTTAAATAAATAAATATATATACAAAAAAGAATCCTGGCTTATTCCCTGTGACTCCGGCCTGACCGGGAACCCACTCTCGCCTGTATTCCCACCGTCCACAGGCGCCACTGCTGCCAGCACCCAGAGGCCTGCTCACACACACACACTCAGACACACAATCACACACAAACCACAAACACACAGCAATCCCGCAGGTCCGCTACATACGTCAGAGCCCCCCACAAGCAACACGCAAATGCACCCCAACACTGGCACCATGCCACACCACATACACATATATACGACGCAACACCAACAAGCTCTAATATTAGCCTGGTCTGGGGGCTGAGTTCTCCTCAGCTCCTTCCATTCTCTACCAACCACTTGAGGTCCATAGAAAAGGTATCCAGACTAAACGAAGAGCCCAATTAAATGCAGAAATACAGCATCAATTTAAGTTTGTGTTCAAAGGGGTAGTTTAACCCGAAAACAACATTTTCCCAGTGTTTTTGTCTCTAAAACAATGTCTGTATACATTTTTGGCAACATTTTATAATAACATCCAGTAATAAACAATTTTTTGCTCAATATGCATTTATCATTATTGTTACTATCTTTATATATAGCTTACTAACATTTACAAATGTAGGAATAACTATTAATAAATAAATGGTGAGCAAACTACACTGAACAAAAATATAAACTCAACATTTAAAGTGTTGGTCCCATGTTTCATGAGCTGAAATAAAAGATCCCAGAAATATTCCATACGCACAAAAAGTGAATTTCTCTCAAATTTTGTGCACAAATTCCATCCCTGTTAGTGAGCATTTCTCCTTTGCCAAGATAAAAAAAAAAAAAAAAAATATGTCATTTAGCAGACGCTTTTATCCAAAGCGACTTACAGTCATGTGTGCATACATTTTTACGTATGGGTGGTCCCGGGGATCGAACCCACTACCCTGGCTTTACAAGCGCCATGCTCTACCAATTGAGCTACAGAGGACCACAATAATAATCCATCCACCTGACAGGTGTGGCATATCAAGAAGCTGATTAAACAGCATGATCATTACACAGGTGCACCTTGTGCTGGGGACAATAAAAGGCCACTCTAAAATTTGCAGTTTTGTCACACAACACAATGCCACAGATGTCTCAACTTTTGAGGGAGTGTGAAATTGGCATGCTGACTGCAGGAATGTCCACCAGAGCTGTTGCCAGAGAATTGAATGTACAGTTCTCTACCAGAAGCCGCCTCCAACCTCGTTTTAGAGAACTTGGCTGTACGTCCAACCGGCCTCACAACCGCAGACTACGTGTAACCACGCCAGGCCAGGACCTCCACATCCGGCTTCTTCACCTGCAGGATCGTCTGAGACCAGCCACCCGGACAGCGGATGAAACTGAGGCGTATTTCTGTCTGTAATAAAGCCCTTTGTGGGGAAAAACTCCTTCTAATTGGCTGGGCCTGGCTCCACAGTGGGTGGGCCTATGCCCTCCCAGGCCCACCCATGGCTGCGCCCCTGCGCAGTCATGTGAAATCCATAGATTAGGGCCTTATTAATTGACTGATTTCCTTATATGAACTGTAACTCAGTAAAATCGTTAAAATTGTTGCATTTGGCGTTTATATTTTTGTTCAGTATCTTTATTGCCTTACAAATGGTTTATTACTGGACGTTATTACAATATGTTACCCATTTCTGTGTCGATCCTGCTGTATGCATAATGCTCTGAGGAAGTCTATGGAACTCTAATTCTATGGAGCTACTATTGACAGAGTGGGACCAGACAGACCAGTTTGATGTACATGTGAACATGGATAACAAACTTACTCTTCTTATATTGATTTGCTGCATCCCTTCAATCTCTCCAATTAGAGGGTATCTGATACGTGGGGTGGTGAGGCTATAATTAGCTGGTTCTAAGAGCACATCCGTATGTGGCCATGGAGCAAAGAGCTACATAGCTTGTTATCTCACTACAGGACTCACAGAAGACCTCATCATTTCCTGTTAAAGCTGCATTCATAATGTATGCTGTCCCCTCACACAGCACAAATGTGTCTAGCTAGTGATTAAATCCAACCTAATTTAATTACAAGTTAATTTAACAGTCAGATGTGTTTTAGAGCGCAGAGCAGAGCTTGTGTTGGTCTATCGCATATCAAGCAATTTCTACATTAAAGACTTTCTTCATTCATAGCTACCTTCAAATTTCATTAGGATCTGGCTGCAACATGCAAGGTTTATCTAATCTAATAATTGTTTTATGAATCTGATGTGTTAAACGGTGATGACAACACACAATTATATATTTTCAGTAGCCTAGCATTAGTTTATACAGTATAAGAATCATCCATGGATAATATACTAGGACATGTCTTTGGACATGAGAGGGAGGTTAGATATAGCCTGCTGTGTTGTCTGATGGCTTTATCAACAAAGGTTAGGTCTTCTCCAGAAGTCACAAAGATCACTGGGCTCAGGCTGTGGAGTGAAATGGGCTGTACATGTAACAGGGTTGGTTATGTTTCCACTTGCAACTGCAGAAATATGTATCCAATGTTTATGTATTCCTATTGGTTGGTTGAATTTACATATCAATAAGGTGTTATGCCATTGGTCATGCTTGCAGATAGGGGGAGATCACAAACGTAAATTATTCCCAGTCTGAAATACTGTATTCTATTTTCATATTTACAATGTGTACGAGTTATGGCTGTAAGAGCGAGTTAGCTAGCATGCTCTAATGGTCGCATTAACTCCCTGCTAATTCACAGTTATTTCCATGCTAACAGACGAAACACGAATCTACAGCCATCAACATATTGTTGTCCTGCACATCTAATGTGTTTCCTTGTGTCTATCGTCAGGTACTTACATTTATTGTATTTTGTACTCTTTTTGTAATTGTTATGATGTTTGATTACAAAATACCCAGTCTGATATTGACATGCAAGCGATGAATCACAAATCTACAGCCATCAACATACTGTTGTCCTGCACATCTAATGTGCTTCCTTGTGTCTATCGTCAGGAATAAACACCAATCAATTAGGGCCGCTGACTGGGCATTCCTTTCTTTAAAAACACAACGCAAGAGAGTTACGAAGAGCACATCTGTTACATGCATGCCACACTTTAGAACTGAATTCCTTCCACTTTAGATTTCCCTGTTCAAGCAAGAGGTCTTGATACTTACACCTACAGTGCTGTGTTCAAAGCCTCAGAGTTTATTTCACTCTACACTCCAGGCAGGGATGGGCAACTCCAGTCCTCGGGGACCTGATGGGTGTCACAGTTTTGCCCCATGCCCAGCTAACACACCTGACTCCAATAATCAACTAATCATGATCTTCAGTTTATGATCTTTCAGCTATGTTTGCTGGGGATGGGGGAAAAGTGTGAAACCACTCTGGCCCCTGAGGACTGGAGTTGACCAACTCTGCTCTAGAGCCCCACCCGTCGCTATGGGCGGGCCATAGGGGCCGGGCCCGCACCCAAAAATTATTGTGCCCCCCCCCCCCACTTGAGGGAATGTATTATTAAATATACGTACTGTAGGCTAATAATAATTGTGCCCTGCCCTCCCATGCATTTCATATGCCCCCCTTAAGACTGAGGTCTGGCGACGGGTCTGTCTAGAGCCACCACCATTGTGCTTTCTGTGGAACTGGCAACACTGCATTCATCGTTTTGAGAAAGTGTTGAGAGGAAAAGTGCACATGTCTCAGAGAACAGACTATCTACCTGGCTGGCACTCCTCCAACAACATATTATCTCTCCCCCGTTCACAGAGGAGAATATGTGAGTTTCTGTTTTCATCCGAACAGAAACGAGTACAGTTCAAACAAAGAATTGGATGCAGCAAGCAGCCACTGACGCAAACCAACTCCAATCCCCCTTTCTTTCCCCCTCCTCCTCTCTCATTTTCTCCTTTCCGGAAGCCAAGATCCCGCTTGAATTCCTACTTAAAAATAAGGATTAAGTAGTTCTACTCTCAAATGAATTATACCCCCTGCTGCAGCTTAAAGACAAGACTGAAGCAGAAACAGAGAGAAGTGATGACAGAGGATGTCAAAGACGTAGCAGTCAGAGAAATGTAACTTGATAGAATGAGGTAGATCTAGGATTTAGGTCGTTCCAATAGGCTTCTGAACCAGCAGATACAAGCCCAACAAAGAAAACCATAAAGAAACAGTCCTAGAAGGCAACTTCCGTTCAATAGTGTTTACTTCTGTGGCGATTCATAGACATACTGCTCCGTCAGGTCTTACAACATGCTGATGGGAAGGGAAACCGGTGTACACTGTGATAATGTAGCAGGAACAGAAGAGGACAAAAATGCCTGAACAGAGAGACCTTTCTAAAGGTCATAGTTGTTTCCGAGAGTAACAGAGGGGACCTCATGACTGCAGTGACCAAGACATGCTCTACAGTAAAGAGTTCCCCGTCAATGTTGGCAACCGCCGGGTCATTTACAGGTTGGCACCTTGTTTCCCTGGTAACCACTGGGCATCTGTGCACAACAGGTCAATAGTGAAAGCACCTTTTCCTCAAAATCAGTGTGTGTGTGTGTGTTCGTACATTCGTGCGTGGCATGGTCTTGTGGTCGTCATGATGATGTGGCCGCTGATACTTTGCTTCTTGAAAGTACAATATCTTGCAAACTTCACTACTGACATGCAAACATTTTGGGACTGTATCAACAGTGGACTAATGAAAAAAATACGAAAATATTGTTTTTGAGTGGAGTTTCCCTTTAAAGGCCTTATCATCCAATGCCAGGGCCAATTTATAAATTGAGGAGAGCAAATGGCTTTACACACACACAAACGCATGCACACACACACACATGCACGCACACCATGCCAGTTCATCAGTGTTACAGTTGACTTTTCGTCTGAACGCAATTTAAACCACGGTCTTATTGCTGACATGGCAGTCACATTTGTAGATGTTTGACGTCCTGCAAACACTGTAAGTCACTGCGTTGAGCACTGTGCAGATACACTCATAGAAATATAATCACTCATTCTAGGTCTGTGGATACACGTCAACTAGGCCTACAGTGCTATATTCTGTTTTCACTAAAAACACAATTTAAAAAGTGATAATGACATTACACTGTAAGACTATCTCTTAAATCATATTTCAAAAGATAGTCATTCAGAAGAAAAGTGGATTTAGAGAAAATTGATTTTTGTGTGGGTCATATACTTATACGATACTAATGAGTAATTGTTGTTTATTGATGTGTTCATGCAGGGCTCATCTGCGAAAGAGACTGTGGTCTCAGCATGACTCCCTGCTTAAATAAAGGTTCAATCAAATTTTAAAAATACTTAATGGCAAGAACATTCTCCATGTTGATGCTTGAATGCCTTGCCATAAGAGTCCCCGTTAAGGTGTGGATGTATTGAAATGTACCACTATGACACTTAAAGACAAGAGGTCTCTCTCTCTGCGTTTCTGTCTATGGGCACCCACACAGAATAATTTGGAACAATGTATCACACTCAAAAAACGTTTTATACTGTTTTTTGATTAGGTAAATATCTCATTGTTTATTGGAGCGATGTAATGGAATGTGTCTGTCTGGCCATTCCCACTAGGTCTCAAAGGGCTTTACATATGGCAGTTTGTACTGTTTATCAGTCACCTGTGTGCTGCACGGCAGCCATTTTGTGACAGAGAGCTTCCTGAAACACAACATCAGCTTTTGTGATGATAAATCTCATCCTGCTTCATGAGGAGTATCATATCAGTCATATTGCTGATCCTGGTATGAAAATCAGTAATCTAGGCTGGTGTGTGTGTGTGTGTGTGTGTGTGTGGGCAGTGTGAGAGAGTACATGTTTGTTTGTCTTCCTGTTTCCTGTTTGGTTTACATTGTGTGTGGGCATCTCAGCAGAACCTGTTGCCAAGTTACAGAGATGAAGTTAACTGTCTGCTTTTAGGATTGAAAAGAGGCTATGAGGATATGTTATTTAAAGATTGTGAGGGAACATGGATGTCAAACCTACTCATTCTGTAATGAACCTGTATGACACTAGCATTATCTACTTTGAAAAGCTGGGAAATACTCAGCCCACATTAGTGATGGGCAGGTTGACTCATAACCCCCTTTCCCCACGGTTATATCCGCAGGGAGGGCCGGTTTAGGGTTATTAAATATTGTGTGGATGAGGGGGGGGTGGGGTGCGGGCGGGATGAATAAAGAGAAAACAATCCATAAAAAATCCATAAATGTATAATTCTTGTGCAATTCATATCTAAAAGCTACATTGAGGTTTTTCTTTCATTATTTGTATCTGCCATTAGTGCGTAGCCTAATCCTAACTAGGGCCTAACTGTACGCTCTCTAAATACACAGCAACTGCCAAATGCTTTTGGGAACTTGGGCAGAAAAAGTTTACGTCGATCCACTGAGGCATAAAGGGCAATGTCGGAGTTTAATTCAATAAGAGAAAAGCTGTGAAATGGAGGGTTGAAAATAAATAAAAGGGAGGGCCAGAACAGTAGCCTAATGTTTAGGAGAGATTTGGTGAAGTGGTGTAAAAAGGTCGATAGCAGTGCCGGCTATGTTATGTGTGATGATTGGGAGACGCTATATAAATTCAAAATGGCACTTCAAGGGAACTGTACTGTTCAGATGGGTTAAATGGAATAGTAGCCTGAAATCTGGAAACTGACTGTATGTCTATAACTTCTCACATAGCCTAATATAATATTTACTCCTGCAGAATTAAGCACACCAAATGTAAGTTTTGACTCAGGAACAGGAGTGGAGAAATAGGATTGATTTCTTTCAGGATCTTGAGAGAATGAATGTGCGGTTAGGGACCGTCTATAAAGGTGCTATCTTTATCAGCGTCATAAAAGCTGATAGTATTTCAAAAAAAAGCAGAGATGAAAGAGAAAACTTTACCGATGTCAACTAGATTGAAGCATTCATTCTGATTTATCAACACCCCAAGTTCCACTCAGGTAATCCCAACCATAAATGATCAGCATTCTCATCATACTGCAGGCCCGCAACAGGTAACCCTCATTGACTCTTGTTTTAATAAGTCTTCATTCAAAGCATAGGCCCAATGGTACAGTTCTAGACAATCATATCTATACCAATTCAAGCTAGCCCTATGTTATTTTCAAATAAGGGGTTACCAACTGAGCATAGTATGCTTGTATTAGAGACTCCGTCTGATCTAAAATCCTGCAGCTGTGGCATTGGCCTGATTCATGTAAATGACAGACGTTTGATCTCGAAAATAGATGTTATTATAACTCTGGCCTCTCAAACCAATGTGGACATTCTGGTAATATCTGAAACGTGGCTAAATAAGACAGTGCCTGATACTGATATGTCTCTGGGTGGTTATAATGATTTTAGATCTGACAGAGTTGGCAGAGGTGGAGGTGTTGCCATATTTACAAAGGACAACTTAAATGTTTCTGTATCTCTCACTACCTCTGTCCCTAAGCAATTTGAATGTCTAGTCCTAAATGTGGACCTTGGTAATAATGCCCAACTTCCACTAGTGGGCATTTATCGTCCTCCCTCTGCCTCAACATGTGCCCTTAGCCAATTGTCTGACTTGCTATCTAACTAAGCTAAATCTCAATTAATAATTTTGGGTGATCTTAATCTGGATTGGTTGATCCCAGCTTCTGATAGGCTGAAAGATATCTGCATTGAGCAAAATCTAACTCAGCTGATAACTGAACTAACCCACCCCAACTTTAACACCCTGAAAAATCTACTCTCTTAGATATTATTTTGACAAATGCCCCTCATAAGTATACAGCCAATGGAATTTTTGCTGATGAGTTCAGTGACCATTGTCCCAATGCCTGCATAAGATATGCAAAGCTACCTAAATCTCGCCCTCACAATATTCCAAAGAGAAATTATAGGAATCTCAATGAGCAACAATTATTGTCTGACCTGGGATTGTGTGAATGGGGGGTTGTGTCAGATATTGTATATGTTTTACTTCTTTGCTCAACTCTATTGCAGATAAGCATGCTCCGTTCAAGAAACTAAGGGTAAGAGATAGAGCTAATCACTGGTTCACGCATGAACTATCAGAGAAACTTCAGGAGAGAAATGTAGCTTGGGCTAAGGCTGACTGATTCTACGTCTGACTGGCAGTCCTTCAGACGCTTGAGAAATGTCTATCCCTGGTTACAAAAGCAAAATCGACATACTTCTTGAACTGTGTATCTGAGAATGGTGGGAATCCAGCCGGTGTAACTGCTAAACTGCTTTCTGGCTGTACACTGAACTGCATGATAGTAGTGGGTTTACTAACGCGTTAGCTCTAGTAGCTATTTACAGTGGGGAAAAAAAGTATTTAGTCAGCCACCAATTGTGCAAGTTCTCCCACTTAAAAAGATGAGAGAGGCCTGTAATTTTCATCATAGGTACACGTCAACTATGACAGACAAAATGAGAACATATTTTCCAGAAAATCACATTGTAGGATTTTTTATGAATTTATTTGCAAATTATGGTGGAAAATAAGTATTTGGTCAATAACAAAAGTTTCTCAATACTTTGTTATATACCCTTTGTTGGCAATGACACAGGTCAAACGTTTTCTGTAAGTCTTCACAAGGTTTTCACACACTGTTGCTGGTATTTTGGCCCATTCCTCCATGCAGATCTCCTCTAGAGCAGTGATGTTTTGGGGCTGTCGCTGGGCAACACGGACTTTCAACTCCCTCCAAAGATTTTCTATGGGGTTGAGATCTGGAGACTGGCTAGGCCACTCAAGGACCTTGAAATGCTTCTTACGAAGCCACTCCTTCGTTGCCCGGGCGGTGTGTTTGGGATCATTGTCATGCTGAAAGACCCAGCCACGTTTAATCTTCAATGCCCTTGCTGATGGAAGGAGGTTTTCACTCAAAATCTCACGATACATGGCCCCATTCATTCTTTCCTTTACACGGATCAGTCGTCCTGGTCCCTTTGCAGAAAAACAGCCCCAAAGCATGATGTTTCCACCCCCATGCTTCACAGTAGGTATGGTGTTCTTTGGATGCAACTCAGCATTCTTTGTCCTCCAAACACGACGAGTTGAGTTTTTACCAAAAAGTTATATTTTGGTTTCATCTGACCATATGACATTCTCCCAATTCTCTTCTGGATCATCCAAATGCACTCCAGCAAACTTCAGACGGGCCTGGATGTGTACTGGCTTAAGCAGGGGGACATGTCTGGCACTGCAGGATTTGAGTCCCTGGCGGCGTAGTGTGTTACTGATGGTAGGCTTTGTTACTTTGGTCCCAGCTCTCTGCAGGTCATTCACTAGGTCCCCCCGTGTGGTTCTGGGATTTTTGCTCACCATTCTTGTGATCATTTTGACCCCACGGGGTGAGATCTTGCGTGGAGCCCCAGATCGAGGGAGATTATCAGTGGTCTTGTATGTCTTCCATTTCCTAATAACAGTTGATTTCTTCAAACCAAGCTGCTTACCTATTGCAGATTCAGTCTTCCCAGCCTGGTGCAGGTCTACAATTTTGTTTCTGGTGTCCTTTGACAGCTCTTTGGTCTTGGCCATAGTGGAGTTTGGAGTGTGACTGTTTGAGGTTGTGGACAGGTGTATGTTATACTGATAACAAGTTCAAACAGGTGCCATTAATACAGGTAACGAGCGGAGGACAGAGGAGCCTCTTAAAGAAGAAGTTACAGGTCTGTGAGAGCCAGAAATCTTGCTTGTTTGTAGGTGACCAAATACGTATTTTCCACCATAATTTGTAAATAAATTCATAAAAAATCCTACAATGTGATTTTCTGGATTTTTTTTTCTCAATTTGTATGTCATAGTTGACGTGTACCTATGATGAAAATTACAGGCCTCTCTCATCTTTTTAAGTGGGAGAACTTGCACAATTGGTGGCTGACTAAATACTTTTTTTCCCCACTGTATGAGGTGACAACGATGTAGCCTGTGTGTAGTGGCTTGGAAAGGTTTTTATCCTGGTCACAGACAGCTGTTGTGTTGTGCACTGAAGTCCACAAGTGAAAGGGAAAAGGTGAGAGGAGGAGAGCGCGTAAATAGTTGCGAGAAGGAATTATATATACAAGGAGCAAAGTGATCATGACGTTTTTACTGTATATGTCTGCTATCTTTTTTTTGAGGGGGTAGATCAGCTTTAATATTGCAGATAGATTGTAACTTCCATCAATGTAATTGTCTCCATCACTTCCAATCCCCCATATGTTTTTTTTCTCGCAAATATATATATATATATATATATATATATATATATATATATATATATATATATATATATATATATATACACACACACACACATACATATACACATACATACAGGGCGGCAGGTAGCTTAGTGGTTAAGAACGTTGTGCCAGTAACCAAAAGGTCGCTGGTTCTAATCCCAGAGCCGACTAGGTGAAAAATCTGTCGATGTGGACATGAGCAAGGCACTTAACCCTAATTGCTCCTGTAAGTCGCTCTGGATAAGAGTGTCTGCAAAATTACAAATAATAATATATATACATACTGTGACGTCACGAGAGGCTACACAGCTTTCAGCGGGATTGCTCAAGTAGTGCAAGGAGACAAGGTTCAAACAAAACAAGGATTTTATTATAGGTCTTGGGAAATTAACGAAAATATAACAAAATTCTGTTCTCTTGTGGCTCTTTAAGGGTTAACAGTTCAGGGATGTCTCTTCCACATCCAAAATCATAATTCTCACTCGCTCAGATAACTTTTCCCCAGCCTTACTGTAGTCCACGTTGCAGCTAGTGGCCAACCCAGCAAAAAGTCCTTCCAAATGTCTCTCACGTATTTCCACAGGTGCATATATCCAACGGTGAGTATTTCCCAAAGGTAAGTATCTCCAAATCCTTATATTCCTCATGGAAGTGGACGTGCAGCACTCTTGTTCTCCAGAGAGCCCAGGTTGGAGACTGTGTCTCTTCCCTTCCCCAACCTTCAGCTCATCAGCTCCTCATTTGTTTCAGCTGCGTGGGAAGATTGGCCATAGAGGGGTGGAGTTCCTGACCATACCAGCAGATGGAGCCATAGCTGTCTGGGTTTGCAGCCACCTCAGGGGGATGTAACGTCCCTCCAGGACACAGCCTCTCGTGACATCACACATCCCCCTCCCTCGGGACCGACGTCCTCGTCGGGTAAAGGCAGCGAAGAAGGCATCACGCCGGGAGAGGGCGTCCGCATTGCCGTGGTGCTTGCCAGACTGCTCTCTCTTCAACTCCTCCAACTCTAGGACCAGGGACTCAGCCTCCTGTTGTCTCTCCTTGAGTTTCTTACTGAACGCATCAGCCTTGGTTTTAGCAGAGTTTAGCTTCTGTTGAGCAGCTTTCAGTTCCTTCTCTCTCTCTGCCTCCGCATTCTTCATCTTGTTCTCCAACACCTTGTACTTCTCCTCTGCCTTCTTCTGGACCTCCTTACTACTGCGCAGGGTCTCCTCACACTCCTCGATGGTCCTGCGCAGCCTCTCCAGCTCCTCCTGTTGCTTAGGGAAGGAGCTCTGTTGGAGTTTAGCCTGGAGGATATCTAACTCTTCTGTCTTCATGTCTAACTGTTGCTTTAACAAACGATACCTCTCAGCGGTCCCCTTCAGACCAGACAGTTCTTTGTCCAGATTCTGTAGCTCCGTCTCTGTGTCGGTCTGGGCACCTGCCATCCCTATCAGAGCCCGGGCGGGAGTGAGTAACTCGGAGGATTGCACCGGAGCCTTCCCAGGATGAGTCTTGCCTCTCCGTTTCCGAGGTACTCGGGTTATCCTCTCCTGAGACTCTCTCCAGAGTGGGTAAAAGGCTGGGCAGTCTCGTCCAATTAGGACAGGGACGGGGAGGGAATCAACCACCCCCGCCGTCGTGTGTATGGTTCCCCGTGTGCTGGTCATTGTAAGTTCAGTAATGGGGTATTCTCTGGTGTCCCCATGGACACAGGAAACTGGGAGGACTTTCCCCGGGGGTCAGACACGTTGGGCCCACCAAATCCTTACGCACCAGGGTGGCCCGGCTACCAGAATCCAGTAAGGCCTCCACATCATGGTGATTCACAGTTACCGGGCAGGTGGGGGTCGATCTGGGCCGCCATCTACGACTCCCAAGAGCGAGGCAAAACGGTGTGTGGGTGCTGAGCTGGAGGACTCCGCAGTGGGCATAGGTTCATCGGCTGGTTTCCCACACTGCCAGGAGATATGTCCCATCTCCCCACACCGGTAACACTGTCGAGTTTCCCCCTCCTGGTGTACTCTTCTTGGACCCGCCTGGTTTCTGGCTCCCCCTGGAGCCGGGATAAGTCCTGACGTGGCTGGGTTCGAGACCTTGGGGTCCTTTGGACGGGTTCTTCCCATTTGTGGTGGGGCCGCACTCCTGGGGTCTTTTTCGGGAAGCATTCAGCATCTCCGCTGTGGCCTGGTACTTTTCCACAGCTTCCACGGTCAGATCAGCCGTGGTCAAGGCCTGTTGACTGATGAACCGTTTTGCCTCATAAGGCAGGGCGCGTGAGGTAACGATCCACCACAACGGCCTCCACCACCGCCGCTGCTGTATTCCTCTGCGGATCCAGCCATTTCCTTGCGATTCGGACAAGTTCATGCATCTGCGCCCGAGGAGGTTGGTCTGGTTGGAAGGTCCAGCTGTGAAAGCGCTGGGCCATACCAAACTTTGTGAGTCCATATCTGCTGAGGATCTCAGACTTCAGGGCATCATAGTCAGTAACCTGGTCAGGGCCCAGGTCCCGGACAGCATTCAGCGATTCCCCGGTTAGAAAGGGGGCTAACAGACCAACCCACTGTTGCTTGGGCCAGGCTTCCCTAGTGGCCGTGGCCTCAAATGCATGCAGGTATGCCTCAATGTCATCGGTAGCTCCCATCTTAGATATAAAGTCACTTGCCTTTATTGGGCGGGTATTTTGGACCACCCTCTGTCTCTGCAACTGCAATTCCTCTGCCTTCAGAAGGTTGGCTTTCTTTTGCTCCTCCAAGAGAGCCACGTTTGCTTGCATCTGGGCTTGCTGGCCAGCAACAAGGGCTTTCAATATGTCCTCCATTTCAGTCGGCGGGGAGCCTACGGCCAACTTGGAAAACTGGGTGATCAAACCTTCGGTATCCTCCTCTGACATGCACTATTAACGCTTGAGCGTGCCCGTATTCTCCACCATCTGTGACGTCACGAGAGGCTACACAGCTTTCAGCGGGATTGCTCAAGTAGTGCAAGGAGACAAGGTTCAAACAAAACAAGGATTTTATTATAGGTCTTGGGAGATTAACGAAAATATAACAAAATTCTGTTCTCTTGTGGCTCTTTAAGGGTTAACAGTTCAGGGATGTCTCTTCCACATCCAAAATCATAATTCTCACTCGCTCAGATAACTTTTCCCCAGCCTTACTGTAGTCCACGTTGCAGCTAGTGGCCAACCCAGCAAAAAGTCCTTCCAAATGTCTCTCACGTATTTCCACAGGTGCATATATCCAACGGTGAGTATTTCCCAAAGGTAAGTATCTCCAAATCCTTATATTCCTCATGGAAGTGGACGTGCAGCACTCTTGTTCTCCAGAGAGCCCAGGTTGGAGACTGTGTCTCTTCCCTTCCCCAACCTTCAGCTCATCAGCTCCTCATTTGTTTCAGCTGCGTGGGAAGATTGGCCATAGAGGGGTGGAGTTCCTGACCATACCAGCAGATGGAGCCATAGCTGTCTGGGTTTGCAGCCACCTCAGGGGGATGTAACGTCCCTCCAGGACACAGCCTCTCGTGACATCACAATACATATCCTTTAAAAATATATATTTCCCTTCATTACTTTCCATCCCTTCCCCAATTGGAGCAAACTAGTGAACAACAATGCTTAGGCCTCTACTTCCAGCTTATAGACACTACATACATTTCATGGACACAGTCAACTCTACAACAATTCTATTTTGTTTGTTTTCACTCCTGAACTTCCTCTACCCTCAACCTCTCCGATCATTTTCATGATGTCCATCCGGTTTGCTTCTATATGCCATATCTTTCTAACTGTGCTCCTTCACAAAAGCTCTCAACCTATAACCTATATACTTATTATGGACACAGTATGCTTTACATTAGTTATCTTGTTGTTATTAGTTGTTGTTAGTTGTTATTAGTCCCATCCTTCAACTCCATTCAAACACCTCCCATCAATCTCTTCACACCATCCATATTGGATTTCTATTTGCCATATATTTTTCAACTGTACTGTGATGTTTTACGTGGCTGCTATTAAAGTGAACTGTGTTTGCATGTGATCAGGGGTGTATTCATTCCGCCGATTCTGTTGAAAAACGTTTCTTAATCGGAAGCAAACGGAACAAAACGGGGATAAACATACCTGAATTTGTCCAATAGAAACTCTCATTTGAAACGGTTGGACTAATGATTACACCCTTGATCAGCTAGAGTGTGCAAGGCAGTATGGAATGTGTCACTGTCTGTCACCTTGATAACTCAAAATTCTCTCGACCTGTGCACCTACGTTCATTCATAGGCTAGGTTGTAGCAACCTCATGATGGGTATAGGGAAAATGTGAGTATCATGTAGTAGCCTAAATCTTTCGATGTTACATTGAGCTGGGTGAATGGAATATGAATGACAGTCATTCAATATGCTGTAATAGAAATAAGGCCATGCTCAATAAAAAAGAATCATCCTCCCTCATCTTGAATGGCACCGACCGCCACTGCTCTGGTCCCATAACAGATGGACATTTGTGGTGCTTTTAATAACCACTTTGCCTCAGCGGGCCACCTATTTGATAAAATAGCTTCTGAAAACTCTGATTCCAGTAGAGGGAGTCCTTCAGACACCTCAAGCCAGGTTGCAGAGAATGATACATTCCTAGATACACTTTCCTAATTTTCATTTCAACCATTTGATGTCTATGATGTACTAAGTGCCTTATTGAAGATCGATGTAAAACAATCCACTGGGGCTGACTCACTTGATCCCTTTCTGCTGCAGCGGTCTGCCCCACTTATTGCAGAATCACTAAGCTATATTTTTAACTTGATAATTGTTACTGGGGTTCTCCCTAGTCCTCCCCCTACACAAAGGCGGAGAACCTTCAGACTTAGCTAACTACCGTCCAAAGTTTTAGAGTCCCTAGCCAACTCTCAAAACTTTTTAAACTTCTCATTCTATTCTTAATATGCACCAATCTGGTTTTTGACCTGGACATAGCACTGTTTGTTTCAGCGGCTACACTTGTCTTAGATGATGTTCTATATTGTTTAGACCATAAAAATCATTGTGCTGCATTATTTATTGACCTGTCGAAGGCATTTGATACGGTTGACCATTCCTTACTTGTTCAAAGGTTGTCTGAAATAGGCCTTGATCAGGCATCTTGCAATTGGTTCAAGAACTATCTAACGGACATGACACAATGTTTGCTTACTGACGGTCTCAAATGTAGTTTCCTCAATATTACGAAAGTTGTGCCGAAGGGGTCGATTTTGGGCCCTGTTCTCTTCACTATTTACATAAATCATTGGTATATCAGTTAACACCTGTAACATTAATCTCTACACAGATAATACAGTTATATACTCCTGTGCCCCCTCAGTACAGCAGGCCATTCATGACCTTCAACATGGTTTTGACTCAATTAAAAAATAGCTTACTGATCTTAAACTAGCGCTAAATGCTAATAAAACCAAATGTATGTTCTTCTCTAGGTCTCGTAATATTGACTCTGAGGACCTGAGTATTTGCACATTAAAGGGAGTACAAATTGAGCAAGTTCCACATTATAAGCAATTGGGTATTTGGATTGATGATAAGCTCGCTTTTAAAACACACATTGAAAACCTGACAAAACAGCTGAGAATTAAGATTAGTTTATATAAATAAATCCTGCCTTACTTTGGAAAGTACATTTTACATTTACAGACACTCTTTTCCAGAGCAACTTACTGGAGCAATTAGGGTTATGTGACTTGCTTAAGTGCACATCGAAAGATGTTTCACCTAGTCGGCTCAGGGAATCGAACCAGTGACCTTTCAGTAACTGGCCCAATGCACTTAACTGCTAGGCTACCTGCCACCCTAGAAGGAAGATTGTTCAAGCAATGCTCCTCCCAGTACTTGATTATGGTGATATAATCTACGTGCATGCGGCAGCCTCTGCTTTAAAACCTTTAGATTCAATCTATCATTCAGCACTGCGTTTTATCACTAGGGACAATTTTCGTACACATCACTGCATTTTGTATAGTTGGCTTGGAGTCTCTGACTACCAGAAGGGCCCGGCATTGGCTACTATTTGCATATAAAGCGACTCCCCCACTACCTCAGTTCATGTATTACCTGGAGATTCAGCCATTTTCAGACCCGCTCTCTTGACTGGCTGGTTCTGGAGGTCCCCCAGGTCTCCACTGCGTTTAGTTTTTATGCCCCCAGCTCATGGAACAGCCTTCAGGCCTCCTGTCCATTGGACAGTTTAAGGGAGGTGATATGTGAGAGTTGTGTTTGTTTTGATTAATCTTCTTGTATATATTATATTGATATTATTTATTGTTTGTTCATGTTTACATGGCTCCCTTGCAGATGAGTCCCTGGTCTCAGTGGTGACCCACCCAGCGATTTATTAAATGATTTTGGTGCACAAGGGTTTATTAAGTATACAACAACAAGCAGGCTAATGACAGAAGAGAAGCTGCATGTAGGCTACAGTGCATTCGGAAAGTATTCAGACCCCTTGAATTTTTGCTACATTACAGACTTATTCTAAAATGGATTAAATTGTTTTTTTCCCTCATCAATCTACAAACAATACCCCATAATGACAAAACAAAAACAGGTTTTTAGACATTTTTGCAAGTTTATTAAAAATATAATGAAATATTATATTTACATAAGTATTCAGACCCTTTACTCAGTACTTTGTTGAAGCACCTTTGGAAGCGATTACAGCCCCGAGTCTTCTTGGGTATGATGCTACAAGCTTGGCACACCTGTATTTGGGAAGTTTCTCCCATTCTTCTCTGTAGATCCTCTCAAGCTCTGTCAGGTTGGATGGGGAGTGTCGCTCCACATCTATTTTCAAGTCTATCCATAGATGTTCGATCGGGTTCAAGTCCGGGCTCTGGCTGGGCCACTCAAGGACATTTAGAGACTTGTACCGATGCCACTCCTGCTTTGTGTTGGCTGTGTGCTTAGGGTCGTTGTCCTGTTGGAAGGTGAACCTTTGCCCCAAGTCTGAGGTCCTGAGTGGTCTGGAGCAGGTTTTCATCAAGGATCTCTCTGTACTCTGCTCCGTTCATCTTTCCCTCGATCCTGACTAGTCTCCCAGTCCCTGCTGCTGATAAACATCCCCACAGCATGATGCTGCCACCACCATGCTTCACCGTAGGGATGGTGCCAGGTTCCCTCCAGACGTGACACTTGGCATTCAGGCCAAATAGTTCAATCTTGGTTTCATCAGACCAGAGAATCTTGTTTCTCATGGTCTGAGAGTCTTTGGGTGCCTTTTGGCAAACTCCAAGCGGGCTGTCATGTGCCTTTTACTGAGTAGTGGCTTCCATCTGGCCACTCTACCATAAAGACCTGATTGGTGGAGTGCTGCAGAGATGGTTGTCCTTCTGGAAGGTTCTCCCATTGTCACAGAGGAACTCTGGAGGTCTGTTAGAGTGACCATCGGGTTCTTGGTAACCTCCCTGACCAAAACCCTTCTTCCCTGATTGCTCAGTTTGGCCGGCCGGCCAGCTCTAGGAAGAGTCTTGGTGGTTACAAACTTCTTCCATTTAAGAATTATGGAGGCCACTGTGTTCTTGGGGACCTTCAATGCTGCAGAATGATTTTGGTACCCTTCCCCAGAGATCTATGGACAATGTCCCGGAGCTCTATGGATAATTCAAGTTCCTTGGTGTCCACATCACCAACAAACCATCATGGTCCAAACACACCAAGACAGTTGTGAAGAGGGCACGACAAAGCCTATTCCCCCTCAGGAGACTGAAAAGATTTGGCAATGGTCCTCAGGTCCTCAAAAAGTTATACAGCTGCACCATCGAGAGCATCCTGACTGGTTGCAGCACTGCCTGGTATGGCAACTATGGTAGTGGCAGTAACCGAAAGGTCACTGGTTCTAATCCCGAGCCGACTAGGTGAAAAATCTGTTGATGTGCCCTTGAGCAAGGCACTTAACCCTAATTGCTCCTGTAAGTCGCTCTGGATAAGAGCGTCTGCTAATTGACAAAAAATGTAAATGTAAAAATGCAACTGCTCGGCCTCCGATCGCAAGGCACTACAGTGGGTAGTGCGTACGGCCCAGTACATCACTGGGGCCAAGCTTCCTGCCATCCAGGACCTCTATACCAGGTGGTGTCATTGGAAGGCCCTAAAAATGGTCAAAGACTCCAGCCATGTAAAAAGTCATAGACTGTTCTCTCTGCTACCACATGTCTAGGTCCAAAAGGCTTCTTAACAGCTTCTACCCCCAAGCCATAAGACTCCTGAACAGCTAATCAAATGGCTACCTGTTTGATTTGATTTGAATTCCTTTGACCTCATGGCTTGGTTTTTGCTCTGACATGCACTGTCAACTATGGGAACTTATATAGACAGGTGTGTGCCTTTCCAAATCATGTCCAATCAATTGAATTGACCACAGGTGAACTCCAATCAAGTTGTAGAAACATCTCAAGGATGATCAATGGAAACAGGATGCACCTGAGCTCAATTTCGAGACTCATAGCAAAGGGTCTGAATACTTATGTAAATAAGGTATTTCTGTTTTTTATTTCATTTTTATTCACAAAAATTTGTAAAAACCTGTTTTCGCTTTGTCAGTATGGGGTATTGTGTGTAGATTGATGAGGAAAATGTGTAATTTAATCAATTTTAGAATAAGGCTGTAACGTAACAAAATGTGGAAAAAGTCAAGGGGTCTGAATACTTTCCGAATGCACTGTATTTAATTATAGACAAGTTGACCAACAAATACCCTCCCAAAATGTTGGAAACATCGGCCTATCTAAAAGGCCTGTCAAAAAATTGCTACGCCATCTCTGACTGTACAACGCATTTCCTATATTTGCGGGTTAGGGTCGGGTGCTGGCCTCAGATATTTACTTTATCACATATAGTCGGGCGGTTATGGATGGGTTATTAGCAACTGCGGGCGAACAAACAGCTAACCAGCTCATCACTAGCCCACATCCACCACATTGTATTGTGTGTTATAAATACAATACCATATGGATGTATAACAATATTGACAGTCATGGTAAAAACACCTATATTTGTTAGAATTACAATAGACATTTGTCTACAGAAAACCTAGTGAAAGGTAAAAAGCTTCAGGATATGTATTATACACACAGCTCAGACCCACTTTCTAGGTTGTGGTACACCATTCTATCTCAATTGCAGACGCTGATTGAGGAAATCAATCAACATTTGATATCAGTTTCAATTATGGTAATTTGCATTCACTTTATTTCCTACATGAACCATTATTGAAACTGAAATAAAATTTATTTTCCTTTCCTTTATTGAACATAATTAAAACTGAGATAATATGTGTTCTATTTTCTCTTTATTTCTTATATTTTATAATAATCCACAGTGCCTCAGCCCTTTGTGGTGGAGCATTTCCCCAGTGGTTTGTCTCTCTACCCCTGGTCTAATGTTATAACACACAAACCCACACAGACCTCACAGAGAGCCCTCTCTGGCAGCAGTGTGATTGGACTGTTATCAGTGGCCTTCATAACACATGAATCCTGGCAATACCATCCTTTCTCTGTGCTATCAGAGCCACTGCTCACACTGCAAACACACACACACACTGCAAACACAATGCATTATTGCAAAAAACAAGGCAAACACGGCACACGACACAGCCAAATGAAGTTCTATAAATAGACCTTCTGACAGGTAGAGGAGGATCTGCTGCTGAACGAGTGTCAATAAAAGGAGGCGAGAGAGAGAGAGAGAGACAGAGAGAGAGAACGCTGATGGAATGTAATTTAGGTCCCCCCACAGTGATTTTCTGCCACCCCCTCTTTAATTCCAGTCTCAAAATGCGTTTCTGCCACGCTCTCAGCCATTTAGCATCACCACCCAGGGACACGCTAAGAAAATCATACATATTACCATTCTAAATGCACACTTAGAATCATACTGAAAAGTGCCTTCCCTGTAACTTGCTGGTAATTTTATGGTCATATGGTTATTTGATAACTATTAAATAAATATTGGACATATGATAGGGAAGATATACAAAACCTTGCAGAGAGCATATCCGACTGACAATCTCTTAGAAAAAATATATTAACTATTGGAACCAAGACTTAAAATGAACTGATGTTGGCACAAGATGGAGGGAAAGTTGGAGCATAGCTAACGAAATTACAGTTAACGAAAATGTACGCTTAATCCAGTATAAACTAATGTATAGACAAAATTCACAAATTCCACAGCACAATGGCAGAGTCATGTCTGAAAAAATAAGAAATAATGTATGCACTCACTAACTGTAAGTCGCTCTGGATAAGAGCGTCTGCTAAATGACTAAAATGTAAAACGTAAAACTAATAATGACTAAATACTCCATGCTTTCTGGGATTGCTATAAAGTTAGCTGTCAGAAGTAATTTTTTTATTTTTTTTTGGGGGGGTTGATCAGCTTAATATTACAGATAGATTGTAACTTCCATCAATGTAATTGTCTGCATCACTTCCAATCCCCCATGTTTATATATATATATACAATATATATATATATATATATATATATATATATATATATATATATATATATACACACACACATACATACACAAATATATATATATATATATATACAGTGAGGGAAAAAAGTATTTGATCCCCTGCTGATTTTGTACGTTTGCCCACTGACAAAGACATGATCAGTCTATTATTTTAATGGTAGGTTTATTTGAACAGTGAGAGACAGAATAACAACAAACAAAATCCAGAAAAACGCATGTCAAAAATATTATCAATTTATTTGCATTTTAATGAGGGAAATAAGTATTTGACCCCTCTGCAAAACATGACTTAGTACTTGGTGGCAAAACTCTTGTTGGCAATCACAGAGGTCAGACGTTTCTTGTAGTTGGCCACCAGGTTTGCACACATCTCAGGAGGGATTTTGTTCCACCCCTCTTTGCAGATCTTCTCCAAGTCATTAAGGTTTCGAGGCTGACGTTTGGCAACTTGAACCTTCAGCTCCCTCCACAGATTTTCTATGGGATTAAGGTCTGGAGACTGGCTAGGCCACTCCATGACCTTAATGTGCTTCTTCTTGAGCCACTCCTTTGTTGCCTTGGCCGTGTGTTGTGGGTCATTGTCATGCTGGAATACCCATCCACGACCCATTTTCAATGCCCTGGCTGAGGGAAGGAGGTTCTCACCCAAGATTTGACGGTACATGGCCCAGCTCATCGTCCCTTTGATGCGGTGAAGTTGTCCTGTCCCCTTAGCAGAAAAACACCCCCAAAGCATAATGTTTCCACCTCCATGTTTGATGGTGGGGATGGTGTTCTTGGGGTCATAGGCAGCATTCCTCCTCCTCCAAACACGGCGAGTTGAGTTGATGCCAAAGAGCTCGATTTTGGTCTCATCTGACCACAACACTTTCACTCAGTTCTCCTCTGAATAATTCAGATGTTCATTGGCAAACTTCAGACAGGCCTGTATATGTGCTTTCTTGATCATGGGGACCTTGCGGGCGCTGCAGGATTTCAGTCCTTCACGGCGTAGTGTGTTACCAATTGTTTTCTTGGTGACTATGGTCCCAGCTGCCTTGAGATCATTGACAAGATCCTCCCGTGTAGTTCTGGGATGATTCCTCACCGTTCTCATGATCATTGCAACTCCACGAGGTGAGATCTTGCATGGAGCCCCAGGCCGAGGGAGATTGACAGTTATTTTGTGTTTCTTCCATTTGCGAATAATCGCACCAACTGTTGTCACCTTCTCACCAAGCTGCTTGGCGATGGTCTTGTAGCCCATTCCAGCCTTGTGTAGGTCTACAATCTTGTCCCTGACATCCTTGGAGAGCTCTTTGGTCTTGGCCATGGTGGAGAGTTTGGAATCTGATTGATTGATTGCTTCTGTGGACAGGTGTCTTTTATACAGGTAACAAGCTGAGATTAGGAGCACTCCCTTTAAGCGTGTGCTCCTAATCTCAGCTTCTTACCTGTATAAAAGACACCTGGGAGCCAGAAATCTTTCTGATTGAGAGGGGGTCAAATACTTATTTCCCTCATTAAAATGCAAATCAATTTATAACATTTTTGACATGCGTTCTTCTGGATATTTTTGTTGTTATTCTGTCTCTCACTGTTCAAATAAACCTACCATTAAAATTATAGACTGATAATTTATTTGTCAGTGGGCAAACGTACAAAATCAGCAGGGGATCAAATACTTTTTTCCCTCACTGTATATATATATATATATATATATATATATATATATATACACATACACATATACATACAGTGGGGAGAACAAGTATTTGATACACTGCCGATTTTGCAGGTTTTCCTACTTACAAAGCATGTAGAGGTCTGTAATTTTTATCATAGGTACACTTCAACTGTGAGGGATGGAATCTAAAACAAAAATCCAGAAAATCACATTGTATGATTTTTAAGTAATTAATTTGCATTTTATTGCATGACATAAGTATTTGATCACCTACCAACCAGTAAGAATTCCGGCTCTCAAAGACCTGTTAGTTTTTCTTTAAGAAGCCCTCCTGTTCTCCACTCATTACCTGTATTAACTGCACCTGTTTGAACTCGTTACCTGTATAAAAGACACCTGTCCACACACTCAATCAAACAGACTCCAACCTCTCCACAATGGCCAAGACCAGAGAGCTGTGTAAGGACATCAGGGATACAATTGTAGACCTGCACAAGGATGGGATGGGCTACAGGACAATAGGCAAGCAGCTTGGTGAGAAGGCAACAACTGTTGGCGCAATTATTAGAAAATGGAAGAAGTTTAAGATGACGGTCAACCACCCTCAGTCTGGGGCTCCATGCAAGATCTCACCTCGTGGGGCATCAATGATCATGAGGAAGATGAGGGATCAGCCCAGAACTACACGGCAGGACCTGGTCAATGACCTGAAGAGAGCTGGGACCACAGTCTCAAAGGAAAACATTAGTAACACACTACGCCGTCATGGATTAAAATCCTGCAGCGCACGCAAGGTCCCCCTGCTCAAGCCAGCGCATGTCCAGGCCCGTCTGAAGTTTGCCAATGACCATCTGGATGATCCAGAGGAGGAATGGGAGAAGGTCATGTGGTCTGATGAGACAAAAATGGAGCTTTTTGGTCTAAACTCCACTCGCCGTGTTTGGAGGAAGAAGAAGGATGAGTACAACCCCAAGAACACCATCCCAACCGTGAAGCTTGGAGGTGGAAACATCATTCTTTGGGGATGATTTTCTGCAAAGGGGACAGGACGAGTGCACCATATTGAGGGAAGGATGGATGGGGCCATGTATCGCGAGATCTTGGCCAACAACCTCCTTCCCTCAGTAAGAGCATTGAAGATACCTCCATGGGTCTTCCAGCATGACAACGACCCGAAACACACAGCCAGGGCAACTAAGGAGTGGCTCCGTAAGAAGCATCTCAAGGTCCTGGAGTGGCCTAGCCAGTCTCCAGACCTGAACCCAATAGAAAATCTTTGGAGGGAGCTGAAAGTCCATATTGCCCAGCGACAGCCCCGAAACCTGAAGGATCTGGAGAAGGTCTGTATGGAGGAGTGGGCCAAAATCCCTGCTGCAGTGTTTTGCAAACCTGGTCAAGACCTACAGGAAACGTATGATCTATGTAATTGCAAACAAAGGTTTCTGTACCAAATATTAAGTTCTGCTTTTCTGATGTATCAAATACTTATGTCATGCAATAAAATGCAACTTAATTACTTAAAAATCATACAATGTGATTTTCTGGATTTTTGTTTTAGATTCCGTCTCTCACAGTTGAAGTGTACCTATGATAAAAATGACAGACCTCTATATGCTTTGTAAGTAGGAAAACCTGCAAAATCGGCAGTGTATCAAATACTTGTTCTCCCCACTGTATACACACACACACATACATACATACATACATACATACATACATATCCTTAAAAAATATATATATATTCCCCTTTATTACTTTCCAACCCCGCCACCCTTTCCCCACTTGGAGTAAACTAGTGAACAACAACGCCTAGGCCTCTACTTCCAGCCCATACCCACTATCTACATTTTATGGACACAGTCAATTTTACAATAATTATATTTTGTTTGTTCTTTCTCCTGAACTACTTCTACTCTCAACCTCTCCGATCATTTTCATGATGTCCATCCGGTTTGCTTCTATATGCCTTATCTTTCTAACTGTGCTCCTTCACAAAAGCTCCCAACCTACAACCCATACAATTATTATGGACACAGCGTGCCTACATTATTAGTTATCTTGTTATTGTTTGTTGTTAGTTGTTATTAGTCCCATCCTTCAATTCCATTCAACACCTCCCATCTATCTTTTAACACCATCCATATAGGATTTCTATTTGCCATATATATTTCAACTGTACTGTGATGTCTTACAAAAGTTCTGAACCTTTCTATTCTCATTGTTTCTACAGATTGTGAATTGAAAATAAACATTCTTGCTAATAGTATTATTATGTTATTGATCGATTGACTATGACTTTTCAGATCACCCAGTAGTGCTATCTGCAGGGTTAGCTCCAGGTAAATATTGCAATCCTTTAGCCATTCCTAGACCTGTGTCCAAAAACAAGCTACAAATGGACAGTACCAAAACAAATGATCTAATGATTCTGTCTCTTCGCAGCAAAATCTGCAGAGCTGGGAAGATTGTATCCCCCATATAAATAACATTATATTGGTAGCAAGAATTTTATATAATCATTTAAATTGAAAGATTCTAAGTTTTGAATCCGGTGTCGTTTTGCGTATCAGTTCATAAACACTATGCCATGGGATCGGTACGTCAAAAATCTCTTCCCAACTATTTTGCAATCTATATGGGACGGCTGTCAATCCTTTGGTCCTTAAATGAAACTGATATACTTTTTTATTTATCACAGTTTTCCTTAACCAATTGTGTTCTTTAATGCAAGGCCGACAGACAAGTTCTTTACTTTCTCTTCCTTCCACTTTCCTCTTCCATTTTTGCGGTAAGGCTACAATTATTTGGTTGTAATTTTAGGTAGAGCAGACATTTCCATATGTTTTTGTTAGCTGCATGTGCGACATAACTCCACCAGTCCTACCGATGATATCATTTACAAAGATTATACCTTTTTTAAACATTTTGTCAAAAACAAAAGGTTTTTTGTCAATTAGTATATTTGAGTTTAACCACAATATTTGTTGCATTATTTGTTCTGTCGTTTCAGGAGGATTAAATTGAAATTGCAACCAACTTTCTATGGCTTGTTTTAGAAATAGTGATATCTGGGAGATGATTTCTTTTTCAAATAACTGAAAGTGAGTGGTTGTAATCTGAATAAAGGGAAAAAGGCCATTCTTGAACACTGGGTGAGACAATCTTACTAATTTGCTAGAGAACCAGTTCGGATTTAAGTATAACTTTTGTATGACTGAAGCTTTTAGTGATAGGTCTAATGCTTTAATATTTAATAATTTCTGGCTGGCTTGCCGTTCCTGTCACGATCGTAGGAGGAAGTGGACCAAGGCGCAGCGTGATGAGTGAACATACTTTATTTTGATTCACCACACGAAACAAAACAACAAAACGATACGTGAAGTCCTAGGTAACAGACACAAACCATATGCGGAACAAGATCCCACAATACACTGTGGAAAACAGGCTGCCTAAGTATGGTTCCCAATCAGAGACAACAAGCAACAGCTGATACTCGTTGCCTCTGACTGAGAACCACCCCGGCCAACACAGAAACACATGAGCTAGATAATGAACCTAGAAAACAAACCCATAGAAACTACACACCCTGGCTCAACATAACAGAGTCCCAGAGCCAGGGCGTGACAGTACCCCCCCCCCAAAGGCGCGGACTGCGACCGCGCCAAACATAAACCGAACAGGGGAGGGCCGGGTGGGCATTCCTCCTCGGAGGCGGTTCCGGCTCCGGGCTTGACCACCACCCTCCAACAATCCCCCCGTAGCGCCCCTGGTCCGGTCTGGCCCCGCTGGCTGGAGCTGGACTGGACATCGGTGGAGCGGATTGCTTAGGCTCCGGTGTGGAGCAGCTGACCGGTACCTGACCAGGCACCGGTGACCCAGGCACGGGCTGTGCCGGACTGACGACGCGCACCACAGGCTTGGTGCGGGGAGCAGGAACGGGCCGGAC
Organism: Coregonus clupeaformis; assembly: GCF_020615455.1. NCBI lineage: Eukaryota > Metazoa > Chordata > Actinopteri > Salmoniformes > Salmonidae > Coregonus > Coregonus clupeaformis. Next base: position 27,889,503 of record NC_059207.1, read on the forward strand.
CGGACTGACGACGCGCACCACAGGCTTGGTGCGGGGAGCAGGAACGGGCCGGACCGGGCTGGCGACGCGCACCATAGGCTTGGTGCGAGGGGCAGGAACAGGCCGGACCGGGCTGGTGACGCGCACCATAAGCTTGGTGCGGGGAGCAGGAACGGGTCGGGCCGGACTGGGAACACGCACCACTAACTTAGTGCGGGGAGCAGGAACGGGTTGGGCCGTACTGGGAACACGCACCACTAACTTAGTGCGGGGAGCAGGAACAGGTCGGGCCGGACTGGGAACACGCACCACTAACTTAGTGCGGGGAGCAGGAACGGGCCGGACCGGACTGGTGACACACACCACTTGCTTGGTGTGAGGAGCGGGACTGGGTTTCTTCATAACCCTCCGCTCCCTCAGCTGCCTACACAGTTCCTCTCGCCGCGCCTCTACTCTCTCCTTCTCCCTTATCGCCTCCAGTAGCTCTTCCCTCTGACCCACTAACTCCTGCTCCCTCTGGACCAATAGCCCCCTTAACCTGGTGGCCTCCTCTCCTATTCTCCCGATACGCCCTGTAGCTGCCTCCTGCTGCCCCGTCATCCATGCCGTGTGCCCCCCCCTAAAAATGTATTGGGGTTGCCTCTCGCCTGTCTGACGACGGCACTGTTGGCGCCGTACCTCCTCTCTCGCCAGGGCCTTAACTTTAGCCCATGGCCCTTTTCCCGCGAGCATGTCCTCCCAGGACCACCATTGGCCCACCTGGGCCATCGCCAACCTCTCCAGCTCCTTACCCGGCGCTTGCTCCTGGACACGCTGCTTGGTCCTGTTTTGGTGGGATCTTCTGTCACGATCGTAGGAGGAAGTGGACCAAGGCGCAGCGTGATGAGTGAACATACTTTATTTTGATTCACCACACGAAACAAAACAACAAAACGATACGTGAAGTCCTAGGTAACAGACACAAACCATACACGGAACAAGATCCCACAATACACTGTGGAAAACAGGCTGCCTAAGTATGGTTCCCAATCAGAGACAACAAGCAACAGCTGATACTCGTTGCCTCTGATTGAGAACCACCCCGGCCAACACAGAAACACATGAGCTAGATAATGAACCTAGAAAACAAACCCATAGAAACTACACACCCTGGCTCAACATAACAGAGTCCCAGAGCCAGGGCGTGACAGTTCCAAATAAAATTTAATATTTTTTTCTCATATAATTTAAAAAACTGTTCGCTAGGCGTAGGCAAGACCATAAGCAAATAGGTAAACTGGGATAATACTAAAGAGTTAATCAGGGTAATTTTTCCACAAATTGACAGGCACCCACCTTTCCATGGTAGCAAGATGTTATCTATTTTTTGCTAACTTTCTATTATAATTTATTGAAGTGAGATAATTTATTTCCTTTGGGATATGTATTCCGAGTATATCCACATCACCATCAGACCATTTTATTGGTAAACTACATGGCAATGTAAAAATTGTATTTTTTATTGATCCAATATGTAATATAGTACATTTGTCATAATTTGGTTGTAATCCAGAGAGGTTAGAAAATGTATCTAGATCCTCTATGAGGCTGTGGAGTGATTCTAGTTGTGGATTTAAAAGAAAACATGAATCATCAGCGTACAATGACACCTTTGTTTTTAAGCCCTGGATTTCTAATCCCCTGATATTATTGTTGGATCTGATTTTAATAGCTAACATCTCGATGGCCACAATAAATAGATATGCCGATAGTAGACAACCTTGTTTCACTCCTCTTGACAGTTTAAAACTTTCTGAGAAATAGCCATTATTTACTATTTTACACCTAGGGTTACTATACATGATTTTGACCCATTTTATAAGAGATTCACCCAAATTGAAATGATCCAGGCATTTATATATAAACCCCAGTCGTACTTTATCAAATGCCTTTTCGAAGTCTGCTATGAATAGCAGGCCTGGTTTCTCCGATTTCCCATAATGTTATATTGTTTCTAATACTTGCCTTATATTATCTCCAATGTATCTTCCATGTAAAAAACCTGTCTGATTAGAATGAATAATATCCGACAATACCTTTTTAATTCTATGCGCTATACATTTTGCTATAATTTTTTCATCTAAACACTGAAGTGTAAGGGGCCTCCAATTTTTTTAATTGACTGGATCTTTATATTTTCCACTTGTATCCTGTTTCAGTAATAATGAGATCAGACCTTCTTCTTGAGTGTCAGATAATCTACCATTTACATAGGAGTGGTTAAAACATGCTAATAACTTTCCTCTTAGTATATCAAAAAAGGTTTGGTATACTTCGACTAGTATGCCATCCAAACCTGGAGTTTTCCCGGACTTAAAGTCTTTAATTGCATCCAGAAGTTCCTCCTCTGTAATTTCACCTTCACATGAGTCTTTCTGTTTGGCTGTTCATTTTACATTATCAATAGAAAAAAATCTCTACAATTAGCTTCTGTTAGAGGAGATGGAAGCGACTGAAACGAAAACATATGCTTAAAGTACCTTGTTTCCTCTTTCAAAATATCATTTGGTGAATCATGGGTTACTCTGTCAATTGTAACCAGTTTCATTAAATTCATTTTGGTAGCATTCCTATGTTGAAGATTAAAACAGAATTTGGTGCATTTTTCCCCATATTCCATTCGGTTTGCTTTATTTTTATAATATATTACACTTGATCTTTCTTGAATAAGTTTCTCAATTTCTTTTTGTTTTTCCTCTAATATATTCTGAGCCTCTATGTTAGTTTTTATTGCCATCTATCTGTTCTGTTAGACTTTCTATTTCCTTTGTTAGTATAAACTCTTTTCACTTAAATTGCTTTTGTTTTCGAGATGAGTACTGAATTGCATGGCCTCTAAAGGCATATTTAAAGGTGTTCCATACAATAAGGGGATTTGCTGTACCTATGTTATGTCGGAAAAAGTCAGTTATAAATTCATTTGTCCTAGTTAAAAATAAATTATCATCCAATAGGCTTTGATTAAATTTCCAATATCCTCGCCCACGTGGACATTCAGTAAGAGTAATGTATATGCCAATTATATGATGGTCCGACATTCACGATTTCCTTAAGAGCATGTGGGTGATTTCCTTTACGGTCCATTGAGCTATTTAAAACAGTATTATAATCCCCCACCATAATAATATTGTCTTGAATTACTTGCAGGGATGATAATTTATTAGCTGACAGAAGTATTACAATGTAAACTTACTTTTAATCTGTCTGTCTGCATATTTCAAGACATGGCATATGGGGGTGTAGTGAGATACCCAATGGGTTGGACGATTCTCTTCTCATCACTCATCTTGAATAAACGTATACTAAAAAATGTGGAAATATTGAAATAGCATGGGCGATTGGGTTGAGGTCAGGAGATTGAGGAGGCCAGGTCATCTGTTGCAGCACTCCATCACTCTCATTCTTGGTAAAATAGCCCTTACACAGTCTGGAGGTGTGTTGGGTCATTGTCCTGTTGAAAAACAAATTATAGTCCCACTAAGCCCAAACCAGATGAGATGGCGTATCGCTGCAGAATGCTGTGGTAGCAATGCTGGTCAAGTGTGAATTCTAAATAAATCACAGACATTATCACCATCAAAGCACCCCCACACCATCACACCTCCTCCTCCATGCTTTACGGTGGGAAATATACATGCAGAGATCATCTGTTCACCCACACCGCATCTCACAAAAGCCACAGCGGTTAGAACCAAAAATCTCACATTTCGACTCCAGGCCAAAGGACACATTTCTACCGGTCTAATGTCCATTGCGCGTGTTTCTTGGCCCAAGCAAGTCTCTTCTTCTTATTGGTGTCCTTTAGTAGTCATGTATTTGCAGCAAATCGACGACCATGAAGGCCTGATTCACACAGTCCCCTCTGAACAGTTGATGTTGAGATGTGTCTGTTCCTTGAACTCTGTGGAGAATTTATTTGGGCCGCAATTTCTGAGGCTGGTAACTCTAATGAACTTATCCTCTGCAGCAGCAGCCCCCCCCCCCCCTCCAAGCTGGTCATGGGTGCACTTCAGCCACGCTCAAGGTCCTAAACGATATTATAACCGCGATCGATAATAGACAGTACTGTGCAGCCGTCTTCATCGACCTGGCCAAGGCTTTCGACTCTGTCAACCACCGCATTCTTATTGGCAGACTAAATAGCCTTGGTTTCTCAAATGACTGCCTCGCCTGGTTCACCAACTACTTCTCAGATAGAGTTCAATGTGTCAAATCGGAGGGCCTGTTGTCTGGACCTATGACAGTCTCTATGGGGGTGCCACAGGGTTCAATTCTTGGGCCGACTCTTTTCTCTGTGTATATCAATGATGTCGCTCTTGCTGCTGGTGACACTCAGATCCACCTCTACGCAGACGACACCATTTTGTATACATCTGGCCCTTCATTGGACACTGTGTTAACAAACCTCCAAACGAGCTTCAATGCCATACAACACTCCTTCAGTAGCCTCCAACTGCTCTTAAACACTAGTAAAACTAAATGCATGCTCTTCAATCGAACGCTGCTGGCACCCGCCCACCCGACTAGAATCACTACTCTCGACGGCTTTGACCTAGAGTATGTGGACAACTACAAATACCTAGGTGTCTGGTTAGACTGTAAACTCTACTTCCAGACTCACATTAAGAATCTCCAATCCAAAGTTAAATCTAGAATCGGCTTCCTATTTCGCAACAAAGCCTCCTTCACTCATGCTGCCAAACATGCCCTTGTAAAACTGACAATCCTACCGATCTTTGACTTCGGCGATGTCATTTACAAAATAGCCTCCAACACTCTACTCAGCAAATTGGATGTGGTCTATCACAGTGCCATCCGTTTTGTCTCCAAAGCCCCATACACTACCTACCACTGTGACCTGTACGCTCTTGTTGGCTGGTCCTCACTACATGTTCGTCGTCAAACCCACTGGCTCCAGGCCATCTATAAATCACTGCTAGGCAAATCCCCGCCTTATCTTAGCTCATTGGTCACCATAGCAGCACCCACCCGTTGTCTGCGCTCCAGCAGGTATATCTCACTGGTCATCCCCAAAGCCAACACCTCCTTTGGCCGCCATTCCTTCCAGTTCTCTGCTGCCAATGACTGGAACGAATTGCAAAAATCTCTGAAGCTGGAGACTCTTATCTCCCTCACTAGCTTTAAGCATCAGTTGTCAGAGCACCTTACCGATCACTGCACCTGTACACAGCCCATCTGAAATTAGCCCACCCAACTACCTCATCCCTATATTGTTATTTATTTTGCTCTTTTGCACCCCAGTATCTCTATTTGCACATAATCTCTTGCACGTCTAGCATTCCAGTGTTAATACTAATTTTAATTATTTTGCACTATAGCCTATTTATTGCCTTACCTCCATAACTTGCTACATTTGCACACACTGTATATATATTTTCTGTTGTATTTTTTTTTTTACTTTATGTTTTTTTACCCCATATGTAACTCTGTGTTGTTGTTTTTATCGCACTGCTTTGCTTTATCTTGGCCAGGTCGCAGTTGTAAATGAGAACTTGTTCTCAACTGGCTTACCTGGTTAAATAAAGGTGAAATAAAATAAAAACATTAAAAAACTCTGGGTCTTCCATTCCTGTGGCGGTCCCCCTGAGAGCCGGTTTCATCATAGCACTTGATGGTTTTTGCGACAGCACTTGAAGAAACTTTCAAAGTTCTTGAAATGTTCCATATTGACTGACCTTCATGTCTTAAAGTAATGATGGACTGTTGTTTCTCTTTGCTTATTTGAGCTGTTCTTGCCATTATATGGACTTGGTCTTTTACCAAATAGGGCTATCTATATACCACCGCTACCTTGTCACAACACAACTGGTTGGCTCAAACGCATTAAGAAGGAAATAAATTCCACAAATGAACTTTTAAGAAGGCACACTTGTTAATTGAAATGCATTCCAGGTGACTACCTCATGAAGCTGGTTGAGAGAATGCCAAGAGTCTGCAAAGCTGTCATCAAGGCAAAGAGTGGCTATTTGAAGAATCTCAAAACTCTAATATATTTTTATTTGTTTAACACTTTTTTGGTTACTACATGATTACATATGTGTTATTTCATAGTTTTGATGTCTTCAATATTATTCTACAATGTAGAAAATAGTGAAACATAAAGAAAAACCCTGGATTGAGTAGGTGTGTCCAAACGTTTGACTGGTACTGTATATTTAAAAGGAGATATATAAAAAATAATATACCGTGGGGAGAACAAGTATTTGATACACTGCCGATTTTGCAGGTTTTCCTACTTACAAAGCATGTAGAGGTCTGTAATCCAGAAAATCACATTGTATGATTTTTAAGTAATGAATTTGCATTTTATTGCATGACATAAGTATTTGATCACCTACCAACCAGTAAGAATTCCGGCTCTCACAGACCTGTTAGTTTTTCTTTAAGAAGCCCTCCTGTTCTCCACTCATTACCTGTATTAACTGCACCTGTTTGAACTCGTTACCTGTATAAAAGACACCTGTCCACACACTCAATCAAACAGACTCCAACCTCTCCACAATGGCCAAGACCAGAGAACTGTGTAAGGACATCAGGGATAAAATTGTAGACCTGCACAAGGCTGGGATGGGCTACAGGACAATAGGCAAGCAGCTTGGTGAGAAGGCAACAACTGTTGGCGCAATTATTAGAAAATGGAAGAAGTTCAAGATGACGGTCAATCACCCTCGGTCTGGGGCTCCATGCAAGATCTCACCTCATGGGGCATCAATGATCATGAGGAAGGTGAGGGATCAGCCCAGAACTACACGGCAGGACCTGGTCAATGACCTGAAGAGAGCTGGGACCACAGTCTCAAAGAAAACCATTAGTAACACACTACGCCGTCATGGACTAAAATCCTGCAGCGCACACAAGGTCCCCCTGCTCAAGCCAGCGCATGTCCAGGCTCGTCTGAAGTTTGCCAATGACCATCTGGATGATCCAGAGGAGGAATGGGAGAAGGTCATGTGGTCTGATGAGACAAAAATATAGCATTTTGGTCTAAACTCCACTCGCCGTGTTTGGAGGAAGAAGAAGGATGAGTACAACCCCAAGAACACCATCCCAACCGTGAAGCTTGGAGGTGGAAACATCATTCCTTGGGGATGCTTTTCTGCAAAGGGGACAGGACGACTGCACCGTATTGAGGGGAGGATGGATGGGGCCATGTATCGTGAGATCTTGGCCAACAACCTCCTTCCCTCAGTAAGAGCATTGAAGATGGGTCGTGGCTGGGTCTTCCAGCATGACAACAACCCGAAACACACAGCCAGGGCAACTAAGGAGTGGCTCCATAAGAAGCATCTCAAGGTCCTGGAGTGGCCTAGCCAGTCTCCAGACCTGAACCCAATAGAAAATCTTTGGAGGGAGCTGAAAGTCCGTATTGCCCAGCGACAGCCCCGAAACCTGAAGGATCTGGTGCAGTGTGTGCAAACCTGGTCAAGACCTACAAGACCTACAGGAAATGTACTGTCTCTGTAATTGCAAACAAAGGTTTCTGTACCAAATATTAAGTTATGCTTTTCTGATGTATCAAATACTTATGTCATGCAATAAAATGAAAATTAATTACTTAAAAATCATACAATGTGATTTTCTGGAGTTTTGTTTTAGATTCCGTCTCTCACAGTTGAAGTGTACCTATGATAAAAATGACAGACTTCTACATGCTTTGTAAGTAGGAAAACCTGCAAAATTGGCAGTGTATCCAATACTTGTTCTCCCCACTGTATATACTGTATATATTGGACATATCGTTGCTACTTATAAAAAGCAGTATCTGGTCAATCTCTCATATGAAAGAAAACAATCCCCTTTCTGAGAGTTTTGATTGGAAGAGATTGATAGTAGGGTCAATTGATTGAGTATCTGAAGCCTAAATGAAGGTGTGATTGCTATAGGAACCTCTCCCCCTGTCTGTCACTGTAGTTAGAGAGCAGGTGGCTAACAGGGTTTGTGCCACTCCCAATTTGTGTGGCGACAGGCAGCTTGACAGAAAATTACCCCCAGCTCCATTACCTGACCACTACCATCCCTTTCTCCTCTGTTCCCCTCATCTATCCCTACTGCTTCTCCCCCTTCCCCTCTGTCTCCCATCAAATAGACTTGACAATCTAACATTGGCTGAATACAGTGTAGCAATGCAGCTCTCTAAAGCTGAGTGTCATATACTGAGTCGATAGGGGTTTAGTCTATCCAGCATTGTTGTGGCTTGGCAGCAGAGTGAAGGCAAAGACAAAATCAGCTACCAGGATGTAATCAGGGATTCAACTCAACTGCTGAACACACAGCAATGACAGTGATACAGCCTGGTGTGATATAGCCTGATGTGATACAGCCTGGTGTGATACAGTGTTTGTGAGAGTGAAAGGGACAGAGAAAGAGAGAGAGTGAGAGAAAGGGATAGAGTGGAAGAGAGCGAGACAGAAAGTGAGAAAAAGGGACAGAGAGAGACAGACAGAAAGGGAAAAAGAGAGAGACAGCCCACCCTACTAGCGTTTTAATAAGGGAGGCAATCCAATTAAGATGCAGCTGCCTCAGATGTTCACAGATCCATCCTTTTATAGATGTCACCACTTGATCATTCTCTAAAGCTGCTTCCAATATCCTGTTCTTTATGAGTGTGTGTGTGTGTGTGTGTGTGTGTGTGTGTGTGTGTGTGTGTGTGGTGTCTGTCTGTCTGTTTTTAGTGCGTGTGCGTGTGCGCACACTTGCTTGTTTGTGTGTGTGCATGTGTGTGTGTGTGTTGTGTAGGTGTCTGTTCCCATCCGGATTACCAGTCCTCTCCTCTCTTCCTGACCACTGGGGCTGTCTGCTCTGATTGCATTGATTCTCTGCCGTTGTATTGAGTAATGAATGCTGAGAAATGAGCAGCAGCTCTCCTCGTATGAGCTAATTGGTCTATAACTCCCTTCTCATGGCTTCTTAAGGGAGTCTGTGTGTGTGTGTGCGTGCATGAGTTTATGTGTGTTGTATTGACAGGTTGGTGGTTGTATCACCAGGATGGTAACAAGAAAGAGCCGCTGATTTCGGATTTGAAAAGGTCCTAAAGACGTCGATATATGCCTTCGTTGGCGCTAATCCCCCAAACACAAAAAAAAATTATGGTACACACACCTTCCCTACATCAGTTCACTCCTTCCTTCTCTTTTCACTCTGTCTGATTCAATCCCTCAACATCTCTCTCCCTCTCCCCATCTTCTCCTCCCTCTATGTCCAGCAACAAAGATGAGTGTGTGTGAGTGTGAGAGTGTGAGTGTGAGTGTGAGTGTGAGTGTGAGTGTGAGTGTGTGTGTGTGAGTGTGTGTGTGTGTGTGTGTGTGTATGTGTGAGTGTGTGTGTGTGTGTGTGTGTGTGCTATGCAGCCTTGGCTGAGCTGAGTGTTGCCTTTAAATCTCCACAAACACACACACACGCACACGCACACACACACACTCACCCTCACTCACACACACATACCCTTGTAGGAGTGCTGCATGGAAGGGACGGAGATGAGGCAAGACAGAGAGTGGGAGAGGGGAAGAGAGAGAAAGGGAGGGAGAGTAGGAGAGGGAGGGAGAAAGTGAGTGTACGCGAGTGGTTGTCAGGGAGATTTCAACTCACCACCTACTTGAGAAATTGTACAAGAATTGTACGATAAATAAAAAAATTACATAGGTACACTTCAACTGTGAGAGACGGAATCTAAAACAAAAATCCAGAAAATCACATTGTATGATTTTTAAGAAATTAATTTGAATTTTATTGCATGACATCAATATTTGATCACCTACCAACCAGTAAGAATTCCGGCTCTCACAGACCTGTTAGTTTTTCTTTAAGAAACCCTTCTGTTCTCCACTCATTACCTGTATTAACTGCACCTGTTTGAACTCGTTACCTGTATAAAAGACACCTGTCCACACACTCAATCAGACTCCAACCTCTCCACAATGGCCAAGACCAGAGAGCTGTGTAAGGACATCAGGGATAAAATTGTAGACCTGCACAAGGCTGGGATGGGCTACAGGACAATAGGCAAGCAGCTTGGTGAGAAGGCAACAACTGTTGGCGCAATTATTAGAAAATGGAAGAAGTTCAAGATGATGGTCAATCACCCTCGGTCTGGGGTTCCATGCAAGATCTCACCTCGTGGGGCATCAATGATCATGAGGAAGGTGAGGGATCAGCCCAGAACTACACGGCAGGACCTGGTCAATGACCTGAAGAGAGCTGGGACCACAGTCTCAAAGAAAACCATTAGTAACACACTATGCCGTCATGGATTAAAATCCTGCAGAGCACGCAAGGTCCCCCTGCTCAGGCCAGCGCATGTCCAGGCCCATCTGAAGTTTGCCAATGACCATCTGGATGATCCAGAGGAGGAATGGGAGAAGGTCATGTGGTTTGATGAGATAAAAATAGAGCTTTTTGGTCTAAACTCCACTCGCCATGTTTGGAGGAAGAAGAAGGATGAGTACAACCCCAAGAACACCATCCCAACCGTGAAGCATGGAGGTGGAAACATCATTCTTTGGGGATGCTTTTCTGCAAAGGGGACAGGACGACTGCACCGTATTGCGGGGAGGATGGATGGGGCCATGTATCGCGAGATCTTGGCCAACAACCTCCTTCCCTCAGTAAGAGCATTGAAGATGGGTTGTGGCTGGGTCTTCCAGCATGACAACGACCCAAAACACACAGCCAGGGCAACTAAGGAGTGGCTCTGTAAGAAGCATCTCAAGGTCCTGGAGTGGCCTAGCCAGTCTCCAGACCTGAACCCAATAGAAAATCTTTGGAGTGAGCTGAAAGTCCGTATTGCCCAGCGACAGCCCCAAAACCTGAAGGATCTGGAGAAGGTCTGTATGGAGGAGTGGGCCAAAATCCCTGCTGCAGTGTGTGCAAACCTGGTCAAGACCTACAGGAAACGTATGATCTCTGTAATTGCAAACAAAGGTTTCTGTACCGAATATTAAGTTCTGCTTTTCTGATGTATCAAATACTTATGTCATGCAATAAAATGCAAATTAATTACTTAAAAATCATACAATGTGATTTTCTGGATTTTTGTTTTAGATTCCGTCTCTCACAGTTGAAGTGTACCTATGATAAAAATTACAGACCTCTACATGCTTTGTAAGTAGGAAAACCTGCAAAATCGGCAGTGTATCAAATACTTGTTCTCCCCACTGTATATATATATATATATATATATATATATATATATATATATATATATATATATATATTGTGATGTCACGAGAGGCTGGGTCCTGGAGGGACGTTACATCCCCCTGAGGTGGCTGCAAACCCAGACAGCTATGGCTCCATCTGCTGGTATGGTCGGGAACTCCACCCCTCTATGGCCAATCTTCCCACGCAGCTGAAACAAATGAGGAGCTGATGAGCTGAAGGTTTGGGAAGGGAAGAGACACACTGAGGGAGTGTGTGGGGGTGAAGAGACACAGTCTCCAACCTGGGCTCTCTGGAGGACAAGAGTGCTGCACGTCCACTTCCATGAGGAATATAAGGATTTGGAGATACTTACCTTTGGGAAATACTCACCTTTGGATATATGCACCTGTGGAAATACGTGAGAGACATTTGGAAGGACTTTTTGCTGGGTTGGCCACTAGCTGCAACGTGGACTACAGTAAGGCTGGGGAAAAGTTATCTGAGCGAGTGAGAATTATGATTTTGGATGTGGAAGAGACATCCCTGAACTGTTAACCCTTAAAGAGCCACAAGAGAACAGAATTTGGTTATATTTTCGTTAATCTCCCAAGACCTATAATAAAATCCTTGTTTTGTTTGAACCTTGTCTCCTTGCACTACTTGAGCAATCCCGCTGAAAGCTGTGTAGCCTCTCGTGACGTCACAGATGGTGGAGAATACAGGCACGCTCAAGCGTTAATAGTGCATGTCAGAGGAGGATACCGAAGGTTTGATCACCCAGTTTTCCAAGTTGGCCGTAGGCTCCCCGCCGACTGAAATGGAGGACATATTGAAAGCCCTTGTTGCTGGCCAGCAAGCCCAGATGCAAGTAAACGTGGCTCTCTTGGAGGAGCAAAAGAAAGCCAACCTTCTGAAGGCAGAGGAATTGCAGTTGCAGAGACAGAGGGTGGTCCAAAATACCCGCCCAATAAAGGCAAGTGACTTTATATCTAAGATGGGAGCTACCGATGACATTGAGGCATACCTGCATGCATTTGAGGCCACGGCCACTAGGGAAGCCTGGCCCAAGCAACAGTGGGTTGGTCTGTTAGCCCCCTTTCTAACCGGGAATCGCTGAATGCTGTCCGGGACCTGGGCCCTGACCAGGTTACTGACTATGATGCCCTGAAGTCTGAGATCCTCAGCAGATATGGACTCACAAAGTTTGGTATGGCCCAGCGCTTTTACAGCTGGACCTTCCAACCAGACCAACCTCCTCGGGCGCAGATGCATGAACTTGTCCGATCGCAAGGAAATGGCTGGATCCGCAGAGGAATACAGCAGCGGCGGTGGTGGAGGCCGTTGTGGTGGATCGTTACCTCACGCGCCCCTGCCTTATGAGGCAAAACGGTTCATCAGTCAACAGGCCTTGACCACGGCTGATCTGACCGTGGAAGCTGTGGAAAAGTACCAGGCCACAGCGGAGATGCTGAATGCTTCCCGAAAAGACCCCAGAAGTGCGGCCCCACCACAAATGGGAAGAACCCGTTCAAAGGACCCCAAGGTCTCGAACCCAGCCACGTCAGGACTTATCCCGGCTCCAGGGGGAGCCAGAAACCAGGCGGGTCCAAGAAGAGTACACCAGGAGGGGGGAAACTCGACAGTGTTACCGGTGTGGGGAGATGGGACATATCTCCTGGCAGTGTGGGAAACCAGCCGATGAACCTATGCCCACTGCGGAGTCCTCCAGCTCAGCACCCACACACCGTTTTTGCCTCGCTCTTGGGAGTCGTAGATGGCGGACCAGATCGACCCCCCACCTGCCCGGTAACTGTGAATCACCATGATGTGGAGGCCTTACTGGATTCTGGTAGCCGGGCCACCCTGGTGCGTAAGGATTTGGTGGGCCCAACGTGTCTGACCCCCGGGGAAAGTCCTCCCAGTTTCCTGTGTCCATGGGGACACCAGAGAATACCCCATTACTGAACTTACAATGACCAGCACACGGGGAACCATACACACGACGGCGGGGGTGGTTGATTCCCTCCCCGTCCCTGTCCTAATTGGACGAGACTGCCCAGCCTTTTACCCACTCTGAGAGAGTCTCAGGAGAGGATAACCCGAGTACCTCGGAAACGGAGAGGCAAGACTCATCCTGGGAAGGCTCCGGTGCAATCCTCCGAGTTACTCACTCCCGCCCCGGGCTCTGATAGGGATGGCAGGTGTTCAGACCGACACAGAGACGGAGCTACAGAATCTGGACAAAGAACTGTCTGGTCTGAAGGGGACCGCTGAGAGGTATCGTTTGTTAAAGCAACAGTTAGACATGAAGACAGAAGAGTTAGATATCCTCCAGGCTAAACTCCAACAGAGCTCCTTCCCTAAGCAACAGGAGGAGCTGGAGAGGCTGCGCAGGACCATCGAGGAGTGTGAGGAGACCCTGCGCAGTAGTAAGGAGGTCCAGAAGAAGGCAGAGGAGAAGTACAAGGGGTTGGAGAACAAGATGAAGAATGCGGAGGCAGAGAGAGAGAAGGAACTGAAAGCTGCTCAACAGAAGCTAAACTCTGCTAAAATCAAGGCTGATGCGTTCAGTAAGAAACTCAAGGAGAGACAACAGGAGGCTGAGTCCCTGGTCCTAGAGTTGGAGGAGTTGAAGAGAGAGCAGTCTGGCAAGCACCACGGCAATGCGGACGCCCTCTCCCGGCGTGATGCCCTTCGCTGCCTTTACCCGACGAGGACGTCGGTCCCGAGGAGGGGGATGTGTGATGTCACGAGAGGCTGGGTCCTGGAGGGACGTTACATCCCCTGAGGTGGCTGCAAACCCAGACAGCTATGGCTCCATCTGCTGGTATGGTCGGGAACTCCACCCCTCTATGGCCAATCTTCCCACGCAGCTGAAACAAATGAGGAGCTGATGAGCTGAAGGTTTGGGAAGGGAAGAGACACACTGAGGGGAGTGTGTGGGGGTGAAGAGACACAGTCTCCAACCTGGGCTCTCTGGAGGACAAGAGTGCTGCACGTCCACTTCCATGAGGAATATAAGGATTTGGAGATACTTACCTTTGGGAAATACTCACCTTTGGATATATGCACCTGTGGAAATACGTGAGAGACATTTGGAAGGACTTTTTGCTGGGTTGGCCACTAGCTGCAACGTGGACTACAGTAAGGCTGGGGAAAAGTTATCTGAGCGAGTGAGAATTATGATTTTGGATGTGGAAGAGACATCCCTGAACTGTTAACCCTTAAAGAGCCACAAGAGAACAGAATTTGGTTATATTTTCGTTAATCTCCCAAGACCTATAATAAAATCCTTGTTTTGTTTGAACCTTGTCTCCTTGCACTACTTGAGCAATCCCGCTGAAAGCTGTGTAGCCTCTCGTGACGTCACAAATATATATATATATATTGTGATGTCACGAGAGGCTGTGTCCTGAGGGACGTTACATCCCCCTGAGGTGGCTGCAAACCCAGACAGCTATGGCTCCATCTGCTGGTATGGTCGGGAACTCCACCCCTCTATGGCCAATCTTCCCACGCAGCTGAAACAAATGAGGAGCTGATGAGCTGAAGGTTTGGGAAGGGAAGAGACACAGTCTCCAACCTGGGCTCTCTGGAGGACAAGAGTGCTGCACGTCCACTTCCATGAGGAATATAAGGATTTGGAGATACTTACCTTGGGAAATACTCACCTTGGATATATGCACCTGTGGAAATACGTGAGAGACATTTGGAAGGACTTTTGCTGGGTTGGCCACTAGCTGCAACGTGGACTACACAATCCCGCTGAAAGCTGTGTAGCCTCTCGTGACGTCACAGATGGTGGAGAATACGGGCACGCTCAAGCGTTAATAGTGCATGTCAGAGGAGGATACCGAAGGTTTGATCACCCAGTTTTCCAAGTTGGCCGTAGGCTCCCCCGCCGACTGAAATGGAGGACATATTGAAAAGCCCTTGTTGCTGGCCAGCAAGCCCAGATGCAAGCAAACGTGGCTCTCTTGGAGGAGCAAAAGAAAGCCAACCTTCTGAAGGCAGAGGAATTGCAGTTGCAGAGACAGAGGGTGGTCCAAAATGCCCGCCCAATAAAGGCAAGTGACTTTATATCTAAGATGGGAGCTACCGATGACATTGAGGCATACCTGCATGCATTTGAGGCCACGGCCACTAGGGAAGCCTGGCCCAAGCAACAGTGGGTTGGTCTGTTAGCCCCCCTTTCTAACCGGGGAATCGCTGAATGCTGTCCGGGACCTGGGCCCTGACCAGGTTACTGACTATGATGCCCTGGAAGTCTGAGATCCTCAGCAGATATGGACTCACAAAGTTTGGTATGGCCCAGCGCTTTCACGGCTGGACCTTCCAACCAGACCAACCTCCTCGGGCGCAGATGCATGAACTTGTCCGAATCGCAAGGGAAATGGCTGGATCCGCAGAGGAATACAGCAGCGGCGGTGGTGGAGGCCGTTGTGGTGGATCGTTACCTACGCGCCCTGCCTTATGAGGCAAAACGGTTCATCAGTCAACAGGCCTTGACCACGGCTGATCTGACCGTGGAAGCTGTGGAAAAGTACCAGGCCACAGCGGGAGATGCTGAATGCTTCCCGAAAAGACCCCAGGAGGGCGGCCCCACCACAAATGGGAAGAACCCGTCCAAAGGACCCCAAGGTCTCGAACCCAGCCACGTCAGGACTTATCCTGGCTCCAGGGGAGCCAGAAACCAGCGGGTCCAAGAAGAGTACACCAGGAGGGGGAAACTCGACAGTGTTACCGGTGTGGGGAGATGGGACATATCTCCTGGCAGTGTGGGAAACCAGCCGATGAACCTATGCCCACTGCGGAGTCCTCCAGCTCAGCACCCACACACCGTTTTGCCTCGCTCTTGGGAGTCGTAGATGGCGGCCCAGATCGACCCCCCACCTGCCCGGTAACTGTGAATCACCATGATGTGGAGGCCTTACTGGATTCTGGTAGCCGGGCCACCCTGGTGCGTAAGGATTTGGTGGGCCCAACGTGTCTGACCCCGGGGAAAGTCCTCCCAGTTTCCTGTGTCCATGGGGACACCAGAGAATACCCCCATTACTGAACTTACAATGACCAGCACACGGGGAACCATACACACGACGGCGGGGGTGGTTGATTCCCTCCCCGTCCCTGTCCTAATTGGACGAGACTGCCCAGCCTTTTACCCACTCTGGAGAGAGTCTCAGGAGAGGATAACCCGAGTACCTCGGAAACGGAGAGGCAAGACTCATCCTGGGAAGGCTCCGGTGCAATCCTCCGAGTTACTCACTCCCGCCCGGGCTCTGATAGGGATGGCAGGTGCCCAGACCGACACAGAGACGGAGCTACAGAATCTGGACAAAGAACTGTCTGGTCTGAAGGGGACCGCTGAGAGGTATCGTTTGTTAAAGCAACAGTTAGACATGAAGACAGAAGAGTTAGATATCCTCCAGGCTAAACTCCAACAGAGCTCCTTCCATAAGCAACAGGAGGAGCTGGAGAGGCTGCGCAGGACCATCGAGGAGTGTGAGGAGACCCTGCGCAGTAGTAAGGAGGTCCAGAAGAAGGCAGAGGAGAAGTACAAGGTGTTGGAGAACAAGATGAAGAATGCGGAGGCAGAGAGAGAGAAGGAACTGAAAGCTGCTCAACAGAAGCTAAACTCTGCTAAAACCAAGGCTGATGCGTTCAGTAAGAAACTCAAGGAGAGACAACAGGAGGCTGAGTCCCTGGTCCTAGAGGTGGAGGAGTTGAAGAGAGAGCAGGCTGGCAAGCACCACGGCAATGCGGACGCCCTCTCCCGGCGTGATGCCTTCTTCGCTGCCTTTACCCGACGAGGACGTCGGTCCCGAGGAGGGGGATGTGATGTCACGAGAGGCTGTGTCCTGGAGGGACGTTACATCCCCTGAGGTGGCTGCAAACCCAGACAGCTATGGCTCCATCTGCTGGTATGGTCGGGAACTCCACCCCTCTATGGCCAATCTTCCCACGCAGCTGAAACAAATGAGGAGCTGATGAGCTGAAGGTTTGGGAAGGGAAGAGACACAGTCTCCAACCTGGGCTCTCTGGAGGACAAGAGTGCTGCACGTCCACTTCCATGAGGAATATAAGGATTTGGAGATACTTACCTTTGGGAAATACTCACCTTTGGATATATGCACCTGTGGAAATACGTGAGAGACATTTGGAAGGACTTTTTGCTGGGTTGGCCACTAGCTGCAACGTGGACTACACAATCCCGCTGAAAGCTGTGTAGCCTCTCGTGACGTCACAATATATATATATACACATATACACATACATACACACAGATAGAAGCTGTTTTTCAGTCTCTAAGTCCCAGCTTTGATGCACCTGTACTTTCTCTGCCTTCTAGATGGTTGCGGGGTGAACAGGCCATGGCTCGAGTGGCTGAGGTCCTTGATGATCTTCTTGGCCTTTCTGTGACACTGGGTGCTGTAGATGTCCTAGAGGGCAGTGTGCCACCGGTGATGCGTTGGGCAGACCTCACCACCCTCTGGAGAGGCCTGCGGTTGCGGACTGTGCAATTGCTGTACCATGCGATGATACAGCCCACCAGGATGCTCTCAATGGTGCATCTGTAGACATTTGTGAGGGTCTTAGGGGCCAAGTCGAATTTCTTCAGCCTCCTGAGGTTGAAGAGGCGCTTTTGCACCTTCTTCATCACACTGTCTGTGGATGGACCATTCCAGGTTGTCATTGACGTTGAGGGAGAGGTTATATTCCTGGCACCATTATTTTCCTGGCACCACTCCGGCAGGGCCCTCACCTCCTCCCTGTTGGCTGTCTCATTGTTGTTGGTAATCAGGCCTACCACTGTTGTGTCGTCAGCAAACTTGACGATTAGTTGGAGACATGGGTGGACAGTGAGTACAGGATGGAGCTGAGCACGCACTCTTGTGGGGCCCACGTGTTGAGGATTGTGTGGCGGAGGTGTTGTACACCCCATCAATTATCGAATCCCTGGCCCGGCATGGACCTGCTGTATTTCAGATTGACCCTGTGTAGTCTGTGTGGTAATGTGACACCCAGCAGCAGGATGTTATGCTCAGACGAATGGAACAACATAACACCCCAGTGACACATCAGCTAGTAGGCCTAGCTACTGTACAAGTCCTGTAGGGTACATCCCCTCTATACACAGTATATCATATACTAACAGAGAACAGTGCATGTGGTTGTGGGTTTTAATATATTACACTAGTAAAGCACACAAAGGGCCCATAACTCTAAGTAGTTTACTGATTCTCTATTTATCTGCCAAGAGGAAGACCAAAATATATGTTTATTGTTTATCTATACTGATAAAAGCAGTTTTACCTCTCATTTGTTCCATGTGCCTTCCCTCAGTGTGTAACATTGGCCTGTGTTATCTAGGCTAAGTAACTGATAAAGCAAGGTCATTTTTTATCAAAATGTCATATACTGTAGGCTGTGCTGTTGTGGTTTATGTGGGTGATACCTAGCCACCCCATTCAAATCAAATCAAATCTATTTTTATTTGTCACATGCGCCGAATACAACAAGTGTAGACTTTACTGTGAAATGCTTACTTATGAGCGCTTTCCCAACAAAGCAGAGTTAAAAAGTAAGAAAAGATTAGCAAAAAAAGTAATAATTGTAATACAATAAAATAACAATATACAAGGAGTACCGATACCGAGTCAATGTGTAGGGGTACGAGGTAGTTGAGGTAATTGAGGTAATATGTACATGTAGTAGTGGAGGCTCCTCAAAGGAGGAAGGGGAGGACCATCCTACTCAGTGAATTTCATAAAAATGAAAATAGTGAAACATTTAAAACGTTTTCATTTTTGGTTAGTACATGATTCCATATGTGTTATTTCATAGTTTTGATGTCTTCACTATTATTCTACAATGTATAAATTAGTAAAAATAAAGACAAACCCTGGAATGAGTAGGTGTGTCCAAACTTTTGACTGGTACTGTTGGTATTACAGACTGGGTAGGGAGAGTTGAAAATGTCAGTGAAGACACTTGCCAGCTGGTCAGCGCATGCCTTGTGAATGTTAACCTGTTTAAAGGTTTTACTCACATTGGTTACGAAAAGCGTGATCACACAGTCGTCCGGAACAGCTGGTACTCTCATGCATGCTTCAGTGTTGCTTGCCTCGAAGCGAGCATAGAAGGTATTTAGCTCGTTTGGTAGGCTCGCGTCAATGTACAGCTCGTGACTGGGTTTCCCTTTGTAATTTGTGATCGTTCGCAAGCACAGCCACATCCAACGAGTGTCAGAGCCGGTATAGTAAGATTCGATCTTGGTCCTGTATTGATGCTTTGCATGTTTGATGGTTCGTCGGAGGGCGTAGTGGGATTTCATATAAACGTCTGGATTAGTGTCCCGCTCTATGGCTTCTGGTTGGGATATGTATGTATCTTACTGATTCCTTACTGAGGTAAGCCTAACAATAATTAGGTAAGATTTTACTTCTGATGATAAGAGGAGCCCTTGATGTAACTACGTCCAGACATGACTAATGGATTCACCACAGTCAGTCATCACTAATGGATCTCATCTCGGGTTGTAAAAAAGACTGTGAAGATGAGAATCATTCATGGTTTTTTAGGGAACGAGAGCGCTGTAGGCCCTATTAAAAGCTATTTCCAGCCATTAGTCATTTTACTAATTTCATCCCTAAAGGTTCCCTCAGCTCTATTTTTCACATAACCGTCAATGACAATAAGACAGGCCAGGTGACGCAAGGCCTGCAACCTCCTTTACAGCCACAATGGAGGAGAAAACTAGGCAGATAGATGGAGAGGAGAGATTGCAATAATAGAGATTCACGTCTATTTAAAGCGATCTTCCTTCAGGCCTCACTCTCTCTCTCCTTTCTCCTCTCCTTCCCCGGGCTGTCTTAATGAGCTCATGTTATACAGAACAGGACCTATCGGAGGACACCTAGCACTATCACTGGAGCTCTCCTTTAACAATGAGGCCTTAATGATCTCTAATTAAAATAACCAGCTCTCACATGGGCACAGCCAACAAAGGATGGAAGAGGGACATGGATGGAGGGAGACAGAATGAGAGAGAGAGAGAGAGAGAGAGAGAGAGAGAGAGAGAGAGAGAGAGAGAGAGAGAGAGAGAGAGAGATTGGGATAGGCAGGGCAAGAGAGGGGGAGACGTGAGACAGAGAAACAGGAGGAGAGGAAAGGGAGATGCAGAGAGGCAGAGAGGGAGAGAGACACAGGGAGAAAGAGTGACAAAGGAGCTGGAGACTGTCAGAGGCACAAGCACATCTCTCCTAATATGGCTCCAGCTTAAACAGGCATCAAAGGGCCTTTGAAGGAATGGTGAAACAGCTGGGTCCTCTCCTCTCCTCTCCTCTGCCCTCAGCTCATTACAGTCTCACTATCACCACTCTCCTCCATATACACTACTGTTCAAAAGTTTGGGGTCACTTAGAAATGTCCTTGTTTTCCATGAAAACATACATGAAATGAGTTTGAATAGGAAATTTAGAAAAATGCATAGGAAATGTAGTCATTGACAAGGTTAGAAATAATGATTTTTAATTGAAATAATAATTGTGTCATTCAAACTTTGCTTTTGTCAAATAATCCTCCATTTGCAGCAATTACAGCCTTGCAGACCTTTGGCATTCTAGTTGTCAATTTGTTGAGGTATTCTGAAGATTTTCACCCCATGCTTCCTGAAGCACCTCCCACAAGTTGGATTGGCTTGATTGGCACTTCTTACGTACCATACGGTCAAGCTGCTCCCACAACAGCTCAATAGGGTTGAGATTCGGTGACTGTGCTGGCCACTCCATTATAGACAGAATACCAGCTGACTGCTTCTTCCCTAAATAGTTATTGCATAGTTTGGAGCTGTGCTTTGGGTCATTGTCCTGTTGTAGGAGGAAATTGGCTACAATCAAGAGCCATCCACAGGGTATGGCATGGCGTTGCAAAATGGAGTGATAGCCTTCCTTCTTCAAGATCCCTTTTACCCTGTACAAATATCCCACATTACCACCACCAAAGCACCCCCAGACCATCAAATTTACTCCACCATGCTTGACAGATGGCATCAAGCCCTCCTTCAGCATCTTTTCATTTGGTCTGCGTCTCACAAATGTTCTTCTTTGTGATCCAAACACCTCAGACTTCGATTCGTCTGTCCATAACACTTTTTTCCAATCTTCCTCTGTCTGTGTTCTTTTGCCCATTTTAATCTTTTATTTTTATTGGCCAGTCTGAAATTTGGCTTTTTCTTTGCAACTCTGCCTAGAAGGTCAGCATCCCGGAGTCACCTCTTCACTGTTGACGTTGAGACTGGTGTTTTGCGGGTACTATTTAATGAAGCTGCCAGTTGAGGCGTCTGTTTCTCAAACTAGACACTCTAATGTATTTGTCCTCTTGCTCAGTTGTACACCGGGGCCTCCCACAGCCAGTTTGCGCTGTTCTGTGAAGGGAGTAGTACACAGAGTTGTACGAGATCCTTCATTTCTCAGAACAAGAATAGACTGACGAGTTTCAGAAGAAAGTTATTTGTTTCTGGCCATTTTGAGCCTGTAATCGAACCCAAAATTGCTGATGCTCCAGATACTCAACTAGTCTCAGAAGGCCAGTTTTATTGCTTCTTTAATCAGCACAACAGTTTTCAGCTGTGCTAACATAATTGCAAAAGGGTTTTCTAATGATCAATTAGCCTTTTAAAATGATAAACTTGGATTAGCAAACACAACGTGCCATTGGAACACAGGACTGATGGTTGCTGATAATGGGCCTCTGTACGCCTATGTAGACATTCCATAAAAAAATCAGCCGTTTCCAGCTACAATAGCCATTTACAACTTTAACAATGTCTACACTGTATTTCTGATCAATTCGATGTTATTTTAATGGACAAAAAATGTGCTTTCTTTCAAAAACAAGGACATTTCAAAGGTACTGAGTAGATGTAAATATGTGTGATTGAAACATTTTTATATCTAACATATTGTATGGCTACAGTTGAAGTCGGAAGTTTACATACACTTAGGTTGGAGTCATTAAAAGTGGTTTTTCAACCACTTTCAACCACTCGGTTAGGATATCTACTTTGTGCATGACACAAGTAATTTTTTCTTCACTTATAATTCACTGTTTCACAATTCCAGTGGCTCAGAAGTTTACAATCACTAAGTTGACGGTGCCTTTAAACAGCTTGGAAAATTCCAGAAAATGATGTCATGGCTTTAGAAGCTTCTGATAGGCTAATTGACATCATTTGAGTCAATTGGAGGTGTACCTGTGGATGTATTTCAAGGCCTACCTTCAAACTCAGTGCCTCTTTGCTTGACATCATGGGAAAATCAAAAGAAATCAGCCAAGACCTCAGAAATAAAATTGTAGACCTCCACAAGTCTGGTTCATCCTTGGGAGGAATTTCCAAACGCCTGAAGGTACCACGTTCATCTGTACAAACAATAGTATGCAAGTATAAACACCATGGGACCACACAGCCGTCATACCGCTCAGGAAGGAGACGCGTTCTGTCTCCTAGAGATTAACGTACTTTGGTGCGAAAAGTGCAAATCAATCCCAGAACAACAGCAAAGGACCTTGTGAAGATGCTGGAGGAAACAGGTACAAATTATCTATACCCACAGTAAAACAAGTCCTATATCGACATAACCTGAAAGGCTGCTCAGCAAGGAAGAAGCAACTGCTCCAAAACCGCCATAAAAAAGCCAGACTACGGTTTGCAACTGCACATGGGGACAAAGATAGTACTTTTTGGAGAACTGTCCTCTGGTCTGATGAAACAAAAATAGAACTGTTTGGCCATAATGACCATCGTTATGTTTGGAGGAAAAAGGGGGTTCTTGCAAGAGAAGAAATGTCCTCTGGTCTGATGAAACAAAAATAGAACTGTTTGGCCATAATGACCATCGTTATGTTTGGAGGAAAAAGGGGGTTCTTGCAAGAGAAGAAATGTCCTCTGGTCTGATGAAACAAAAATAGAACTGTTTGGCCATAATGACCATCGTTATGTTTGGAGGAAAAAGGGGGTTCTTGCAAGCCGAAGAACACCATCCCAACCGTGAAGCACGGAGGTGGCAGCTTCATGCTGTGGGGGTGCTTTGCTGCAGGGGGGACTGGTGCACTTCAGAAAATAAATGGCATCATGAGTAAGGAAAATTATGTGGATATATTGAAGCAACATCTCAAGACATCAGTCAGGAAGTTAAAGCTTGGTCGCAAATGGGTCTTCCAAATGGACAATGACCCCAAGCATACTTCCAAAGTTGTGGCAAAATGGCTTAAGGACAACAAAGTCAAGGTATTGGAGCGGCCATCACAAAGCCCTGACCTCAACCCTATAGAACATTGGGCAGAACTGAAAAAGTGTGCGCAAGCAAGGAGGCCTACAAACCTGACTCAGTTACACCAGCTCTGTCAGGAGGAGGAATGGGCCAAAATTCACCCAACTTATTGTGGGAAGCTTGTGGAAGGCTACCCAAAACTTTTCACCCAAGTTAAACAATTTAAAGGCAATGCTAACAAATACTTGTTGAGTGTATGTAAACTTCTGACCCACTAGGGAATGTGATGAAAGAAATAAAAGCTGATATAAATCACTCTCTACTATTATTCTGACATTTCACATTCTTAAAATAAACTGGTGATCCTAACTGACCTAAAACAGGGAATTTTTACTAGGATTAAATGTCAGGAATTGTGAAAAACTGAGTTTAAATGTATTTGGCTAAGGTGTATGTAAACTTCTGACTTCAACTGTATATAGGCCTACACATACATTATGTTAAAAATGTTTTCCCCCAAAGGCCATAGTAAATGTGACCCATCAGCCACATTCCAAGGACATACAGTACACAGTAAAATAACAGAAGAGATGTTCCATTGTGGTCAGTATCAAAGTTATCAGGTTGGACGTTGGAGGACATTACAGGGTGTTTTTTTAGTGGAGTGAGTGGCTCCTGACTGTTACAGGAGTGGGTCGCAGTTCCGGAGCGACCCACTAGGTGTCATCCACCGACAACCATAGGCACCTCACTCACAGTCGGGACTAATTATCTGCCTATTGGTGTCACCTGTGGCTATCTGATTCACCTGTGTATTTATGCCCTCACTTCCCTGTGTTCCCTTGCTCAGTTTTCTCTGCTAGTTCCTTGATATCAAGCAGTACGTATCAGTGTCGGATCACGTGACGGAGTTACCGGTACTCGAGAAGTGTTCTCCTTGTGTCATTGTGTTTTTCCAATCAGTTAGTATTTCGTATTGTTTGTTGTCAGCCTGTTTTTTGGAGAGCTATGTGCTCCTCATTTGTTTTCGTGTATAGTCCGTTGATTTGTATCCTGGATTTTGTACCACCAGTAAAGATCCTTGTTTCACCATCCTTGCCTACTGCCTACTGTCTATCCTGCACCACACCTGGGTCACACCTCACACCAACCCTTACAGAACACTGAGCCAATATGGATCAGCACGACAGCAGCCTGCAGCAGATCATCGAGAATCTGGACACCCGACCAGCCCCGGCAGCCGACGGAGCGGAAGCCGCGGTAGCGGCATCTCCAGTCTCGCCTGTGACATCGCGGGAACCCCGCCTACCATCTCCGGAGAGGTATGACGGACATCCAGAGTGCTGCAGGGAATTCCTCACCCAGTGTTGCCTGATGTTCAGCCTGCAACCCTCCTCCTTCCCGACGGAGCAGGGCTGGGTGGCCTACATTATCACATGATCAAAGGTCGGATCCTTTCCTGGGCTACCACGGAGTGGGAGAGCCAAACTCCGGCGTGCTCCAACTCGTACCAATTCACCCGGGAGTTACGCAAAGTGTTCGACACCTCTCGGGTGGTGTCGAGGCACGAGGCCGGGAGGCGGCTCACGGCTTGTCGGCAGGGTGACCGTTCGGTGGCGGACTACTCCGTGGAGTTCCGGACCCGGGCTCGAGAGGCAGGATGGGAGGAGGCCGTCCTGTACGCGCAGGGGCTATCGGAGGGGATGAAGGACAAACTCTCCATCAGGGAGCTGCCTGAGCAACTGGACGACCTCGTCGACCACTCAGTGCGGGTGGACAATCGGCGTCGTAAGAGGGCGTACGAGAGAGGCATGACGCAAGGCTCGCCTCCGCGTCTCCCTATCAGCCCGGAGGCTTTCCGCCGATTCAGGGAGGAGACGCCTCAGGAGGAGGCTATGCAGCTGGGTGCGGCGCACTTGTCCCGGATGGAGAGGCAGAGGCGTCTGCCCCAGGGCCATTCAGAGTGGTCCGGCGAGTCAACCCAGTGACCTAGCGCCTGCAACTTCCCCCCACCATGCGGGTGCATCCCACATTCCATGTGTCTCTCCTCTAGCCCATCGCCACCTGTCCCCTGACTCCCCCTCCTCATCCTGTTCCCCCGCTGCACCTTGTCGGAGGGCAGCCGGCTTTTACGGTAGACCGGATCCTGGACTGTCGGCGGTTGGGGAAGGGTCTCGTATTTCTGGTGGACTGGGAGGGTTATGGGCCGGTGGAGCGGTCCGGGGTGCCCAGGAGGGACATTCTGGACCCAGGGCTAATACAGCATTCCGTCGCCTCCACACGGAGGCGCCGAGGTGAACGGCTGGGGCCGTTCGTCGTCGTTGGGGGGGCGCTGTTACAGGAGGGGGTTGCAGATCCGGAGCGACCCACTAGGTGTCATCCTCCGACAGCCATAGGCACCTCCTCACTCACAGTCGGGGCTAATTACAGTGCCTTGCAAAAGTACTCATCCCGCTTGGTGTTTTTCTGATTTTGTTGCATTATAACCTGTAATTTAAAATGATTTTATTTGGATTTCATGCAATGGACATACACAAAATAGTCCAAATAGATGTAGTGAAATGAAAAAAATTACTTGTTTCAAAAAATTCTAAAAAATAAATAACGGAAAAGTGGTGTGTGCATATGTATTCACCCCCTTTGATATGAAGCCCCTAAATAAGATCTGGTGCAACCAATTACATTCAGAAGTCACATATTTAGTTAAATAAAGTCCACCTGTGTGCAATCTAAGTGTCACATGATCTGTCACATGATCTCAGTATATATACACCTGTTCTGAAAGGCCCAGAGTCTGCAACACCACTAAGCAAGGGGCACCACCAAGCAAGCGGCACCATGAAGACCAATGAGCTCCCAAACAGGTCAGGGACAAAGTTGTGGAGAAGTACAGATCAGGGAAGGAGCTGGAGCAGTTTTGCCTTGAAGAATGGGCAAAAATCCCAGTGGCTAGATGTGCCTAGCTTATAGAGACATACCCCAAGAGACTTGCAGATGCAATTGCTGCAAAAGGTGGCTCTACAAAATATTGACTTTTGGGGGGGTGAATAGTTATGCACGCTTAAGTTTTCTGTTTTTTTGTCTTATTTCTTGTTTGTTTCACAAATGTTTTTATTTCAAAGTGGTAGGCATGTTGTGTATATCAAATGATACAAACCCCTCCAAAAATCAATTTTAATTTCAGGTTGTAAGGCAACAAAATAGGAAAAATGCCAAGGGGGGTGAATACTTTCTCAAGCCACTGTATCTGCCTATTGGTATCACCTGTGGCTATCTGATTCACCTGTGTTCCCTTGCTCAGTTTCCTCTGCTAATTCCTTGATGTCAAGCAGTACGTATCAGTTTCGGATCACGTGACGGAGTTACAGCTACTCGAGAAGTGTTCTCCCTGTGTCATTGTGTTTTTCCAGTCAGAGTTAGTATTTCATATTGTTTGTTGTCAGCCTGTTTTTTGGAGAGCTATGTGCTCCTCATTTGTTTTCGTGTATAGTCCGTTGTTTTGTATCCTGGCTTTTGTACCACCAGTAAACATAATTTTTTCACCATCCTTGCCTACTGCCTACTGTCTATCCTGCACCGCACCTGGGTCACACCTCACACCAAACCTTACAGCTGACGGGAATGTGGCAGAAATGGAGAGGGTCAGGAGACAGTGGAGGAAGCACATTGAGATTCATGGGTGTCTGGCGAGGCTCAAAGATGCGGCCTTGGAAATATTATAATAGAGGCTTTTCATAAACGTCAAGAGCAAGGAAGTTATTGTGTACAGACATACAAACACACTATCAGCTCTCAGTTGGACTGAAGCTAGCAAACACATACTTTCCCCACTCACCTTTATAGCAAGCCGTTCATGAATGTGAAAAATATAAATAAGTAATCTATAGTGTAGGAAGGGAAAACTTTGCATGGCAGAAAATAGCATTTAATGTTGCCTACAGCTCCTGTTATGGGAAAACACCACCATGATGTTCACTTTCGCTGAATATCCTGAACAAAACACATTTGAATTATAATCAGACTAAGTGGAATATTACTGAGTATATCTGCAGCACTAAGCTAACACCCCACCATTATGTAATCTCCCATCCTCTAATTCATCCTCTTCTTCCCAGCCCTGCACCATACACCCTGTGTTCTGCCTCCGTCCTACAGCTCCTGGTTCAGAATGCACAGTCAAGACCGAGTCACAAGAGAGGTCTCCTCTCTCATCTCACATACACTAGGTGTGTGTGTGTGTATTATAGATTATAGGAGAGGTCTCCTCACTCATCTCTACCAGCAGACTATCCAACACAAATCACTGCAAATTAAAACTCTGTTTTGCTGCAGAAGGGCCTAAGCGGTGTAACCACGGCGCTCATATATATGCTAATCACAAAATCTCATTTCTCAAAGGCATAAACCTGCAGACTGACTGTTCCAGCAGCAGCCATGGAAAGTCATAAGAATCCACTCTGTTATCTCACTGGCTGACAGCTGTTTTCCAAGGCCATCTACAGGTCACATTCTATCTAAACCTATGAGGAAGAATGAGAACACTTGTCTTGCACAGAATCTGCATAATGGCATCAATATCAATATAAATTAACTTTGAGGACCAGTTTCCATTGAGATTTCCCACTGAGTATGTATGCCCTTAATGTGAAACAGACATGAAATTTAACTTCAATACAATAACTCAAACATATTGGCTAAAACAATATTTTCTAGTCTTACAGCACAACACAGGTTTTGATTGAATATGGCCCCAGGAGTCCCCACCCTGCATGTTTACCACTAGCATAGCTGAGTCCGCCCACTAACTCTTCCAATGCACTGTGTATACAGCGGGGACGGCTAGGCGCTCCTTTACTTTGGGGAAGTTGTTATTCTCTCTGTGTATTTATTTTAGAGAGACAGAGGGATGAGAGAGAGGAGTGGAGAGAGAGGGGTGGTGTAAACAGGAGTGGAGGAGTGGAGAGAGAGGGGTGGTGTAAACAGCAGTGGAGGAGTGCAGAGAGAGGGGTGGTGTTAACAGGAGTGGAGGAGTGGAGAGAGAGGGGTGGTGTTAACAGGAGTGGTGAAAGAGGGGTGGTGTAAACAGGAGTGGAGAAGTGGAGAGAGAGGGGTGGTGTAAACAGGAGTGGAGGAGTGGAGAGAGGGGGTGGTGTAAACAGGAGTGGAGAAGTGGAGAGAGAGGGGTGGTGTAGACAGGAGTGGAGAAGTGGAGAGAGAGGGGTGGTGTAAACAGGAGTGGAGAAGTGGAGAGAGAGGGGTGGTGTAAACAGGAGTGGAGGAGTGGAGAGAGGGGGTGGTGTAAACAGGAGTGGAGAAGTGGAGAGAGAGGGGTGGTGTAGACAGGAGTGGAGGGGTGGAGAAAGAGGGGTGGTGTAAACAGGAGTGGAGGAGTGGAGAGAGAGGGGTGGTGTAAACAGGAGTGGAGGAGTGCTGAGAGAGGGGTGGTGTAAACAGGAGTGGAGGAGTGAAGAGAGGGGGTGGTGTAAACAGGGGTGGAGGAGTGAAGAGAGTGGGGTGTTGTAAATAGGAGTGGAGGAGTGGAGAGAGGGGTGGTGTAAATAGGAGTGGAGGAGTGAAGAGAGGGTGTGGTGTAAACAGGAGTGGAGGAGTGGAGAGGGGGGGTGGTGTAAACAGGGTGGAGGAGTGGCGAGAGAGGGGTGGTGTAAACAGGAGTGGAGGAGTGCAGAGAAAGAGGTGGTGTAAACAGGAGTGGAGGAGTAGAGCGAGAGGGGTGGTGTAGACAGGAGTGGAGAGAGAGGGGTGGTGTAAACAGGGTGGAGGAGTGGAGCGAGAGGATGGTGTAAACAGGAGTGCAGAGAGAGGGATGGTGTAAACAGGAGTGGAGGAGTGCAGAGAGAGGGGTGGTGTAAACAGGAGTGGAAGAGTAGAGAGAGAGGGGTGGTGTAAATAGGAGTGGAGGAGTGCAGAGAGAGGGGTGGTGTAAACAGGAGTGGAGAATTGGAGAGAGAGGCGTGGTGTAAACAGGAGTGGAGAAGTGGAGAGAGAGGGGTGGTGTAAACAGGAGTGGAGAAGTGGAGAGAGAGGGGTGGTGTAAACAGGAGTGGAGGAGTGGAGAGAGATGGGTGGTGTGAACAGGAATGGAGGAGTGAAGAGAGTGGGGTGGTGTAAACAGGAGTGGAGGAGTAGAGAGAGAGGGGTGGTGTAAATAGGAGTGGAGGAGTGGCGAGAGGGTGTGGTGTAAACAGGAGTGGAGGAGTGGAGAGAGAGGGGTGGTGTAAACAGGAGTGGAGGAGTGGAGAGAGATGGGTGGTGTGAACAGGAATGGAGGAGTGGAGAGTCACGCCTTGCTTGGATTAGAGCCGCAGTGCCTCAGGCCCTCTCCTCCTACGTGCTGACTCCCTGACTCCATCCCCGTCACTACTACCGGCCGCCGCACTCGAACAGGACGCTACAGCTAGATAGAGTGCCTAACAGCACACTCATACTGTAGCATACCCCCCTTAGTGAACTCACTCTACAGTTATATAAATACACTCATTATTATTTTAATCACTGTTTAGTTTTGAAACTTTAAAATAGGACGCTGCTACACCAGCACTAGCCCACACACTCTCTATGCAGTACTAGTCACAACTTTCAAGTGCAGGTTTTAGCAAACAGTTATGTTACAGTCCATGGTGAAGCATTGGCTAGGATGGAGACATAGTGGTGAGACTGAATCACTTTCCTCCCTCCACCACACCCTCACACCACCTCCAGCATGTAGACCCCTCTACACAGAAAGCCTGAACTCCATAATCAGCTCTACTCTACAGGATCTGTTACTGCTCCTGTTACGACTCCTGTTACTGTTACTGTTACTGCTCCTGTTACTGTAACTGCTCCTGTCTGTTACTGTTACTGCTCCTGTTACTGTTACTGTTCATGTTACTGTTACTGCTCCTGTTACTGTTACTGCTCCTGTTACTGTTACTGCTCCTGATACTGCTCATGTTACTGTTACTAATTATGTTACTGCTCCTGTTACTGTTACTGCTCCTGTTACTGGTGATACTCCTGTTACTGCTCCTGTTACTGTTACTAATTATGTTACTGCTCCTGTTACTGATACTGCTCCTGTTACTGGTGCTACTCCTGTTACTGCTCCTGTTACTGTTATTAATTATGTTACTGCTCCTGTTACTGTTACTGTTACGGCTCCTGTTACTGCTCCTGTTACTGGTACTGCTTATGTTACTACTCATGTTACTGGTCCTGTTACTATACCTGTTTTTACTCCTGATACTGTTACTGTTACTGCTCCTGTTACTGTTACTACTCCTGCTACTGTTCCTGTTACTTTTACTACTCTTGTTACTGCTCCTGTTACTGTTACTGCTCCTGTTACTGTTACTGCTCCTGTTACTACTCCTGTTACTGCTCCTGTTACTGTTACTGCTCCTGTTACTGCTTCTGTTACTGCTCATGTTACTGTTACTGCTCCTGTTACTACTCCTGTTACTGTTACTACTGCTGCTACTGCTCCTGTTACTGCTCCTGTTACTGTTCCTGTTACTGCTCCTGCTACTGCTCCTGTTACTGTTACTACTCCTGCTACGGCTCCTGTTACTTTTACTGTTACTACACCTGTTACTGTTACTACCCCTGTTACTGTTACTACACCTGTTACTGTTACTGCTCCTGTTACTACTCCTGCTACTGCTCCTGTTACTGTTCCTACTCCTGCTACGGCTCCTGTTACTTTTACTGTTACTGCTCCTGTTACTGTTACTGCTCCTGTTACTGCTACTGTTACTGTTACTAATTATGTTACTGCTCCTGTTACTGATACTGCTCCTGTTACTGGTGCTACTCCTGTTACTGCTCCTGTTACTGTTATTAATTATGTTACTGCTCCTGTTACTGTTACTGTTACGGCTCCTGTTACTGCTCCTGTTACTGTTACTGCTCCTGTTACTGTTACTGTTACTGATCCTGTTTCTGGTGCTACTCCTGTTACTGCTCCTGTTACTGTTACTTATTATGTTACTGCTCTTGTTACTTTTACTGCTCCTGTTACTGCTCCTGTTACTGGTACTTCTCCTGCTACTGCTCCTGTAAATGTTACTGCTCTTGTTACTGCTCCTGTTAGAGTTACTGCACCTGCTACTACTCATGTTACTGTTACTGCTCCTGTTACTGTTACTTCTCCTGCTACTGCTCCTGTTACTGTTACTGCTCCTGTTACTGCTCCTGTTACTGCTCATGTTACTGTTACTGCTCCTGTTATTAATTATGTTACTGCTCCTGTTACTATTACTGTTACTGCTCCTGTTACTGTTACTGCTCCTGTTACTGCTCCTGCTACTGCTCTTGTTACTGTTACTGCTCCTGTTACTGCTCTTGTTACTGTTACTGCTCCTGTTACTGCTCCTTTTACTTTTACTGCTCCTGCTACTGCTCCTGTTACTGCTCTTGCTATTGCTCCTGTTACTGTTACACCTCCTGTTATTGTTACTGCTCCTGTTACTGTTACTGCTCCTGTTACTGTTCCTGGTGCTGTTACTGTTACTACTCCTGTTACTGCTCATGTTACTGTTACTGCCCCTGTTACTGTTACTTCTCCTATTACTTGTACTGCTCCTGCTACTGCTCCTGTTACTGTTACTGCTCCTGTTACTGGTACTGCTCCTGTTACTGGTACTGCTCCTGCTACTGCTCCTGTTACTGCTCATGTTACTGGTTCTACTTCTGTTACTTCTCCTGTTACTGTTACTAATTATGTTACTGCCCCTGTTACAGTTACTGCTCCTGTTACTGGTGCTACTCCTGTTACTGCTCCTGTTATTGTTACTAATTATGTTACTGCTCCTGTTACTGGTGCTACTCCTGTTGCTGCTCCTGTTAATGTTATTAATTATGTTACTGCACCTGTTACTGCTCCTGTTACTGCTACTGCTCCTGTTATTACTCATGCTACTGGTCCTGTTACTGTACCTGTTATTACTCCTGATACTGTTACTGTTACTGCTCCTGTTACTGTTACTACTCCTGCTACTGTTACTACTCATGTTACTGCTCATGTTACTACTCCTGTTACTGGTACTGCTCATGTTACTACTCATGTTACTGGTCCTGTTACTATACCTGTTATTACTCCTGATATTGTTACTGTTACTGCTCCTGTTACTGTTACTACTCCTGCTACTGCTCCTGTTACTTTTACTACTCTTGTTAATGCTCCTGTTACTGTTACTGCTCCTGTGACTATTACTGTTACTGCTCCTGTTACTGCTCCTGCTACTGCTCCTGTTACTGCTCTTGTTACTGTTACTGCTCCTGTTACTGCTCTTGTTACTGTTACTGCTCCTGTTACTGCTCCTTTTACTTTTACTGCTCCTGCTACTGCTCCTGTTACTGGTACTGCTCTTGCTACTGCTCCTGTTACTGTTACTGCTCCTGTTACTGTTACTGGTGCTGTTACTGTTACTGCTCCTGTTACTGTTACTGCTCCTGTTACTGGTACTGCTCCTGTTACTGGTACTGCTCCTGTTACTGTTACTGCTCCTGTTACTGTTACTGCTCCTGTTACTGGTACTGCTCCTGCTACTGCTCCTGTTACTGCTCTTGTTACTGGTGCTACTTCTGTTACTGCTCCTGTTACTGTTACTAATTATATTACTGCTCCTGTTACTGGTGCTACTCCTGTTGCTGCTCCTGTTACTGTTATTAATTATGTTACTGCTCCTGTTACTGTTACTGCTCCTGTTACTGCTCCTGTTACTACTCCTGTTACTGCTCCTGTTACTGTTACTGCTCCTGTTACTGTTCCTGTTACTGTTACTGCTCTTGTTACTGCTCCTGTTACTCGTCATGTTACTGTTACTGCTCCTGTTACTACTCCTGTTACTGTTACTACTGCTGCTACTGCTCCTGTTACTGTTCCTGTTACTGCTCCTGCTACTGCTCCTGTTACTGCTCCTGTTACTGTTCCTGCTACGGCTCCTGTTACTTTTACTGTTACACACCTGTTACTGTTACTACCCCTGTTACTGTTACTACACCTGTTACTGTTACTGCTCCTGTTACTACTCCTGCTACTGCTCCTGTTACTGTTCCTACTCCTGCTAAGGCTCCTGTTACTTTTACTGATACTGCTCCTGTTACTGTTACTGCTCCTGTTACTGTTACTGCTCCTGTTACTGCTCCTGTTACTGTTACTAATTATGTTACTGCTCCTGTTACAGTTACTGCTCCTATTACTGGTGCTACTCCTGTTTCTGCTCCTGTTATTGTTACTAATTATATTACTGCTCCTGTTACTGGTGCTACTCCTGTTGCTGCTCCTGTTACTGTTATTAATTATGTTACTGCTCCTGTTACTGCTACTGCTCCTGTTACTGCTCCTGTTACTACTCATGTTACTGGTCCTGTTACTGTACCTGTTATTACTCCTGATACTGCTCCTGTTACTGCTCCTATTACTGTTACTACTCCTGCTACTGCTCCTGTTACTGTTACTACTCATGTTACTGCTCATGTTACTACTCCTGTTACTGGTACTGCTTATGTTACTACTCATGTTACTGGTACTGTTACTATACCTGTTATTACTCCTGATACTGTTACTGTTACTGCTCCTGTTACTGTTACTACTCCTGCTACTGCTCCTGTTACTTTTACTACTCTTGTTACTGCTCCTGTTACTGTTACTGCTCCTGTTACTGTTACTGCTCCTGTTACTACTCCTGTTACTGCTCCTGTTACTGTTACTGCTCCTGTTACTGCTCCTGCTCATGTTACTGTTACTGCTCATGTAACTGTTCCTGTTACTGTTACTGCTCCTGTTACTGCTCATGTTACTGCTCGTGTTACTGTTACTGATCCTGCTACTGATCCTGCTACTGCTCCTGTTACTGTTCCTGTTACTGTTACTACTCCTGCTACGGCTCCTGTTACTTTTACTGTTACTACACCTGTTACTGTTACTAACCCTGTTACTGTTACTACACCTGTTACTGTTACTGCTCCTGTTACTGCTCCTGTTACTGTTACTACTCCTGTTACTGTTCCTGTAACTGCTACTGCTCCTGTTACTGCTACTGTTACTGCTCCTGTTACTACTCCTGCTACGGCTCCTGTTACTTTTACTGTTACTACACCTGTTAATGTTACTACCCCTGTTACTGTTACTACACATATTACTGTTACTGCTCCTGTTACTACTCCTGTTACTGCTCCTGTTACTGTTACTACTCCTGCTACTGCTCATGTTACTGTTGCTGCCCTGTTACTGCTCCTGTTAATGTTACTATTCCTGCTACTAATCATGTTACTGTTACTACTCATGCTAATGCTCCTGTTACTGTTACTGCTCCTGTTACCTTTACTGTTACTGCTCCTGTTACAGCTCCTGTTACTGTTACTACACCTGTTACTGTAACTGCTCCTGTTAATATTACTGTTACTGCTGCTGTTAATATTACTGTTACTGTTACTGCACATGTTATTACTCCCGATACTGTTACTGCTACTGCTCCTTTTACTGTTACTACTCCTGTTACTACTCATGTTACTGTTAGTTCTCCTGTTACTACTCCTGTTACTGCTCCTGTTACTGCTATTGTTACTGCTCCTGTTACTGCTTATGTTACTGTTAATTATCATATTACTACTCCTGTTACTGCTCCTGTTACTGTTACTACTCCTGTTACTATTCCTGTTACTGTTAGTTCTCCTGCTCTCCTGTTACTGCTCCTGTTACTGTCAGTTCTCCTGTTACTTCTCCTGTTACTGTTAGTTCTCCTGCTCTCCTGTTACTGTGCCTGTTACTGTTAGTTCTCCTGTTACTACTCATGTTACTGTTAGTTCTCCTGTTACTACTCCTGTTACTGCTCCTGTTACTGTTAGTTCTCCTGTTACTACTCCTGTTACTGTTAGTTCTCCTGTTACTACTCCTGTTACTACTCCTGTTACTTTTAGTTATCCTGTTCTCCTGTTACTGTTAGTTCTCCTCTTCTTGTTACGAACCCTGTGGCTTTAAAAGTCTAGGGTGGATGGAAAAGGGGCACGTAACATAACTCATGCAAATTAGGCTATTGCCAAGGAACAGTGAGAACAACATACAGCAACAACCAAATGCTACCGTCAAACACAAAATGGTTTGGGGAAAAGGGGCTGAGCTGGACCCAAGGAATGAAACAATAAAGTCAAAAACCCCTAAACTGATCTTGCCTGCCTCAAGAACTACTAAGCTGCTGCTAACCATACAAAAATACAGTGGGTGGTCCGCTCAGGTCTAACTAGTGTGTTTAGACAAGGTTTTCCTACGGGTAGTGTATGCCCAAGGCGACTTGCTAAATCCCCCTTTTCCCAGGCACAAACAAACAATATAGGTACCATACGGACTAAACAGTTAACAAGTGAGTACACAAAAACAAGACACCATCGTATACATACTCACAAACAAAAAGAGTCTCTGTCAGAAAACCCAACTGACTAGCTGCAAAAGCATCCTGACGGGATAAAAAAAAATCCTAGATCTCTAAACACGAGACAAAGCATCTGCCAACACATTATCTGAACCCTTTTTGTGGTGGATCTCCAAATTATAATTTTGCACAACAAGTGCCCAACGCATAAGGCGTTGGTTCTGGTTGTACATTCGGTGGAGACAAACTAAGGGGTTATGGTCAGTATACACTTTCACTGGTAGTGCACTGGAACCAACATAGACTTCGAAGTACTGCAGAGCTAACAACAAAGCTAGGGCTTCTTGTTCAATGGTTGAATAGTTAGTTTGACATTTGTTAAATTTCCGCGAAAAATAACAGACAGGATGTTCCACTCCACTCTGGTCCGGCTGCAGTAGAACAGCACCAGCACCTCTGGCACATGCATCTACCTCCAGTTTAAACGGCCTTTCAAAATCTGGCGCAGCAGGAACAGGGGTACTACATAAGAGTGCTTTAGCAGTGTTGAAAGCAGTGTGACAATCTGCAGACCATACACATTTTCTCGCCGGACTGAGCAAATCCGTTAATGGAGCAACTACCGCAGAGACATTTTTACAGAAACTACGGTAGTAGCCAAACATCCCTAAAAAGCGGCGTAGCTCTCTTCTAGTGGTAGGTGCGGGAAATGCATTTATAGCTGACACCTTGGTATCTACAGGGCGCACCTGACCATGGCCGACCTGTTTACCGAGATACAGTGGGGAAAAAAAGTATTTAGTCAGCCACTATTTGTGCAACTTCTCCCACTTAAAAAGATGAGAGAGGCCTGTAATTTTCATCATAGGTACACGTCAACTATGAAAGACATATTGAGGAAAAAAAATCCAGAAAATCACATTGTAGGATTTTTTATGAATTTATTTGCAAATTATGGTGGAAAATAAGTATTTGGTCACCTACAAACAAGCAAGATTTCTGGCTCTCACAGACCTGTAACTTCTTCTTTAAGAGGCTCCTCTGTCCTCCACTCGTTACCTGTATTAATGGCATCTGTTTGAACTTGTTATCAGTATAAAAGACACCTGTCCACAACCTCAAACAGTCACACTCCAAACTCCACTATGGCCAAGACCAAAGAGCTGACGAAGGACACCAGAAACAAAATTGTAGACCTGCACCAGGCTGGGAAGACTGAATCTGCAATAGGTAAGCAGCTTGGTTTGAAGAAATCAACTGTGGGAGCAATTATTAGGAAATGGAAGACATACAAGACCACTGATAATCTCCCTCGATCTGGGGCTCCACGCAAGATCTCACCCCGTAGGGTCAAAATGATCACAAGAACGGTGAGCAAAAATCCCAGAACCACACGGGGGGACCTAGTGAATGACCTGCAGAGAGCTGGGACCAAAGTAACAAAGCCTACCATCAGTAACACACTACGCCGCCAGGGACTCAAATCCTGCAGTGCCAGACGTGTCCGCCTGCTTAAGCCAGTACATGTCCAGGCCTGTCTGAAGTTTGCTAGAGTGCATTTGGATGATCCAGAAGAGTATTGGGAGAATGTCATATGGTCAGATGAAACCAAAATAGAACTTTTTGGTAAAAACTCAACTCGTCGTGTTTGGAGGACAAAGAATGCTGAGTTGCATCCAAAGAACACCATACCTACTGTGAAGTATGGGGGTGGAAACATCATGCTTTGGGGCTGTTTTTCTGCAAAGGGACCAGGACGACTGATCCGTGTAAAGGAATGAATGAATGGGGCCATGTATCGTGAGATTTTGAGTGAAAACCTCCTTCCATCAGCAAGGGCATTGAAGATGAAACGTGGCTGGGTCTTTCAGCATGACAATGATCCCAAACACACCGCCCGGGCAATGAAGGAGTGGCTTCGTAAGAAGCATTTCAAGGTCCTGGAGTGGCCTAGCCAGTCTCCTGATCTCAACCCCATAGAAAATCTTTGGAGGGAGTTGAAAGTCTGTGTTGCCCAGCGACAGCCCCAAAACATCACTGCTCTAGAGGAGATCTGCATGGAGGAATGGGCCAAAATACCAGCAACAGTGTGTGAAAACCTTGTGAAGACTTACAGAAAACATTTGACCTGTGTCATTGCCAACAAAGGGTATATAACAAAGTATTGAGAAACTTTTGTTATTGACCAAATACTTATTTTCCACCATAATTTGCAAATAAATTCATTAAAAATCCTACAATGTGATTTTCTGGATTTTTTTTTTCTCATTTTGTCTGTCATAGTTGACATATACCTATGATGAAAATTACAGGCCTCTCTCATCTTTTTAAGTGGGAGAACTTGCACAATTGGTGGCTGACTAAATACTTTTTTCCCCCACTGTAAGTAACAGTGGCCTTCCCAAACTCGCACTTTGCTAAGTTCAGGGTTAGAGAAGCGGCTGCTAGACGTTCACACATTACCCTTAGAGTGTTAATATGATCTGACCACTCAGTAGAATAAATGATAAGATCATCAAGGTAAGCACTACAATTAGGAACTCCAGCCAATACTGTGTTAACCAGGCGTTGGAAAGTGGCTGGTGCGTTCCGCATCCCAAATGCCATGACAGCATATTGTAGGAAGTGGTCTGGGGTCACAAAGGCAGAGATGTTGGAGGCACGTGAGGTTAACGGCACCTGCCAGTAACCTTTTAGAATATCTAGTTTGGTTACATAAGTAGCAGCACCAACAGTGTCAATACAGTCATCCAGTCTGGGTAACAGGAACGAGTCGGGCACTGTGACAGCATTGACCTTTCGATAGTCCGTACATAACCTGGATGTCCCATCAAGTTTGGGAACCAGAATGCACGGAGAACTCCAAGGACTTGAACTTGGCATAGCCAGGTTATTCTCCAGCAAATAACCGACCTCATCCCTCATTATCTTTCTTTTAGAGACGTTGACACAATAAGCATGTTGCTTGATAGGTTCAGCGTTTCCAACATTAATGTCATGTTCTAACACATTTGTGCGTGTAGGAACATCATTAAAAAGACATGGAAAGCTGTGTGATAGCCTCACAATATCATCTGTCTGTCCGTCCGTTAAATGAATCAGGCTTGACGGGAGAGACAGCAGCATCTCTGAATTGGGTAATCTAGCACACTGCTGCTGAGTATTGCGCAACTCCAAACCATCTCCGTCCACATCATTAACATGACCTCCCACTACAGCCGCTGCAGCAATAGAGACAGCCGTCTCGGCCAGTGTCTCTGGACTGTCTATCTGAGTAACGGGTCTGGTGTGGTATGTCTTCAACATGTTAATGTGGCACACATGAGATTGGTGTTTTCTATCAGGAGTCTGTATCACGTAATCAGTTTCACTTAGTTTCTTTTCAATTACATAAGGACAAGAGAAACGTGCTGACAATGACGCTCCTAGCACAGGCAACAATACAAGATCTTGGTCACCTAGCTGCAGTGAACGAGAAACAGCCTGGTTGTCATAGTGCCGTTTCATACATCTCTGTGAGGAAGACAGCGCTTCCTTTGCTAGAGCACAGGCACCATGTAGGCGCTCACGAAAGCGACTAACGTAGTCCAACACATTTTCTTTCACACACAACTCTTGTGATAAAAACTACTCCTTAAGGACTTTCATAGGTCCTCTCATGGTGTGTCCAAACACCAGTTCAGCTGGGCTGAACCCTAGGGATTCCTGTACCGTCTCACGGACAGCAAACAAAACTAGAGGAACTCCCTCATCCCAATCCTTCTCAGATTCCAAGCAATATTTACGGAGCATAGACTTCAGTGTCTGATGCCAACGTTCAAGCGCAACCTGAGACTCTGGGTGATATGCGCTTGACACACAGTGTGTAACTGACAAGGATTTTAACACTTGTTTGAAAAGAAAGGAAATTCGTACCCTGATCAGTTTGTACCACCTTAGGTAACCCAAAAGTTGTGAAGAATTTGATCAAAGCTTTACTCACCACCGGAGCAGTAATCCTTCGCAGAGGAATGACCTCTGGGTACCTGGTGGCCACACACATTTTCGTTAACAGAAACTGGTTACCAGATTTTGTCTTTGGTAATGGTCCAACACAATCAACCATCACATGTTCGAATGGTTCACCTATGGTATAGGACAAAGAGGCGCGGGAGGAATAACCTGGTTCGGTTTCCCAGTTACTTGACAGGTGTGGCATGTCCGACAGAACTGAGCCACATCTTGTTTTAAACCATGCCAAAAGAAATGTCGCAAAACCCGATCATAAGTCTTGGTGACTCCCAGATGTCCGGACCACTGGTGATCATGAGCGAGGGATAAAACATTTTGTCGAAAGGCTGTAGGATTCACAATTTGGTAAACAGCATTCCAATCTCCGCCAGCGTCAACATGGGATGTCCATTTACGCATGAGGAGATTACCATCAATGAAGTATGTATTATCAGACAAGGGCAACACATCAAATAGTATAAACGACTGCGCCGCACCAGTATCTCTAAGGATTCTAACCGGACGCTGAGACGCTTCGTCATCTGATATGGAAACAAACCCCTCAAAAATGAACGGCTCATAACTGCGATCTGACACTGGGACTTTCAAACCACCTTTACCCTGAGGCATCTGTTTTGATTCTGGTCTTACAACCGTACGAATCAGCCCAACACCCGTTGGCGGCCTGGCGTGCAGAGGCATCCCCTGTTTGCGTTTTAGCAGAAAGCAATCATTAACCATCATGTCCCACCTTATGACAATAGAAACAATGATGCACATCTATGCGTCTACTCCTGTCACTGCTCCTGTTACTGCTCCTGTTACTGTTACTACTCCTGTTACTGTTAGTTCTCCTGCTCTCCTGTTATTGCTCCTGTTACTGTTAGTTCTCCTTTTATTACTCCTGTTACTGCTCCTGTTACTGTTAGTTCTACTGCTCTCCTGTTACTGATCCTGTTACTGTTAGTTATCCTGTTACTTCTCCTGTTACTTCTCCTGTTACTGTTATTTCTCCTGTTCCTACTCCTGTTACTTATCCTGTTACTGTTAGTTATCCTGCTCTCCTGTTACTGCTCCTGTTACTGTTAGTTATCCTGTTACTACTCCTGTTACTGCTCCTGTTACTGTTAGTTATCCTGTTACTACTCCTGTTACTGCTCCTGATACTGTTACTACTTCTGTTACTGTTAGTTATCCTGCTCTCCTGTTACTACTCCTGTTACTGTTAGTTATCCTGTTACTACTCCTGTTACTGCTCCTGTTACTGTTAGTTATCCTGTTACTGCTCTTGTTACTGTTAGTTCTCCTGTTACTTCTCCTGTTACTGTTAGTTCTCCTGCTCTCCTGTTACTGCTCCTGTTACTGTTAGTTCTCCTGTTACTACTCCTGTTACTGCTAGTTCTCCTGTTACTACTACTGTTACTGCTCCTGTTACTGTTAGTTCTCCTTTTACTACTCCTGTTACTGCTCCTGTTACTGCTCCTGTTAGTGTTAGTTATCCTGTTACTACTCCTGTTACTGCTCCTGTTACTACTCCTGTTACTGTTACTACTTCTGTTACTGTTAGTTCTCTTGTTACTACTCCTGTTACTGCTCCTGTTACTGTTAGTTCTCCTGTTACTACTCCTGTTACTGCTCCTGTTACTGTTAGTTCTCCTGTTACTGCTCCTGTTACTACTCCTGTTACTGTTACTACTCCTGTTACTACTCCTGTTACTGTTACTACTCCTGTTACTGTTAGTTATCCTGCTCTCCTGTTACTGCTCCTGTTACTGTTAGTTCTCCTGTTACTACTCCTGTTACTGTTAGTTCTCCTTTTACTACTCCTGTTACTGCTCCTGTTACTGTTAGTTATCCTGTTACTACTCCTGTTACTGTTACTGCTACCTCTCTAGTTTCTCCAATCTCCTGCTACTTCTCCAGTCTCTTATCAGCTCTGAGTACAACACCTGACCTCAACTCGATAGAGTTAGTAACTGCTGTAGTCCCCACTCATCATCAATGTCCCCACTACCCTACTCCCCAAGGCAAGAGGACCACTCTAGACCAGCTCTGTGATTCAGCCTAGGCAGAAACAGAGGATTGTGTGTGTGTGTGTGTGTGTGTGTGTGTGTGTGTGTGTCTGTCTGTCTGTCTGTGTGTGTGTGTGTGTGTGTGCAGTGTTTTCGCTAAAGGCCGCCACAAAAAACAAACAAAGAATATGATTAATAAAAAATATTAATAAATGTATTATGTAGATGTATAGATGTATGCCCCAGGAAGACCCCATCCGCCATAAATGGATTTCATAAGTTCAGAATAGAGGAGTAACAGCATATCCAACCTCCCCATGCCACTGACAGCTATACCACTCTTTCTTGATCTCTCTCACACACACACACACACACACACACACACATACACACACCACCTCATATGGATGGCAGCCATTCTGTCATTGGACAATGGAAGTGAGAAATGATTGCCATTCAACAGATGGATTTCAATCGCTCTAATTGACTCTTCTTTCCCTTCATTGCAAACACTCTTAGAAAAAGTTCTTCGGCTGTCCCCATAGGAGAACCCTTTTTGGTTCCAGGTAAAACTCTCTTTGGTTCCAGGTAGAACCCTTTTGGGTTCCATGTAGAACCCTCTGTGGAAAGGGTTCTACATGGAACCCAAAATAGTTCTACCTGGAACCAACAACGGTTCTTCAAAGGGTTCTCCTATGGGGACAGCCGAAGAACCTAGATATCACCTTTTTTTCTAAGAGTGTAGAGAGAACATTACAGGAACGAGTTATCAAGCAGTCTTATATTTCCTCAACATACAGTATGTGGTTATACTCAGGGGTGAAAGTAAGCCAGTACAAAATAAATAGTGCCGGTACGGCGTACCGGTAAAGCATGATCCTATCATAGTAAAACAAAGATGGCAAGAAAACTGTAGGAGCCTGTCAGCCGCATGGTAAAGTAGCGAATGGACATGAAAATGGATGGTATACGCTCTAAAATGCGGCGTCAACACAACAAATTTGCGAAGGCAGAGATGTCTGGCTGGGACCGAGATGAGCGTGGACAGTAGTTGATGCATCAATCAATACAGGCTATAAGTATGCTTAATGACAATCACCGAATGTCATTAAAAAATATATATTTCTATTCATAAAATGGAGGGTGCACAGTGCACTGTTTATAGATGCTGGAAGTGATTTGTTTGACAATCAGATGAAAAAATCAATCCCTGGTTGTGTTCATGCCTCATTAAAAGGTAACACATTTTTACAGTTACAGTAAATGACGTCTTTACTATTCGGCCCATTACATACTGTACTTTCACCCCTGGTTATACTCCAATGTCTTTTGTGAGATTCCTTTGTCTCTTTATTAGCTATTATGTTTACCAGGTTGGTTGACCGCGACTATTACTCTCATTTACAGCAACAACCTGGGGCAAGATGGTTACATTTCTATGACGGATGCATTTTGTGTTTTGCTATTTGCTGTGTTAAGAAACATAATTGCCAACCAGTGACCCTGTGACAGAAAACCCATCTCCTAAACCACTGACTCGCTCATTATGTCCTCAGTAAATGGTACATCAAGAGTGTGTTTGCGTCTCTCTAAAGGTCATGTAGCTCAAATATAGCCCCAAATGGGTCTCCCTTTACCATTTCACTAAATAGTATTTTGAACACTATGATGTATACAGTCGAAGGCTTATTCACCACTCAGCTTAACTGAAAAGAAACAAAAGCTCACAGGACCTAATTTAAGAAAATCGAGCTGAGTTTGGTGATACAAACCTATGCCAGAAACATACAGGTAAATATTGGAATATTCTTACAATGGGCAATTCCAAAGTAATAGAATGCATTGACTCAGATTTTTCACTTTAAAATGTATGCCAAACAAAAACCAATGATTGCAAAGTTAAACAAACCATACAAATCTATGCACAAGGACTAGTTTTAACAATTTCCACTGAATATTTTACAAAAACACATTTACTTGAAGAACAGTGCAGATGCAAAGATTGGTAACAAAATTACAGTACAAATAGCACTGTACCAGTACCAAAACAAATAAAGAATTTAGACAATATACAATATATTGTTGATCAATATACGGTCAAACTAACTTCAACATGAATCACCTAAACTAAGCTGTGTATATTCATAATCTCTTCCATCTTCCACCCCTAGGAGCTTTATATCACCACAGCACAGCCAGCCAGCCAGCGATTTTGGACGGAATTACCTGGAAGGCTTTCTACTACCAAGGATTACTATTCCCAAACTATACAGCAAATGCTCTGGCAAACAAACAGAAACCTGAAAACACCATCCAACCTGGAACTGAGTGAGTAATGTTTAGTATGAAGCTATTTTTTCTTTCAAAAACCAAGAAGAAAAATACATTACAATGATATATTTTACTTTATAAGGACTGAATGCTAAGGCTACCAAGCTTGCTAGTACAAAGATATACAATTTCAATTAGGACTGACGTGTGAAGTGAGAGGTGTCAAAGCCCTTGAGCCCAACAATGGCAGGAGAGTCGCACAGTCTACCCCAACCAAATGGAGAGGCCTTAGAAA
The DNA here is from genome assembly GCF_020615455.1 of Coregonus clupeaformis. Classification (NCBI taxonomy): domain Eukaryota; kingdom Metazoa; phylum Chordata; class Actinopteri; order Salmoniformes; family Salmonidae; genus Coregonus; species Coregonus clupeaformis. Next base: position 27,933,889 of record NC_059207.1, read on the forward strand.
CACCCCCCTGCTGTTCAGAGGTCATTAAAATACAGTACCCTCTGAATGTAAAAAACGACAAGACATGAAAAGAGTACAAAATGAAACTCCTTATGGGGAATCAGGAGACACTTTTTGCCTATTTTTATAAAAATGGGAACATAAGCAACCTTATCTTCCACACAGACCATCCCCTGTCATGGCACAGTGCTATACTAGCACACTACCCCTCTGTTAAGAGGGAGGGTGTTCGCGATGGGTGGAAACTCAGGATACTGGACAACGAGGACTCTGAGTCGTCTAATATTAATCTCTATAAATCTGGAACCGTTTTGGTTCAAGGCAGCACCAAACAGTTCCAGCTGGACTTTCACCTAATCAAAGAAATAGCTCAGCAGGAGAAGCTCTCCCTTGAGAAAGATACCCCCACCCCGAGCGGGTCAGACCAGACCTCTTCATTAAATAACCCCACAGAGCAACCCCAAGCAGAAAGTCAACTTCCCAGCACAGAGTACTACTCCCTCATTGAAATGAAGGATAAATTCACCCAGCTGGAGGTAAGGCAGGTGGAACTGGAACAGCAGGTGAACACACTCCAGTCAGCACAGACCCAGACAACAGTCCAGCACAACAACACCCCCTTAACTAGACCTGGAGAGCTGGAGGTAGAGAGAGACATGTCTGCACTCTGGACTGTGGTGAGACAACATCAACAGGAGAAAGAGCAGGAGCAGGAGAAGGACAGAGCACTAGAGGAGAGGATCAGAGTGCTGGAGGAGAAGGTGAGAACGATGACGGGTGACATAGAACAACCCATTAGAGAGCTGGCCACCCTCGCAGAGAAGCCAGCAGAACAGCCCACCTCAGATCCTGGCCAAAGTCTCGACACCGCAGCAGAACAGTACACCCTAGACCGTGACCATAGCCTCGACATCACAGCCAGACAAACAAATGAAGAACCCCAAGCCCTGGGGACCCCAACCCCTCTGAGCAACCCCCCTGTCAGACACCCTGATAGCCCTCATGAAGACCCCCCCACACCCACTGAGGACATACACAAACCACAGATTGTACTCCTTATGGACTCAAACGGGAAATACATACAAGAAAATAAACTTTTTCCAAAACACACAGTGTCTAAACTCTGGTGTCCAAACACCCAGCGCGCCCTAGACCTTCTGTCTGAGGACCGACTAGGATCACCCAGCCACATAATACACACAGGCACAAATGACCTGAGAACACAGCAGGAAAGGGTGGCCACAGCACTCAAGGGAGTGATAGAAAAAGCTTCTTCTACTTTCCCCAACGCACAAGTGGTTATCTCAACCCTGTTACCATGAAAAGACTTCCACCCTGCTACCATACAGCGGGTAAATGCAAGTATTTCCCGTGACTGTGCATCAAAACCAAATGTCTACCTGGCCCACCACTCCACCCTGGACGTGAATAGCCTTTATGACCAGGTCCACCTATACAAGGCAGCAGTGCCCACTTCGCCCGGACCCTAAAGGATATCGCCCTCAACCGCAGACACAACACCTCACACAGGAGCAACAGATCAACAGACACCCCGCCCAGACCAGCGAGACACTCTCCCAGACCTGCGGGACCCCCCCCAGGACCTACACATAGAGGACCCCCGCAGATGGTATAGAGGAGACGGACCCACTGGTTGGCCTATAGGTTACAGAGAGCTGGTAGTCCCATCCACCAAACTACCAGGTGTGAAACAGGGAAGGGACTCAGGGGGTATGCTAATTTGGTATAGAGCAGACCTAACTCACTCTATTAAATTAATCAAAACAGGAACATTTTACATTTGGTTAGAAATTCAAAAGGAAATGATCTCAACAGAGAAAAATGTCCTCCTGTGTGCTTCCTATATCCCCCCACTAGAATCCCCATACTTTAATGAAGACAGCTTCTCCATCCTGGAGGGGGAAATCAATCATTTCCAGACCTAGGGACATGTACTAGTCTGTGGCAACCTAAATGCCAGAACTGGACAAGAACCTGACACCCTCAGCACACTGGGGGACAAACACCTACCTGGAGGTGACAGCATTCCCTCCCCCATATGCCCCCCTAGGCACAACTACGACAACATAACCAACAAAAACGGGTCACGACTCCTGCAGCTCAATCGCACACTGGGTATGTACATAGTCAATGGTAGGCTTTGAGGGGACTCCTATGGTAGGTACACCTATAGCTCATCTCTTGGCAGTAGTACTGTAGAATACTTTAATCACTGACCTCAACCCAGAGTCTCTCAGAGCGTTCACAGTCAGCCCACTGACACCCCTATCAGACCACAGCAAAATCACAGTCTACTTGAACAGAGCAATACTCAATCATGAGGCATCAAAGCCAAAGGAACTGAATAATATTAAGAAATGCTATAGATGGAAGGAAAGTAGTGTTGAAACCTACCAAAAAACAATTAGGCAACAACAAATGAAATCCCTTTTAGACAACTTCCTGGACAAAACGTTCCACTGTAACAGTGAAGGTGTAAACTTGGCAGTAGAAAACCTAAATAGTATATTTGACCTCACAGCTTCCCTATCAAATCTAAAAATCTCTAACAGAAAACCGAAGAAAAGTAACAACAGTGATAAATGTTTTGATGAAGAATGCAAAAACCTAAGAAAGAAATTGAGAAACCTATCCAACCAACAACATAGAGACCCAGAAAACCTGAGCCTATGCCTTCACTATGGTGAATCACTAAAACAATACAGAAATACACTACGGAAAAAGAAGGAACAGCATGTCAGAAATCAGCTCAATGTAATTGAAGAATCCATAGACTCTAACCACTTCTGGGAAAATTGGAAAACACTAAACAAACAACAACATGAAGAGCTATCTATCCAAAACGGAGATGTATGGGTAAACCACTTCTCCTATCTTTTTGGCCCTATAACAGAGAACAAACAGCAAAAAAATATACATGATCAAATGCAAATCTTAGAATCAACTATTAAAGACTACCAGAACCCACTGGATTCTCTAATTACATTGAATGAACTACAGGACAAAATACAAACCCTCCAACCCAAAAAGGCCTGTGGTGTTGATGGTATCCTCAATGAAATGATAAAATATACAGACCACAAATTTCAATTAGCTATACTTAAACTCTTTAACATCATCCTTAGCTCTGGCATCTTCCCCAATAGTTGGAACCAAGGACTGATCTCCCCAATCCACAAAAGTGGAGACAAATTTTACCCCAATAACTACCGTGGGATATGCGTCAACAGCAACCTTGGGAAAATCCTCTGCATTATCATTAACAGCAGACTAGTTCATTTCCTCAGTGAAAACAATGTACTGAGCAAATGTCAAATTGGCTTTTTACCAAATTACCGTACGACAGACCACGTATTCACCTTGCACACCCTAATTGACAAACAAACAAACCAAAACAAAGGCAAAGTCTTCTCATGCATTGCTGATTTCAAAAAAGCTTTTGACTCAATTTGGCATGAGGGTCTGCTATACAAGTTGATGGAAAGTGGGGCTGGGGGAAAAACATACGACATTATAAAATCCATGTACACAAACAACAAGTGTGCGGTTTAAATTGGCAAAAAACACACACATTTCTTTCCACAGGGCCGTGGCGTGAGACAGGGATGCAGTTTAAGCCCCACCCTCTTCAACATATATATCAACGAATTGGCGAGGGCACTAGAACAGTCTGCAGCACCCGGCCTCACTCTACTAGAATCTGAAGTCAAATGTCTACTGTTTGCTGATGATCTGGTGCTTCTGTCACCAACCAAGGAGGGCCTACAGCAGCACCTAGATCTTCTGCACAGATTCTGTCAGACCTGGGCCCTGACAGTACATCTCAGTAAGACAAAAATAATGGTGTTCCAAAAAAGGTCCAGTTGCCAGGACCACAAATACAAATTCCATCTAGACACCGTTGCCCTAGAGCACACAAAAAACTATAAATACCTCGGCCTAAACATCAGCGCCACAGGTAACTTCCACAAAGCTGTGAACGATCTGAGAGACAAGGCAAGAAGGGCCTTCTATGCCATCAAAAGGAACATAACATTTGACATACCAATTAGGATCTGGCTAAAAATACTTGAATCAGTTATAGAACCCATTGCCCTTTATGGTTGTGAGGTCTGGGGTCCGCTCACCAACCAAGAATTCACAAAATGGAACAAACACCAAATTGAGACTCTGCATGCAGAATTCTGCAAAAACATCCCCCGTGTACAACGTAAAACACCAAATAATGCATGCAGAGCAGAATTAGGCCAATAGCCGCTAATTATCAAAATCCAGAAAAGAGCCGTTAAATTCTATAACCACTTAAAAGGAAGCGATTCCCAAACCTTCCATAACAAAGCCATCACCTACAGAGAGATTAACTTGGAGAAGAGTCCCCTAAGTAAGCTGGTCCTGGGGCTCTGTTCACAAACACAAACAGACCCCACAGAGCCCCAGGACAGCAACACAATTAGACCCAACCAAATCATGAGAAAACAAAAAGAGAATTACTTGACACATTGGAAAGAACAAAGAAAAAAACAGAGCAAACTAGAATGCTATTTGGCCCTAAACAGAGAGTACACAGTGGCAGAATACCTGACCACTGTGACTGACCCAAACTTAAGGAAAGCTTTGACTATGTACAGACTCAGTGAGCATAGCCTTGCTATTGAGAAAGGCCGCCGTAGGCAGACCTGGCTCTCAAGACAAGACAGGCTATGTGCACATTGCCCACAAAATGAGGTGGAAAATGAGCTGCACTTCCTAACCTCCTGCCAAATGTATGACCATATTAGAGACACAAATTTCCCTCAGATTACAGCGATCCAGAAAGAATTTGAAAACAAACCCAATTTTGATAAACTCCCTTATCTACTGGGTGAAAAACCATAGTGTGCCATCACAGTTGCAAGATTTGTGACCTGTTGCCACAAGAAAAGGGCAAGAACAAACACCATTGTAAATACAACCCATATTTATGTTTATTTATTTTCCCATTTGTACTTTAACTATTTGCACATTGTTACAACACTGTATACAGTGGGGAGAACAAGTATTTGATACACTGCCGATTTTGCAGGTTTTCCTACTTACAAAGCATGTAGAGGTCTGTAATTTTTATCATAGGTACACTTCAACTGTGAGAGACGGAATCTAAAACAAAAATCCAGAAAATCACATTGTATGATTTTTAAGTAATTAATTTGCATTTTATTGCATGACATAAGTATTTGATACATCAGAAAAGCAGAACTTAATATTTGGTACAGAAACCTTTGTTTGCAATTACAGAGATCATACGTTTCCTGTAGGTCTTGACCAGGTTTGCACACACTGCAGCAGGGATTTTGGCCCACTCCTCCATACAGACCTTCTCCAGATCCTTCAGGTTTCGGGGCTGTCGCTGGGCAATACGGACTTTCAGCTCCCTCCAGATTTTCTATTGGGTTCAGGTCTGAAGACTGGCTAGGCCACTCCAGGACCTTGAGATGCTTCTTACGGAGCCACTCCTTAGTTGCCCTGGCTGTGTGTTTCGAGTCGTTGTCATGCTGGAAGACCCAGCCCACGACCCATCTTCAATGCTCTTACTGAGGGAAGGAGGTTGTTGGCCAAGATCTCGCGATACATGGCCCCATCCATCCTCCCCTCAATACGGTGCAGTCGTCCTGTTCCCTTTGCAGAAAAGCATCCCCAAAGAATGATGTTTCCACCTCCATGCTTCACGTTGGGATGGTGTTCTTGGGGTTGTACTCATCCTTCTTCTTCCTCCAAACACGGCGAATGGAGTTTAGACCAAAAAGCTCTATTTTTGTCTCATCAGACCACATGACCTTCTCCCATTCCTCATCTGGATCATCCAGATGGTCATTGGCAAACTTCAGACAGGCCTGGACATGCGCTGGCTTGAGCAGGGGGACCTTGCATGCGCTGCAGGATTTTAATCCATGACGGCGTAGTGTGTTACTAATGGTTTTCTTTGAGACTGTGGTTCCAGCTCTCTTCAGGTCATTGACCAGGTCCTGCCATGTAGTTCTGGGCTGATCCCTCACCTTCCTCATGATCATTGATGCCCCACGAGGTGAGATCTTGCATGGAGCCCCAGACCGAGGTTGATTGACCGTCATCTTGAACTTCTTCCATTTTCTAATAATTACGCCAACAGTTGTTGCCTTCTCACCAAGCTGCTTGCCGATTGTCCTGTAGCCCATCCCAGCCTTGTGCAGGTCTACAATTGTATCCCTGATGTCCTTACACAGCTCTCTGGTCTTGGCCATTGTGGAGAGGTTGGAGTCTGTTTGATTGAGTGTGTGGACAGGTGTCATTTATACAGGTAACGAGTTCAAACAGGTGCAGTTAATACAGGTAATGAGTGGAGAACAGGAGGGCTTCTTAAAGAAAAACTAACAGGTCTGTGAGAGCCGGAATTCTTACTGGTTTGTAGGTGATCAAATACTTATGTCATGCAATAAAATGCAAATTAATTACTTAAAAATCATACAATGTGATTTTCTGGATTTTTGTTTTAGATTCCGTCTCTCACAGTTGAAGTGTACCTATGATAAAAATTACAGACCTCTACATGCTTTGTAAGTAGGAAAACCTGCAAAATTGGCAGTGTATCAAATACTTGTTCTCCCCACTGTATATACATAATATGACATTTGAAATGTCTTTATTCTTTTGGAACTTCTGAGTGTAATGTTTACTGTTAATATTTATAGTTTATTTCACTTTTGTTTACTATCTACTTCACTTGTTTGGCAATGTTAACATACGTTTCCCATGCCAGCGCACAATTTAGCGTTGTCCAGGGTAGGGGAGGGAATTGCCGGCAGGGATGTAGCTCAGTTGATAGAGCATGGCGTTTGCAACGCCAGGGTTGTGGGTTCGATTCCCACGGGGGACCAGTATGAAAAAAAATATATATATGTATTCACTAACTGTAAGTCGCTCTGGATAAGAGCGTCTGCTAAATGACTAAAATGTAAATGTAAATAAAGCCCTTAAATTGAGAGAGAGAGAGAGAGAGAGAGAGAGAGAGAGAGAGAGAGAGAGAGAGAGAGAGATATGCTGGAGGAAACAGGTACAAAAGTATCTATATCCACAGTAAAACGAGTCCTATATCGACATAACCTGAAAGGCCGCTCAGCAAGGAAGAAGCCACTGCTCCAAAACCGCCATAAAAAAGCCAGACTACGGTTTGCAACTGCACATGGGGACAAAGATCGTACTTTTTGGAGAAATGTCCTTTGGTCTGATGAAACAAAAATAGAACTGTTTGGCCATAATGACCATCGTTATGTTTGGAGGAAAAAGGGGGGTCCTTGCAACCGAAAGAACACCATCCCAACCGTGAAGCACGGGGTGGCAGCATCATGCTGTGGGGGTGCTTTGCTGCAGGAGGGAATGGTGCACTTCACAAAATAGATGGCATCATGAGGAAGGAAAATAATGTGGATCTATTGAAGCAACATCTCAAGACATCAGTCAGGAAGTTAAAGCTTAGTCGCAAATGGGTCTTCCAAATGGACAATAACCCCAAAGTTGTGGCAAAATGGCTTAAGGACAACAAAGTCAAGGTATTGGAGTGGCCATCACAAAGACCTGACCTCAATCTTATAGAACATTTGTGGGCAGAACTGAAAAAGCGTGTGCGAGCAAGGAGGCCTACAAACTGACTCAGTTACACCAGCTCTGTCAGGAGGAATGGGCCAAAATTCACCCAACTTATTGTGGGAAGCTTGTGGAAGGCTACCCAAAATGTTTGACCCAAGTTAAACAATTTAAAGACAATGCTACCAAATACTAATTGAGTGTATGTAAACTTCTGACCCACTGGGAATGTGATGAAATAAATAAAAGCTGAAATAAATCATTATCTCTACTATTATTCTGACATTACACATTCTTAAAATAAAGTGGTGATCCTAACTGACCTAAGACAGGGTATTTTTACATTTTACATTTACATTTTAGTCATTTAGCAGACGCTCTTATCCAGAGCGACTTACAGTTAGTGAATACATATTTTTTTATACTGGCCCCCCGTGGGAATCGAACCCACAACCCTGGCGTTGCAAACGCCATGTTCTATCAACTGAGCTACATCCCTGCCGGCCATTCCCTCCCCTACCCTGGACGACGCTGGGCCAATTGTGCGCCGCCCATGTCGCCCGGTCGCGGCCGGCTGCGACAGAGCCTGGATTCGAACCAGGAGCTCTAGTGGCACAGTTAGCACTGCGATGCAGTGCCTTAGACCACTGCGCCACTCAGGATACTTTTAACTAGGATTAAATGTCAGGAATTGTGAAAAACTGAGTTTAAATGTATTTGGCTAAGGTGTATGTAAACTTCCGACTTCAACTGTAGATAGATAGATTCATAGATAGATAGATAGATAGAGAGAAGGTAGTGGACGTAGTGTAAAGTGTGTAGTGGAGCCTACGGGGCTGTAAGCCATCAGATGTAATGGCCTGCCCAGCTGCCCTGCTCTTCTCTGGAGCTGTAAAACAATGAGAGGCTGATTGAGAGTAAATGGACTTCAGTCCTCAGTATTACTGACGATAAGAATCACTCACAGGGCCTGGGCTTTGCCTTTCTGTCACTCTTGTACAGTTCATCACTGGTTTTGCCCTCCAAACAGAATTTCTGGGAAAACCTGGAAATACTGCACTCTTAGAAAAAATGGTTCCAAAAGGGTTATTTCGGCTGTCCCTTTATGGTTCCAGGTAGAACCTTCTGTGTAAAGGGTTCTACCTGGAACCAAAAAGGGTTCTTCAAAGGGTTCTCCTATGAGGTCAGCCGAATAACCCTTTTTTTTCTAGATAGCACCTTTTTTTCTAAGAATGTGGGAAAGTTACTGGAATTTTGCAACTCTACTTATGGGGTACACACATTTAACCTTACCACCTATATGCCCTCTGTAAGTCAATCGTCAAAATCCCTTCTTTCTTTTCATGGTACCTGTTATACTTGCAGTCTATTGAGTAAAGTCAAATAGCATATTACAATTCAAAATGGAACCACAGCACAGTAACAATGTGGCATTGAAATGGGTTTAGTAAAAAAATCTATTCACTTTTCATCACTGCAAGTATTTCCGTCCCTTTTAGTAAGAGCAATACATCTCTGTCACTAAGGCCCAGGAAAGAGTATTATTATTATGTTATTTCTCACACACCATGACACAACTCCATGCTGCGCAACAATAACACTCTCTCTCCCTCCTCTCTCTCACTCTCTCTCTCTCCATATCAGTCAGAATCCTGAGTCGTGACTTGTGAGCAATTACTGCTGGCGGCACCTTACTCACACCCCTCTCAACCTGACATTCTGCTGTATACACACACAAACGCACACATGCCCAAGCAGACACACACACATTTTCACGCATAAATACAAATGTACGGACATGCATGCACACACACCACACACTTCAAGGCCATTTTGAATCAGAGCCATTCATCTTTGAGGAGCTGAGATTGTTTGTCTTGTGGCTGGAGAGGCTTCTTGTTACATCACAGCAGGCATGAGATCATCTCAATCTGGGAGTACAGACAGGAATCATCTCAATCTGGGAGTACAGACAGGAATCATCTCAATCTGAGAGTACAGACAGGAATCATCTCAATCTGGGAGTACAGACAGGAATCATCTCAATCTGGGAGTACAGACAGGAATCATCTCAATCTGGGAGTACAGACAGGAATCATCTCAATCTGGGAGTACAGACAGGAATCATCTCAATCTGGGACCAGTAATCATCTCAATCTGGGTGTACAGACAGGAATCATCTCAGTATTAACTCAATCTGGGAGAACAAACCAGTATCATCTCAGTATTAACTCAATCTGGGAGAACAGACCAGAATCATCTCAGTATTAACTCAATCTGGGAGAACAGACCAGAATCATCTCAGTATTAACTCAATCTGGGAGAACAAACCAGTATCATCTCAGTATTAACTCAATCTGGGAGAACAGACCAGATTCATCTCAGTATTAACTCAATCTGGGAGAACAAACCAGTATCATCTCAGTATTAACTCAATCTGGGAGAACAAACCAGTATCATCTCAGTATTAACTCAATCTGGGAGAACAGACCAGATTCATCTCAGTATCAACTGCACCTATACTATAGGGATCAGAATCATTGATGAGTACCATCTCCAACTCAATATCTATTGAATGGTTTCTTTCTCATGGAACATCACTGGTTTCCTCGTCCCCAAGGTCTCAGCAGCCTGAGTAGGCCTATGGACCAGAAGGATCTCTGAGTATTATCTATTGCCTGTGACTCTAACATCAAACGTTGCATAATTAAGTAAATCACTACTGTAATGATTAAGTTCATGCAGAGGACCTTGATGATCATCTACACATATTATTGCAGACTGGCTGATTGATTGCAGACTATTAATTTAGAGCAAACACTTTTGCCATTGACCAAAAAACTCTTAAATCAGCATTGCAATGATGAGTTTGGGAGAACACTGGGGGTGTGTCATTTTGGGTGAGGCCTCTCTCTCTCTCTCTCTCTCTCTCTCTCGATGGGCAAAACCTGAGGAACGCAGTAGCAAAGCCTGGCTAGAGCTCCCAAATCCCACTCATCTCTCAATTAGCTCCATCACATCCAGAAAACGAGGGATGGGAGGAGGAGGAGAGGGGAGGGCAGAGATGGAGAAGAACGGGAGAAGAGAGGGGGAAGAAAAAGATCGGTAGGGAAAAGGAAGAGGAGAGAAGGGGAAAGAAGAGGCGGGGATATGGAGAAGAAAAGGAGAGGATGAACAGGGAACAGGATGGTGAAATGTGGAATAAATGGGATTTGAATCACATAAAAGATGGCTTGGAGAAGTTCCCTGGAGGAGAGGGGGAATCGGGGGGGGAGGGAGGGATGATGGGATAGTAAAAGCCGTGGGAGGCAGACAGGGATAGATAGGAGACTAATTTATTCAGCAACTGCAGCTCCACACCCACTAGGTGATGGAAGAGGAGACGTATCAAAAACATGAAGGTGAATAGCATTGTTTATAACATGTAGGCTATGGCATGACAGCGGAGTTGGCTTAAACATAAAGCCATCTGTCAGCCAGAATAGAATACATAGCAGGTTCTTTCATAACAAAACCCTTTTTTATTCCCTCCTTTTACTGCATTCCCCCCAATTCACTCTCTCTCTCGCACGCACGCACGCACGCACGCGCACACACACACACACACACACACACAGTGCCATGGATGTTATGACTTGTAATGGCAATTATATTCACAAGGTGAGAAATGGTTTACAACTAAACAGCTGTGTGGGAAAACTCACCTTAATCATCAGCTGACTGTTCTGTTTATAACTGCTGACAACATACACACACACACACACACAAGCGCACACATTTACACTCACAGTGTGTCAGGCCATACACATTTAAAACAAAGAACCAACAAAGAAGATAACTTAATCCTCAAACAGCTTATCTAGTCTCACACCCAAACAAACTACATTTCCTACACACAAGCCCTTTAAAGTTGGGCATTAGCATAAGACACACGCACACACATACGCACACATACATACATAGTGTTTTCACCCTTGAAGTTTGGGTACAGTGTGAAACACACACAGACAAACAAACACACCCTTTCAAGTTCATAAGCATAACAGCAGATCTGCTAGCCCTTCTGCAGTGCCTCCATTCCCTCACCATGTGTGTGCGACGGTGAACCTCCTTTTTTTGTGGTTGCTGTTGTTGATCATCATGCGGCGGAGCAGGCGTGGGGAGTTCCGGGGGGAGAGGCGGGGGGAGATGGAGGAGGGTGAACGGCGGTGGCCCCGGGTCCTCTCTGGCTGCAGCAGATTCTCTCTCAGGATTTTTACCAAGTCCTCGTTCAGACCGATATGTTTAGCCATGGGGGGCACTGCCAGGGTGTCGACCCCTACACCAACTCCCACCCCCACGCCAGCCTGCTGGGCCATGCCCGCCCTGGGTACACCACCACCACCAGAAACAGCCGAATGCAGTATACGACCGTCAGTCAACCGGGATGACCGTGTGCCACAGTCCACAGGCACTGGAGACCGTAGAAAACAGCTAGTGACCGTCCACAGCAGTCCGCTAAAATGTCTGCAGCTAAACAACCCGCCAAATCTCCAATCCAAAATCGTTCCCCTAGTCCACTTTTAGGTTTTTTTACTGAACAAAAAAATCAGAATGTCCTCCAAAAAGAAAAGTAGAAAATATAATAATCCTCACTTTTTCTCTTTCTGTCTCTCTCTTTCTCCGGCTGACGGATGGATGGGTGCGTTCAGGTCGGTTCTGTTCTTCTGCTGGAGAGGACTGAGAGGTACTGTTATGAAGGTGTGACAAAGAAAAAGAAGGAGGGATGGAGGGAGGAGAGTGAAGGGGGAGGGGGTTCCGTCTTTTCCAGTTGTCTTTCCCAGCTTTAGCCAGCCCGGCACGGCACAGCCCTGTAAACCAGGTACAGCCTGGTCCAATGCAGCCCAGTCTGGTCCGGCTCGACACGACAAAGCCCTGTAGAACAGTTGGGTACAGCCCAGTCCAGTATGGTGCAGACCTAGTCCAGTACAGTCCAGCCGTGTAAGCCAGTCCAGTAGAGTCCAGTGCAACAGCCCAGTCCAGCCCAGCCCTACCCTGCCTCGCCTCCGGTGCCTTGCAGAGCCTGGTGTAGACTGATGTCTGCAGGCTGTCGTCTGTGTGCTAATAATCCTCTGGAGCAGAGCGGAGTGGAGCAGTGCAGCGCAGCGCAGTGCAGCGCGGAGCATCAGAGCCCGGTACAGCACTACCACTGTTATAGCTCTCCTTTCCTCTCATCTCCCCCCAAGCTCCACTATGGCAGCCTAGGAAATTCTGCTCTGACGCAGGGGGAGGGTGTGTGAGACCAAGAGTAGGATAATGATCAGAACGAGGAGAGGTTACATGTGTATGGTGTGTGTGTACACAATGATCAGGGAGGAGAAAGGAGAGTGTGTGATTGAGTGAGAGAAAGACAAAAAGTGTCTGTGTTATGAGAAGAGACACATTTGTCTGACAGAATGTGGGGAAGACTGTGTGTGCACAGTATACATATGTATGGGTGTATGCACATGAGTGAAAGCTATGACACCTTATTGATGTCACCTGTTAAAACCACTTCAATCAGTGTAGATGAAGGGGAGGAGGCAGGTTAAAGAAGGATTTTTAAGCCTTGAGACAATTGAGACATGGACTGTGTATGTGTACCATTCAGAGGGTGAATGGGCAAGACAAAATATTTAAGTGCCTTTGAACGGGGTATGGTTGTAGGTGCCAGGCGCACCGGTTTGTGTCAAGAACTGCAACGTTGCTGGGTTTTTCATGCACAACAGTTTCCCATATGTATCAAGAATGGTCCACCACCCAAAGGACATCCAGCCAACTTGACACATCTGTGGGAGTCAACATGGGCCAGCATCCCTGTGGAACGCTTTCGACACCTTGTAGAGTACATGCCCCGATGAATTGAGGCTGTTCTGAGGGAAAAAGGGGGTGCAACTCAATATTAGGAAGGAGTTCCTAATGTTTTGTACCCTCAGTGTATGTGTGTGTGCAAACAGAGAAATGAAAGTGAATGGCGTAGGTTATTCCTGGATAACTTGTTAGCTGGTGCAGCAGACAGAAATAAAAGTGCACATTAGTTATTGAGTAACCATTGAGTAACGCTCAGCCCACTAAAAGCAGAACACACTCATTAGTGAATCAGGACAGGAGTGACAGGCTGGCTGGGGTATGCCCCTTTTAAACAATACAGAATGAAGGGCAGAGACAACTGGCTGAAATCATTAGGAAACGGAATGCTGTGTGGGCTACAGTGAGACGCTCTGATTCAGCTGATGATTGGATGGCTTTTAAACACCTTCGGAATCAGGGTGTGGCTATGACCCGAAAACTGAAAGCAGACCACTACCTCAAATCTATTGCTGATAATCTGAATAATCCTTCCACATTTTGGCAAGTAGTGAAAGCTTTAGAGTGCACAGCTCCCTAAACAACTGCTGGTTTCCTCACAGCTGGTAACTGAGAGAACCTCTATTCTGAACTCTTTTAAGCAACATTTTCTTTATGCAGGCGGATTATTTGGTAGGGTTAAAGGTCAACATGAGCTCCCTGTGAAATTACCTGACACTCCCGAGCACGCCTTCTCCAGGTTCTCCTTCTCACCCTTCTCTGTCTCAGAGGTGCGTAGAGCCCTGAAAGCAATTGATGTAAAAAAAAATCCCCTGGCCCTGATGATCTATACCCACGACTACTACAATTAGCTGCAGAAATCATTGCTCTCCCTTTAACATGCATATTTAACCTCACCCTAGAATGTAATGTGGAAATCAGCATTTGTCCTACCTCTTTTGAAAGCAGGTGATCCCACTCTACTGAATAACTATCGGCCAATATCTAAGTTGTCTATTCTGGCAAAGGTATTGGAGTTCCTAGTCAATGAGCAGCTTAAGGCTGATTGGTATGCAATGAGGTTTCAGGTCTGGCCACAGCACTGTCACAGCAACTGTGAACGTTTTAAATTATGTTCACTGTGCCCTGGATAGGAAGCAGCATTGTGTATCTGTATTCATAGACTTGGCGTTTGACACTGTGGACCATACTGTCTTGGTGCAGAGATTGAAGTGTGCTGGGAATACTGGTCATGCTCTGGAGTGGTTTGTGAACCCAGTGTGTTAAGGCAGATGGTAGTATATCGGACACCTTTTAACATTATTCAAAATAATCTGTACGATTTCAAGCTTGTTCTGAATTCCTCTAAAACAAAATGCATGGTATTGGGAATTCAGCCTGGACACCAGGGTTAGCACCCTACTCTTACGATAAGTGCCCACAGAGTCAGGACACCAGTTTAACGTCCGAAAGATGGCACCCCTACTCAGGGCAATGTCCCCAATCACTGCCCTGGGGCATTGAGATCCAATTATTTTGACCAGAGGAAAAAGTGCCTCCTACTGGCCCTCCAACACCACAAAATGTCTCTGTTTAAAAGCAAATTTCCTGCAATTCTACACATTTTGCCATGGGGCGGTGAGAACATTTTACAGTTTTGAAGCTAGCTTCCTGCAATTCTACACATTTGTCATGGGGCCATGATAAATAAAATCTGTTTTAAAGCAAATTTCCTGCAATTCTACGCATTTTGCCATGGGGCTGAGAGAAAATGTGCAGTTTTAAAGTAACTGTCCAGTGAAAATCTCTCTTTTAAAAATTAATATTCTGTTAACTCATACCCAAATAGTGATGAGCAATTGTGACAGGTTAAAGGACATATTCATAGCCTGTTATACACTAAAAAGTATTAGTAAGTTCATGGTATGTAAGGATCTTAAAATATCTAAGGTTAAAAAGATCATGCATTCAGTACTAGTTCATAGAGATTGATAAAATTCATAATTGTGTTAAAATCCGTCAAGTGTAAAAAGGGTAAATATTGTAAGAGGAATGTGTAAACGTTATATTGACTACTTTATTTTGTGGTGCCTAATTTAAGGGTAAAAGTGTTAATCTGTGATCTACTAAATGCTCTTAATCTATGAGCCTGAGATCGATTGCTCTGGTCTCCACCCAACTTTCTGGGGAAATCGCGGTTGTTTTTCTCATTATACTAAAGTTTTCAGTGAGGAAACATAACTGCATCACTCTCGTGATTATTTCTCCCCTTTTTCAGGTACGTTATTGATATAAAAAGAGTTAATTTGAATGTAATAACTTGCTAACATGTCAAGAGAGTTTAAGGTATGTGTTAGTAACATCTTGAGTAAGTTAGAGTTAAGTTGAAGAGAGTAATAGGTGCGTGTGTGAGTGAAACCTGCTTGGTTGCAGCGAAGAATAGCTTCGTACTGAGAGTAGCTGCCATTTTATGTTAATTGTGAATGAACATGTGCGCTGTTAATAATATATTTGGGGTTATTTGTATAATGTGTTTCGAATACTTTGTTGACATGGTTGATAAATGTAGTTATGGGTTACTGAGCTAAAGCTACTTTGTGTTTGACAGTTATATTGAAACATTTGTATATGTTTTAGTGAATTACAGTTTATGCTGTTGTGACTTGAATAAGCTTTGTACCCTACAAAACTCTGGTTCCTGTAGATCTGTTGTTCTGTAAAATGTGGTATTTTTGTAAAAGCATTATACTAAAGTTTTCAGTGAGGAAACATAACTGCATCACTCTCGTGATTATTTCTCCCCTTTTTCAGGGGCGTAACACAATTAGTGCTTTTTGAGGTCGGTTCGGTTTCGGTTCGATTATTAAAAAATAATCACGGTTTTCGATTTGTTATTTCGAATTTTTTTCTCTCCATTTTTCAACATGAAATGCACTATGCATTATGTGGGTTGATGCTGTAACAACACAGAATAAAACAATTAATAAAAGTCCCATGATGGTAGTGACTGCCCATTACTGCTTATCACTTATTAACCATAACTCCTTGTGGCAGGCCGGGCGCATGCGCGCTGACTTCGGACGCCAGCTGTACGGTGTTTCCTCTGACACGTTGGTGCGTCTGGCTTCCGGGTTAAGCGAGCAGTGTGTCAAGAAGCAGTGTGGCTTGGCGGGGTCGTGTTTCAGAAGACGCATGGCTCTCGACCTTCGCCTCTCCCAAGTCTGTACTTGAGTTGCAGCGATGGGCCCACGGGGGGCCAGTATGATAAATGTATGCACTCACTAATTGTAAGTCGCTCTGGATAAGAGCGTCTGCTAAATGACTAAAATGTCAATTGGATCACTAAAAATGACTGTAACTACCAATTGGGTAAAAAAAATGTTTATAATAATTAAAAATAACCGACAAGCACTATAAGCACTATACCCATGTAATGTTGTTGACTCGTCCTATACTCCTATTTGTGGCCAAAGCATAAATTGGAGAAAAAACCCTTCAAAAACCCCACCTTAAACTTGTATCTCAAATAGACCGTTTCAAAAAAGCTTCCTATGATGACATAGTCCTGAGGAGGATGAGCTGGCCAATCAGTGTTCTAGAGGAGTGGTCTAAACTAATTCCTATTTTTATGACTGGTATACGCCCACACCCTTCAGTTGTTGGGGTACGCCCACACCATTCCAACACAGAAAAGCAGCTTTTTAACATACTTAATTAAACAATTTTGGAAGGAAAACTATTTCACTCATAAGTCATTATAGGTCATATTTCATAGGAATCTGGAAACACCGGACAGACGGTTACTACACTGAACAAAAATATAAACTCAACATGTAAAGTGCTGGTCCCATGTTTCATGAGCTGAAATAAAATATCCCAGAAATGTTCCATAAGCACAAAAAGCTTATTACTCTCAAATGTTCTGCACAAGTGCATCCCTGTTAGTGAGGATTTTATCCTTTGTTAAGATAATCCATCCACCTGACAGGTGCTGAGGAGTGCTGAGGAGTAATTCTGTCTGTAATAATGACCTTTTGTGGGGAAACACTCATTCTGATTGGCTGGGCCTGGCTCCCCAGTGGGTCGGCTTCCAAGTGGGTGGGTCTATGCCCTCCCAGGCCCACCCATAGCTGCGCCCCTGCACAGTAATGTGAAATCCATAGATTATGGCCTAAGGAATTTATTTCACGTGACTGATTTCCTTATATGAACTTCAACTCAGGAAAATCTTAGAAGTTGATGCATGTTGCGTTTATATTTTTGTTCAGTATAATTTCCTGCAATTCTACACATTTTGCCATGGCTTATGCCGTGTTCTTATGCTATCTGAGTGACTCAAACATTGTAACAAAATCAATGGGGGCCCCATGCCATGACATTATTTGAATTTTAGATTCTCACTGACTGTTTAGTTTTTATTCTCAAAGATGATCTTATTGAAAAATATATTGCTCCATTTTTTTCTACATACTTTATATCTGGTTTTAGTCATTTAGGTTTAGCCTGAAAACTTTTTACCATCCTGAAAAAAAAAAGCTTTTTATTTTTAACATAATATTTTGGGGAGTAGCGGCCACGATTTGCAGAGGCGGCCCACCACTGCTAAATGAATATAGGGGGAAATTGGGAGTGTGTATCCAAAGTGGCTGTGCCAGTCATTCCAAATGAACCCCTTACCCCTACACTTAATAATATACAGTGGGGGAAAAAAGTATTTAGTCAGCCACCAATTGTGCAAGTTCTCCCACTTAAAAAGATGAGAGAGGCCTGTAATTTTCATCATAGGTACACGTCAACTATGACAGACAAAATGAGAAGAAAAAAAATCCAGAAATTCACATTGTAGGATTTTTAATGAATTTATTTGCAAATTATGGTGGAAAATAAGTATTTGGTCAATAACAAAAGTTTCTCAATACTTTGTTATATACCCTTTGTTGGCAATGACACAGGTCAAACGTTTTCTGTAAGTCTTCACAAGGTTTTCACACACTGTTGCTGGTATTTTGGCCCATTCCTCCATGCAGATCTCCTCTAGAGCAGTGATGTTTTGGGGATGTCGCTGGGCAACACGGACTTTCAACTCCCTCCAAAGATTTTCTATGGGGTTGAGATCTGGAGACTGGCTAGGCCACTCCAGGACCTTGAAATGCTTCTTACGAAGCCACTCCTTCGTTGCCCGGGCGGTGTGTTTGGGATCACTGTCATGCTGAAAGACCCAGCCACGTTTCATCTTCAATGCCCTTGCTGATGGAAGGAGGTTTTCACTCAAAATCTCACGATACATGGCCCCATTCATTCTTTCCTTTACACGGATCAGTCGTCCTGGTCCCTTTGCAGAAAAACAGCCCCAAAGCATGATGTTTCCACCCCCATGCTTCACAGTAGGTATGGTGTTCTTTGGATGCAACTCAGCATTCTTTGTCCTCCAAACACGACGAGTTGAGTTTTTACCAAAAAGTTATATTTTGGTTTCATCTGACCATATGACATTCTCCCAATCCTCTTCTGGAGCATCCAAATGCACTCTAGCAAACTTCCGACGGGCCTGGACATGTACTGGCTTAAGCAGGGGGACACGTCTGGCACTGCAAGATTTGAGTCCCTGGCGGCGTAGTGTGTTACTGATGGTAGGCTTTGATACTTTGGTCCCAGCACTCTGCAGGTCATTCACTAGGTCCCCCCGTGTGGTTCTGGGATTTTTGCTCACCGTTCTTGTGATCATTTTGACCCCACGGGGTGAGATCTTGCGTGGAGCCCCAGATCGAGGGAGATTATCAGTGGTCTTATATGTCTTCTATTTCCTAATAATTGCTCCCACAGTTGATTTCTTCAAACCAAGCTGCTTACCTATTGCAGATTCAGTCTTCCCAGCCTGGTGCAGGTCTACAATTTTGTTTCTGGTGTCCTTTGACAGCTCTTTGGTCTTGGCCATAGTGGAGTTTGGAGTGTGACTGTTTGAGGTTGTGGACAGGTGTCTTTTACACTGATAACAAGTTCAAACAGGTGCCATTAATACAGGTAACGAGTGGAGGACAGAGGAGCCTCTTAAAGAAGAAGTTACAGGTCTGTGAGAGCCAGAAATCTTGCTTGTTTGTAGGTGACCAAATACTTATTTTCCACCATAATTTGCAAATAAATTCATTAAAAATCCTACAATGTGATTTTATGGATTTTATTTTCTCAATTTGTCTGTCATAGTTGACGTGTACCTATGATGAAAATTACAGGCCTCTCTCATCTTTTTAAGTGGGAGAACTTGCACAATTGGTGGCTGACTAAATACATTTTTCCCCCACTGTAGATGGGTGCTTCACCAGGTGGATGTCTGATAATGAACTTGCTTTCACCTGCCCGGGGAGAAGACAAGGAGAGGAATTCTCTTCAGACTATTGAGATTCACCCCTGTACTGATGAGCTCACCATTAAAGGAGAGCTGATGTCATCTCTCACATAGTTCCTAGAAAAAGGCTGTCCCCCTACCCTACATCACTTACATCATGTCTGCTCTACAACCTCAGACTCACCTATGTCTTTGATAGTGTCAGACTGATCACATTAATTAGATTCGTCCTCTTCTTCTATCCCTCTCTCAAATCACTTCACTACTGGTTCTCTTCCCTTACTGGTTTTCTCTTCCACTACTGGTTTTCTCTTCCACTACTGGTTTTCTCTTCCACTACTGGTTTTCTCTTCCACTACTGGTTTTCTCTTCCCTTACTGGTTTTCTCTTCCACTACTGTTTTTCTTTTCCCTTACCACAGTGACCTTTATCTATGATATTCAGGAATTTTGACTGCCTAAACCTTTAGCAATGACCTCTTCAAATAGATGTCATAAAAAATGTGAAGCCCTAATGGTGTTATACTGTAATAATGTATCCATTATACATCTCAGTATGGACAGTATCCAGTGAAAAAGGAAGACTCCCAGTTGCCTTGAAACACCATAAATCCAGAGAATGCCAGACTTTGATGACAAAGTTTGCCCACAAGACGGACCGCCGCGCCACCTTCCTGTTCAAGTGAGAACAGCACAACAAGGTGAATCCAAAAAAGTATTGTATGCTGCTGCATAAATGATGTAATATGCCAGGGAGATACAGTTGAAGTCGGAAGTTTACATACACCTTAGCCAAATACATTTAAACTCAGCTTTTCACAATTCCTGACATTTAATCCTAGTAATAATTCCCTGTTTTAGGTGAGTTAGGATCACCACTTTATTTTAAGAATGTGAAATGTCAGAATAATAGTAGAGAGAATGAGTTATTTCAGCTTTTATTTCTTTCATCACATTCCCAGTGGGTCAGAAATGTACATGCACTCAATAAGTATTTGGTAGCAATGCCTTTAAATTGTTTAACTTCGGTCAAACGTTTCGGGTAGCCTTCCACAGAGCTGGTGTAACTGAGTCAGGTTTGTAGGCCTCCTTGCTCGCACACACTTTTTCAGTTCTGCCCACACATTTTCTATAGGATTGAGGTCAGGGCTTTGTGATGGCCACTCCAATACCTTGACTTTGTTGTCCTTAAGCCATTATGCCACAACTTTGGAAGTATGCTTTGGGTCATTGTCCATTTGGAAGACTCATTTTCGACCAAGCTTTATCTTCCTGACTGATGTCTTGACATGTTGCTTCAATATATCCACATAATTTTCCTTCCTCATGATGCCATCTATTTCGTGAAGTGCACCAGTCCCTCCTGCAGCAAAGCACCCCCACAGCATGATGCTGCCACCCCCGTTCTTCACGGTTGGGATGGTGTTCTTCGGCTTGCAAGCAGCCCCCTTTTTCCTCCAAACATAACGATAGTCATTATGATCAAACAGTTCTATTTTTGTTTCATCTGACCAGAGGACATTTCTCCAAAAAGTACGATCTTTGTCCCCATGTGCAGTTGCAAACCGTAGTCTGGCTTTTTTATGGTGGTTTTGGAGCAGTGGCTTCTTCCTTGCTGAGCAGCCTTTCAGGTTATGTCGATATAGGACTCGTTCCACTGTGGATGTACAGTGCTATGAAAAAGTATTTGCCCCCTTTCTAATTGTCTCTACTTTTGCATATTTATGACACTGAATGTTATCAGATCACACCACCACCACCATGCTTGACCTTTGGTAAGATGTTCTTACTGTGGAATGCAGAGTTTGGTTTTCGCCAGGCATTACTGGAACCATGTCGTCCAAAAAGTTATACTTTTGAATCATCTGTCCGTAGAACGTTCTTACAAGAGTCTTGATGATCATCCAGGTGCTTTTTGGCAAACTTGAGTCAACTTTTTGGACGAGATGGGTCCCATTATGCCTGGCGAAAACCAAACACTGCATTCCACAGTAAGAACATCATACCAAAGGTCAAGCATGGTGGTGGTGGTGTGATGGTTTGGGGATGCTTTGCTGCCTCAGGACCTGGACGACTTGCCTTAATAGAAGGAACCATGAATTCTGCTCTGTATCAGAGAATTCTACAGGAGAATGTCAGACCATCCGTCTGTGAGCTGAAGCTGAAGCGCAGCTGGGTCATGCAGCAAGACAATGATCCAAAACACACAATCAAGTCTACATGAAAATTGCTAAAAAGCAACAAATTGGAAGTTTTGGAATGGCCTAGTCAAAGTCCAGACCTACAGTGGGGAAAAAAAGTATTTAGTCATATTTAGTGTGTGAAAACCTTGTGAAGACTTACAGAAAACGTTTGACCTGTGTCATTGCCAACAAAGGGTATATAACAAAGTATTGAGAAACTTTTGTTATTGACCAAATACTTATTTTCCACCATAATTTGCAAAAAAATTCATTAAAAATCCTACAATGTGATTTTCTGGATTTGTTTTTCTCATTTTGTCTGTCATAGTTGACGTGTACCCATGATGAAAATTACAGGCCTCTCTCATCTTTTTAAGTGGGAGAACTTGCACAATTGGTGGCTGACTAAATACTTTTTTCCCCCACTGTAATCCCAATTGAGATGTTGTGGCAGGACTTGAAACGAGCAGTTCATGCTTGAAAACCCACACGTCACTGAGTTAAAGCAAAATTCCTCTACAGCAACGTGAGAGACTGATCTACAACTACAGGAAGCATTTGGTTGGAGTCATTGCAGCTAAAGGTGGCACAACCAGTTATTGAGTGTAAGGGGGCAATTACTTTTTCACACAGGGGAATTGCCCTCCCAGGCCCACCCATAGCTGCGCCCCTGCACAGTAATGTGAAATCCATAGATTATGGCCTAAGGAATTTATTTCACGTGACTGATTTCTTTATATGAACTTCAACTCAGGAAAATCTTAGAAGTTGATGCATGTTGCGTTTATATTTTTGTTCAGTATAATTTCCTGCAATTCTACACATTTTGCCATGGCTTATGCCGTGTTCTTATGCTATCTGAGTGACTCAAACATTGTAACAAAATCAATGGGGGCCCCATGCCATGACATTATTTGAATTTTAGATTCTCACTGACTGTCTAGTTTTTATTCTCAAAGATGATCTTATTGAAAAATATATTGCTCCATTTTTTTCTACATACTTTATATCTGGTTTTAGTCATTTAGGTTTACCCTGAAAACTTTTTACCATCCTGAAAAAAAAAAGATTTTTATTTTTAACATAATATTTTGGGGAGTAGCGGCCACGATTTGCAGAGGCGGCCCACCACTGCTAAATGAATATAGGGGGAAATTGGGAGTGTGTATCCAAAGTGGCTGTGCCAGTCATTCCAAATGAACCCCTTACCCCTACACTTAATAATATACAGTGGGGGAAAAAAGTATTTAGTCAGCCACCAATTGTGCAAGTTCTCCCACTTAAAAAGATGAGAGAGGCCTGTAATTTTCATCATAGGTACACATCAACTATGACAGACAAAATGAGAAAAAAAAATCTACAACTACAGGAAGCATTTGGTTGGAGTCATTGCAGCTAAAGGTGGCACAACCAGTTATTGAGTGTAAGGGGGCAATTACTTTTTCACACAGGGGAATTGGGTGTTGTATAACTTTGTTTATGAAATAAATGAAATAAATATGTAATTGTTGTGTTATTTGTTCACTTATGTTCCCTTTATCTAATATTAGGATTTGGTTGAAGATCTGATAACATTCAGTATCACAAATATGCAAAAGTAGAGAAAATTAGAAAGGGGGCAAATACTTTTTCATAGCACTGTAGATACTTTTGTACCTGTTTCCTCCAGCATCTTCACAAGGTCCTTTGCTGTTGTTCTGGGATTTATTTGCACTTTTCACACCAAAGTACGTTCATCTCTAGGAGACAGAACGCGTCTCCTTCCTGAGCGGTATGACGGCTGCGTGGTCCCATGGTGTTTATACTTGCGTACTATTGTTTGTACAGATGAACGTGGTACCTTCAGGCATTTGGAAATTGCTCCCAAGGATGAACCAGACTTGTGGAAGTCTACTTTTTTTTCTGAGGTCTTGGCTTATTTCTTTTGATTTTCCCATGATGTCAAGCAAAGAGGCACCGAGGTTGAAGGTAGGCCTTGAAATACATCCACAGGTACACCTCCAATTGACTCAAATGATGTCAATTAGCATATCAGAAGCTTCTAAAGCCATGACATCATTTTCTGGAATATTCCAAGCTGTTTAAAGGCACAGTCATCTTAGTGTATGTAAACTTCAGACCCACTGGAATTGTGATACAGTGAATTATAAGTGAAATAATCTGTCGGTAAACAATTGTTGGAAAAATTGCTTGTGTCATGCACAAAGTAGATGTCCTAACCGACTTGCCAAAACTATAGTTTGTTAACAAGAAATTTGTGGAGTGGTTGAAAAACAAGTTTTAATGTAAACTTCCGATTTCAACTGTATGTATACTGTAGCTAAGAAAGTAATACTAAGTGTATGTGGTGTAGTAAGCTGTTAGTAGCCCACGTGCCTCACCTTAATACGTTGGTCCCTTTCCCCCTCATAACTTAGCCTACTGTTCTGACTTGGTGGTGCACATGTAGCCTATAGCCTGTTTTAGAGCAATGTCATCATTGAATATTGTAAGAGCTTTTATTGTCTGCTTATAAGCCCCCTTTATTTATACTACGGTTCTGACTTGGTGTACAGGGAGAATAATGTAAGAACGGCCCATGTTCTGAATTCTGTCGCTGTACATTTCAAAAGTGCTGAAAAATAGTTATACTGACTACGTCCGTCTTCGCTGCCAGACAAGGCTCCGCTGATAGCCAGGTGTAGCAGTGGTAAGGATTCACTCCTTGTTGCTGAAAAGAAAGCTGATCCCGTTGGGACAGCTTTATGTAGGCCCTAACAGTTTGTGGGCACCGTTTGTCACCGTTATAGTGCAATTAATGTATTGTTTAGTGTTGTGTGTAGTGGCTTTGCTGGCATGCATAAAAAAAATATATACATTGAATATACTAAACTTTGATAAACTTGAAATGATGGTTTGTAGACTTGATACACAGACAATGAATGCAAAATCTACCATATTGAAACTGAATATATAAATATTGAAATTAAATATTCAATTAAATGTACATTTTATTTGAAAACGGAATGCAATATTCATTCACTTCAGTTTCCAAAAAATCATAAAATACAAGTTACATTTATGAATTCAATTATTCAATTTGTGCATTACAAATGCCAAAATATTAAATTCAAATTCAATATCCTAATACAAATTCAAAATTATGGAATTCAAATCCAATTTCTGTTGGCACTGAAATCGCTCCATAATGAACACAGCAGGAACACTGGCAATTACAAAGTCTTACAGCAACCTCTTGGACCTGGGAAAGAATAACTGGATTCATCTTTAACCTTGCGATTGAGACTAGCTGCTGTGTGTATCATGAGTATATTAAGATCTCGTGAGAAGAAGAAAAATAATATCCACACCCTTTAAATGCTCAGAGCGTTTCATCCAGCATCTTTTCAACCACATCTCTTGGAGCATGGACTGTACACAGTGTGATATTCTATATACCCTCTGCTTCTGCTGGATGTGTACACTGTACTGTTTATTAAAGCGAGGAGTACACAGTATTCAACCTCTCATCTACCTCTTCACTGTACTTAGGTAAGCGGCCCTGCGCCCATCCTCCTCTTACAGGCTATTTACAGAGATAAATGACTCAGGGAAAGGCAGATACACTCTGAAAGTAACAGGAAATTACATTGTCACTTTCAGTCCAGAACACCAGTGGTGTATCACTGACTGAGTTTTATGCAGATCAGGGCAGTTTATTATACAGGTCAGAATTAGCAAGGCAGGATAGACTACGTAAAGGATTTCAACTTTGAAAGCACACTGATATGTTATGATCTGCAGGAAATGTCTTGTGTAGTCAGTACTGTACGCTCATCTTCCATATCTATTTCCTCTCCTCCTCCTTATCATTATCATTATGATAATCCCATAATCATCACTTTCATCAACATCAGCATTGCAACCACTAATCATCATCATCATCATCATCATCACCACCATCATCATTATCATCGTCATCCTCCTCAGCACTGTAACTCAGGTTTGCGGATGCCCGTGAGAGTCTAGTCATGGTCAAAAGTTTTGAGAATGACACAAATACTAATTTTCACAAAGTCTGCTGCCTCAGTTTTGATGATGGCAATTTGCATATACTCCAGAATGTCATGAAGTGTGATCAGATGAATTGCAATTAATTGCAAAGTCCCTCTTTGCCATGAAAATGAACTTAATCCCCAAAAAACATTTCCACTGCATTTCAGCCCTGCCACAAAAGGACCAGCTGCCATCATGTCAGTGATTCTCTCGTTAACACAGGTGAGAGTGTTGACAAGGACAAGGCTGGAGATCACTCTGTCATGCTGATTGAGTTAGAATAACAGACTGGAAGCTTTAAAATGAGGGTAGTGCTTGAAATCATTGTTCTTCCTCTGTTAACCATGGTTACCAGCAAGGAAACACGTTCCGTCATCATTGCTTTGCACAAAAAGGGCTTCACAGACAAGGATATTGCTGCTAGTAAGATTGCACCTAAATCAACCATTTATCGGATCATCAAGAACTTCAAGGAGAGAGATTCAATTGTTGTGAAGAAGGCGTCAGGGCGCCCAAGAAAGTCCAGCAAGCGCCAGGACCGTCTCCTAAAGTTGATTCAGCTGCGGGATTGGGGCACCACCAGTGCAGAGATTGCTCAGGAATAGCAGCAGGCAGGTGTGTGTGCATCTGCACGCACAGTGAGGCGAAGACGTCTGGAGGATGGCCTGGTGTCAAGAAGGGCAGCAAAGAAGCCACTTCTCTCCAGGAAAAATATCAGGGACAGACTGATATTCTGCAAAAGGTACAGGGATTGGACTGCTGAGGACTGGGGTAAAGTCATTTTCTCTGATGAATCCCCTTTCCCATTGTTTGGGGCATCTGGAAAACACCTTGTCCGGAGAAGACAAGGTGAGCGCTACCATCAGTCCTGTGTCATGCCAACAGTAAAGCATCCTGAGACCATTCATGTGTGGGGTTGCTTCTCAGCCAAGGGAGTGGGTTCACTCACAATTTTGCCTAAGAACACAGCCATGAATAAAGAATGGTACCAACACGTCCTCCGAGAGCAACTTCTCCCAACCATCCAAGAACAGTTTGGTGACGACCAATGCTTTTCCAGCATGATGGAGCACCTTGCCATAAGGCAAAAGTGATAACTTAGTGGCTCGGGGAACAAAACATCGACATTTTGGGTCCATGGCCAGGAAACTCCCCAGACCTTAATCCCATTGAGAACTTGTGGTCGATCCTCAAGAGGCGGGTGGACAAACAAAAACCCACAAATTCGGACAAACTCCAAGCATTGATTATGCAAGAATGGGCTGCCATCAGTCAGGATGTGGCCCAGAAGTTAATTGACAGCATGCCAGGGCGGATTGCAGAGGTCTTGAAAAAGATGGGTCAACACTGCAAATATTGACTCTTTGCATAAACTTAATGTAATTGTCAATAAAAGCCTTTGACACTTATGGAATGCTTGTAATTATACTTAAGTATACCATAATAACATCTGACAAAAATAGCTCATAACACTGAAGCAGCGAACTTTGTGAAGACCAATACTTGTGTCATTCTCAAAACTTTTGACCACGACTGTATACAGCCACCACATTTGGACCAAACAGTGTCATTACAGACCAACAGACGTCACGACTGGGAAAGTGTTTTAAAGCGGCAATCAGCAGTAGAAACAATAAAAAAGCTCTTCCCGCCCGTTTTGGTAAAAAGCTGAGGTATGGGGCATGAGATATGTAACCACTTTCAAATTCATAGACAGAGCTATGGATACAAGGACTGACCGTTTTGAGGCTGTTTGTTTACATTTACTTTGTTTACAAGTGAAACAAGCTCATATTTTGGGTTATGATGGGATACGACAGTTGAACTAAGCTCATGAGGCATTTATATGTTATATTCTTAAAGAATCAATGGGTACATATCATACATTTCTAAGTCCCAAAAAATGTGATGTAGCAACTGCTGATTGCCCCTTTAAAGCTACAGTCGTCTGTCAGTCAGCTAGGTAGTGGTACACTGCAGCCTCAGTTGAATTCGATTAATGATCCTTCATCACCGAGTGTTCTGAAGATTTTTCAGTTCCCTAATGTTAATGAATGGGAAGCAATGGTTGTTTTAACTATAGCATGTGGTGTATCAATACTGCATTGTGTTTGCACCCTTACAGAAAAAACAAATGATTTCACATGTGGAAAAACATGTGAAAACGTGTTTTTGGAATACTTCACATGTGATCATGTTTTCACGTGTGTAGTTTCATGTTGTTGCTTTACATGTTGTCACATTAACTTCACATAAGATCACGTGATCACATGAAAGCATGTGTTTTTGGAACACTTCACATGTGATCACATTTTAAATTCATGTGGTTTTTCCCTAAGGGCAGTACCCACTCTCTGCTTGTCTCTCCATTCCCTTCTGTCTATTTCTCTTTCTCTCTCGCCCTTCTTCCTCCCTCTCCCTCTCTCTATTCTATATTGCCCTCTCTCTCTCCATTTCTCTCTTCCCGTCTCTCTCTCCCCTCACCCTCCCTGCCTGAATGACGTCTGTGTGTATTTCACCCTCGTTACCAGGGGCAACCTGGATGGAAGGAGACAAGTGGATATGTGGAAAGAAAGAACTGGCTCAGGGCTTGAGACACAAAAGAGGAATGAAAAGAGACAAATCTGCAGGACTCACGACTCCCTGCTCAGGACACACACACACACACACACACTATTCTCTCTCTTTCTTGTTCCCTTTCTCTTCCTCTCCTTTCCACTCTTTCACTACACACATACAGACAGAGACACATATACACAAAGTGCCATATCCAAGAACGTAGCCTCTATGATATGGAAATATTATGAATCCAGGATACAGCAAACAGTGATGGGAGACTCAGTAAATGGCTGGTTGGCATGTGCATGCTGCTCTCTGCTGGTTACTTGTAGTGTGAATTTATTTTCTTGGACGGAGATGAGTGGTTCTTATGAAAGCTTGTTTCTGTCACACAAAAAGACAATCAGGTAAACACATATCTCATAATTTAGATAATTTAACTTGATGTATTAGCCCGGAAGTAAGCACTAGTCCTCTGTCCCAAGGCTAGTATGGTGAAGTTTATTGTCCAATATAATGGGGAGCTACTAAATTATCTTAGGGAGTAGCAGAGTGAAAGGTAGAGATTCTTCTGATTTGTAATGCTTTATACAAGGTTAGACATGGAGAGGAAGTTTCATTCAAATAGTGAGAGAGAACCAAGGTGGAGAGAGAAGCCTACTGTTGGAATCCAATCCTCTGTCTCCCTTATGTGGATATCTTCTACAACTGCTTCCCAGCAGAATCCAAACCATGACCCACAACATGAAACAGAGGGTTCAGACAGAATAGTACACTGTAGCTATAATACATAATGCATGCATGCTAAATTTGCATGAAAGGGAAGAATCAGCACTCACTGAAAGTTGTCTTTATATATTGAATTCAAATAGTTGCAACCTGCCACAACTCCAAACTGAGGAGAGAATGAATTTGCTGCTAACTTTGGGGGTTATGTGATAACTGGCTGATATGTCGTAATACACAGAATAAAACCAGTATAGCTTACTAAACAAATGTTTATCTTTACACTTTACACAGCATACAATATATATCATAAAGCTTACATCAAAAAACTCAAATTAGAGTTTGTAGATATTATCCTTTCACCAATAGAGGGCAGGCTTTGCTCAAACATCCACATTGAAACAGTGCTCTTCTTTTGCATCAATACTTTTCATTGGAGGTACTCTATAGTATTATAGACTTTCAACAGCCACTGTCTGACCACAATAATGCCAATGAGTCTAGCACATAAGACTACTGGTGTTGAGACTCTAAAGTAAAGTATGATAGCACATGTGATCATGTTTACACTATCAAATTAGCATTAATATCTGACTGAACATTCATTCAACACCGAGGGGTTAACAAAACCTCAGGCTTTCCAAGATATCAAACAGCACTTAAAAGCCTCTGCTGACAACACAAGAGACAACACTCTCAGAGGTAAAGTCCAAAAAGTTATGGGCAAAGTCAGAAAGTTAGCTGTCAGATGTATTACAATGTAAACTTACTTTTAATCCGTCTGTCTGCATATTTCAAGACATGGCAAATGAGGGTGCAGTGAGATAGCCGATGGGTTGGACAATACTTTTCTTGTCAATCATCTTGAAAAAACGTATACTTAAAAACAAGAAATCAACCAATCCTCCATTGTTAATACAATGGAAAGGTCAAATGCTTTATTATCTAAATGTTGAACGTGCGTGGGCGACAAAGAGAAACAACACAGTGCAGTTTGAGGCCATTTGGCGGAGAGTGATGTGGGCGCTGGAGATGGGGGTGTGAGCAGGCGGGTCTGGGCAGGGGTGATGTTGTGGATATTTGTGTGCGTCTGTATGTTGTCGTTTGTATGTGTATGTTTTGTATTGTTCAAAAATCTAATTAAAATAAATCGTACTAAAAAAAGTAGATAGCGTAAGTAGCCTATTTACCTGTCCTTCCTTGTATTGCACTGAGTGGTTGTGTGTATAATACTATAAAGGCTGACAATTCTCTCTTTTCACTCTTTTTACAGTTTAACATTGAAGGGCCGTTCGATGCAGGTGAATCACCACACTGATATAAAATGAGAGTGTTTGGCTGGCAGCGGAGAAAAGTCCACTGTAATAAAAACATACTGTTAGGTAATAATCTCTGGAGGCTGTGAGTTCTCAAGTATTCCCAGACTCTATGAGCAATCAAATATTCATGTGTTCTTCTGGCAGAATGTAGAATTCTACCTTTCTTCTAGTGATGTCACCTCCACCTGGAAATGACAGCACCATCAACAGGAATATTTAGATGGTCCCAGTCTGCACTCCACTTTGAATAGACTATAGGTTTGTCCTTACATAGCCCCCAAACTACAACTACATACAGACAACTGTTCAGACAGGGTAAAACCACAGTTCACATAGTATTTAAAACACTAGCAAGAACACAAAAAACTAGTTACAAGATCAGCATATCTATAGCCAACTCCATCATACTCCCTCATCCACACAGACCTACAGGAATATCAGTCAGAGGTTCAAGCCCTGAAAGAGTTAAAAGCAGTGTACTCTTGGTGTCCCCGGCAGGGAGGGCCAGGTTGGCAAGGAGAGAGAGAGAGACAGTGGGCTGGCAGCGTGCTCATCGCCCAGGCAGAGTAGCCTCACTCCCACTCCCCCCACCCCATCCCCCTGCACTGTGAGAAGGTCACCCCCTGACCCCAGCACCCCTCTGACAGGTCCAGAAATTACACAGCAGCACTCTGGAGGATGCTGCAGTAATGGAATCATAGTAGCTTTATTCACAGTCATGTACTGCAACTGTAGCTCTGTACACTGTAAATTGTATCCTCAACTGTAAAGTTGCTTATATCCTCCTATGTGTAAATGTTTGTGTTTATTATATCTTTATTGTATATACTGTGTAGACTATGTGTAAATTCCTCTCAATTCCTCATCTAATTTGTCTGTATATTTTGTCTATTGCTGTCAGCACCATTTCACTATGTCAAATTATGGGTATATGTAAATGCGAATAAAGGTGATTCAGATTCTTTATTCAGTTATATTAATGTAACTTTGTCGCTGCAGGCCTCGTTCCATTCAAAACGTACAGCAAACCACCCCATTCAAGGGAACAATAACATTCAGTTTTAGTACCTACCTTACTGGCGTTTCATACCTAACTGACTTTACAACTCTCCCTGAATGCAGCCAGGTGTATCAAGCCACACAACACCCTGTACTCTGGAATACAACAGATGCAGCATCGAATGTCTCATAAAACAGTGAGTGCTAGTTACTCAAAAACAGGGTTGTTCTATTCTACACTAGGTTCCCCAGTACACATGCTACTCCTCTCTGCCACCAGAGTCCCATCAGGCTGAATAACAGACAGCCTTTCTCTGTGCCTCTCTCTCTCTCTCTCTCTCTTTCAGCTGTGTTTATTTTAGAGAAACACTGTGCTGTGCTGGTCTGGACAGAGAATATTAGCTGTTATTAATCACCCCTCTCTCTGGCACAAAGACACCCATGATTAAAAGACATACCGAGGGAGGGAAGAAGGGTGAGGGGTGGAGAGAGGGAAGGAGAGAGGTGGGGGGGGGCGGGAGGATGGGAGAGGGAGGGAGAGATGGTGAACAGGCGCTTGCCAAGATAGAAAGGAGAGCTGTCTTTAACTGATGTGAAGTGGCAGTAAATGAAAGTGGATGAATATAAATGACCCGTGGGGGTGGAGGATGGAGAAAGGGAAGGGGAAGAGAGAGAGAGAGAGGGGGAGGGGTTGTAGAAATAGCCCTTAGACTCTAGTGGTAAACACTGAACATCCTGGTTACTCCATCCCCAGTCAGCAGTGTTGTATTTATGTGCCAGGTCAAGGTGTATGTCCCCAGGGCTCAGGGCTGAATGGCCTGTAGATTTATGACGGAGGAACAGAGACCATACCGTTCCTCTCAGTCAGAGTTTTACAGGAACTGACAAAAAGGACCGTTTCCTTTCTTTATATCCACTACAGGTCCAAATTGTATGAATCATATTCTAATAAAACTCAATCCTCATGGAAAGATTGTGCCTGTTTAATAATGATAACTCTATTTGAAAATGTGCAAATGAATTCTTCCGATTGAGTAAGAGTCAGTCTCAGTAGCCTGAGGCACCGTAATGTTCCCAGTGTGTTTCTGTGGTGGCGTGACACAATCAATCAACAGAGAGCTCATAACCACCACCACGAGGAAGCAGTCTAGATGAGAACACCTTACTGATAGAGCTAATGTGGACCTGATGATTAACTACATAGCTCAATATCACACAGCCGTCATCACTTCCCCCTTCGGCAGAGAAAGCTAATATTGAAACTCATGTCCAGTTATTACTCTTTTACAATTCACACACCCACGTGTGTGTCGGTGGCACGGTGCAGGCTCAGATTTCAGCAATTGCCTTTGATTTGCCAAAAGCTTCTGTCAACAGCATCCAAAGCACACTGACAGAACTGTGGGCACATTCATTGGACCCATAATCAGAAAGGAAAGATTTTATTTTTGCCGATCGGATTACACATTCAGCCACAATGAATAATGTATGATGTGGGCACCTCTCTCTCTCCCTCTCTCTAATTGCTATGCTACTATGACATGGGGTCCACCCTTGCCCAGGTGTTGATGGAGGTAGTGCTTTATGAAGCAGAGCCAAAGAACCTAGGCTTAGTGTTGAATGGTACCCACAGAAAAACATACAGTTGCTTTCAAAAACACCTGGGAGGTTACACCACAATCTACATAAATAAAGTGACTCCACTCAAAACTTAACACACTTCCCTTGCAAAAAGAGGGACCAAATCTTCCTTGCAAAAGAGATCTGATCTTACTAAGCCTTTTTGACTTGAGTCAATAAGATGAGATAAAAAGGCAACGTAGTGGATCATGAAGCAAAGCTGAATGCATGTGTGTGAACAGGGTATAAGGAGAGGTCAGGGAACTTACCTAGAAGAGGTTATGGGTCAACAGGAAGTACAGGTCCAGAGTCCACAGCAATAGGCAAGACATGGAGAGAGAGAGAGAACATATGTTAGAAGATTATATTTGAATATTCAAATTCTCTATCCTCGAATCTCTGGCAATGTCAATAATATACAAATGTTTATACCCTTTCAAACTCATTGTGTATCCTAGAAACAATGCATGGTGTCAATGGAATGTTTGCACAGCAAACACGGGTCACAAGTTGGGATTGGGCCCTGTGAGTAGAAGTCTCACTGCCACCACACTAGACCCTACACACATGCATGAATGCACGCACACACACGCAGACACACACACACACTAGCCACAAGAGGAGGAAGTCTCTATAGTCTCCATCCTTATTAATGTCTCAGTCAGTAATCAGTGAGTGAGTTTCCCTCTCCTTTATCCATCCCTTCATCATTATCTCATTTCCTGTAGGCAGTCTCCAGCCAGGTCAAATTTAATTGATTCTACTTCAGGGGTTTTAATTAATAAATAAAAGTCACACTCTTAATTGAAGTATCTTTTTATTTTAACAAAGTAAAAGGTTAACACAGGGATGGGCAACGGGGGAGATTGGTAAGTTAGTCTAGCCAGCTATCTAAACTTGTAGTAATCATGGTGAAATTATTGACTGGGGGGGCCCCATTGATTCTGTTAGTCACCCTCACTCAGGTATCATATTAAAAACTGCAAACATTTCTCTCCAACCCATGCCAAAATGTGTAGAATTGCAGGAAATTTGCTATAAAATTGCTAAATCTTCTCTCCGCCCCATGGCAAAATGTGTAGAATTGCAGCAAACATGCCTTAAAACATAAACATTTTCTTTACGCCCCATGGCAAAATGTGTAGAATTGTAGGAAATTAACTCTAAAAACATACAAAATTTCACTAAGGGCTCCCAAAAGGCTAGGGCCGGCTCTGACTGCATGTGTGGGTATGGATGTGGGTACGCAGACCCACAAGCCACTGCGGCCCCACATGATGTGTTCAGATTTTTTGAGGCCCCCACCCCCATCAAAGTTGTCCATCCCTGGGTTAACATACTCCTCATCAGGGTGTGATGGCCATGAAGGAAATAAGTGCTAATTATGTACACTGTGGTGTTTGTTAACAACGTGCAAATGCAGGTTTGCCAGTGTGATCATTTTTAAATAGAATGTGCGCGTGTGTGCGTGTTTCCTGTTTATGTGTGCTAGTGTGGACCAGTGGTTAGTGTCTGTCTGTCTGCCTCAACTCCTGAGAAGCATCAATAAGAGAGAACATTACGTAATAATGGTAGTGGCTCTAGGAATAAATCAATACTTATTGACAATCCTACCTGTAGCTAATAACATACACTACTGTTCAAAAGTTTGGGGTCACTTAGAAATGTCCTTGTTTTCGAAAGAAAAGCAATTTTTTGGTCCATTAAAATAACATCAAATTGATCAGAAGTACAGTGTAGACATTGTTAATGTTGTATATGGCTATTGTAGCTGGAAACAGCTGTTTTTTTATGGAATGTCTACATAGGCGTACAGAGGCCCATTATCAGCAACCATCAGTCCTGTGTTCCAATGGCACGTTGTGTTTGCTAATCTGTCACGAACGTTGAGAGACGGGTCAGACCAAGGTGCAGCGTGAAAAGCGTACATGTTTATTAAATCAAATAAACATTCAAGAAAATAACGTAACGTGAAATCCAAAGGGCTATACACATACCAGCCTAACAGGAAACAAGATCCCACAACTAAGGTAGGCAAACAGGCTACTTAAGTATGATCCCCAATCAGAGACAACGAGCGACAGCTGTCTCTGATTGGGAATTACACCCGGCCAAACATAGACACACAACCTAGAACTGAAACATAGAAATAGACTAACTAGAACGTAAACATAGAATATATAACATAGAAACTCACGCCCTGACCAAACCAACTAAAGACAACAGGCCTCTCACGGCCAGGGTGTGACATAATCCAAGTTTATCATTTTAAAAGGCTAATTGATCATTAGAAAACCCTTTTGCAATTATGTTAGCACAACTGAAAACTGTTGTGCTGATTAAAGAAGCAATACAACTGGCCTTCTTGAGACTAGTTGAGTATCTGGAGCATCAGCAATTGTGGGTTCGATTACAGGCTCAAAATGGCCAGAAACAAATAACTTTCTTCTGAAACATTTTACATTTACATTTTAGTCATTTAGCAGACGCTCTTATCCAGAGCGACTTACAGTTAGTGAGTGCATACGTTTTTATTTTTTATACTGGAATCAAACCCACAACCCTGGCGTTGCAAATGCCATGCTCTACCAACTGAGCTACATCCCTGCCGGCCATTCCCTCCCCTACACTGGACGACGTTGGGCCAATTGTGCGCCGCCCCATGGGTCTCCCAGTTGCGGCCAGCTACGACAGAGCCTGCGATGCAGTGCCTTAGACCACTGCGCCACTCGGGAGGACACTTAGACAACTGCGAAACTCGTCAGTCTATTCTTGTTCTGAGAAATGAAGGCTATTCCATGCGAGAAATTGCCAACAAACTGAAGATCTCGTACAACGCTGTGTACTACTCCCTTCACAGAACAGCGCAAACTGGCTCTAACAAAATAGAAAGAGAAGTGGGAGGCCCCGGTGCACAACTGAGCAAGAGGACAAATACATTAGAGTGTCTAGTTTGAGAAACAGATGTCTCACAGCTCAACTGGCAGCTTCATTAAATAGTACCCGCAAAACACCAGTCTCAACGTCAACAGTGAAGAGGTGACTCCGGGATGCTGACCTTCTAGGCAGAGTTGCAAAAAAAAGCCATATCTCAGACTGGCTAATAAAAATAAAAGATTAAGATGGGCAGTCTGAGATATGGCTTTTTCTTTGCAACTCTGCCTAGAAGGTCAGCATCCCGGAACACAGGACTGATGGTTGCTGATAATGGGCCTCTGTACGCCTATGTAGATATTCCATAAAAAATCTGCAATTTCCAGCTACAATAGCCATTTACAACATTAACAATGTCTACACTGTATTTCTGATCAATTTGATGTTATTTTAATGAACAGAAAATGTGCTTTTCTTTCGAAAACAAGGACATTTCTAAGTGACCCCAAACTTTTGAACGGTAGTGTACATGGAAATCTGCTGATCAATATTCTACAAGTTAGATGTTCTTTATTTAAAACTGATACAACACAACGAAATGCACATAGGATAACAGTGAAAAAACATATGGCGCCATACACAACATGGCCAAAAGTATGTGGACAAATGCAAGTCGAACATCTCATTCCAAATTCATGGGCATTAATATGGAGATGATCTCCCCTTTGCTGCTATAACAGCCTCCACTCTTCTGGGAAGGCTTTCCCACTTGATGTTGGAACATTTCTGCGGGAACTTGCTTCCATTCAGCCACAAGAGCATTAGTGAGGTTGGGCACTGATGTTGGGCGATTAGGCCTGGCTCGCAGTCCAATTCATCCCAAAGGTGTTCGGTGGGGTTGAAGTCAGGGCTCTGTGCAGTCCAGTCAGGTTCTTCCACACCGATCTCGACAAACCGTTTCTGTATGGACCTCGCTTTGTTCACGGGGGCATTGTCATGTTGAAACAGGAAAGGGCCTTCCCCCAAACTGTTGACACAAAGTTGGAAGTACAGAATCATCTAGAATGTAATTGTATGCTGTAGGGTTAATAGTTCCCTTCACTGGAACTAAGGGGCCTAGCCCGAACCATGAAAAACAGCCCCAGACCATTATTCCTCCTACACCAAACTTTACAGTTTGCACTATGCATTCGGGCAGTTAGCGTTCTCCTGCCATCCACCAAACTCAGATTCGTCCGTCGGACAGCCAGATGGTGAAGCGTGATTCATCACTCCAGAGAACGCGTTTCCACTGCTCCAGAGTATAATGGCGGCGAGCTTTACATCACTCCAGCCGACACTTGGCATTGCGCACAGTGATCTTAGGCTTGCGTACAGCTGCTCGGCCATGGAAACCTATTTCATGAAGCTCCCGACTAACAGTTCTTGTGCTGACATTGCTTCCAGAGGCAGTTTGGAACTCTGTAGTGAGTGTTGCAACCGAGGACAGACGATTTTTACACGATACGCGCTTCAGCACTCGGCGGCCCCGTTCTGTGAGCTTGTGTGGTCTACCACTTCGTGGCTGAGCCGTTGTTGCTCCTAGACGTTTCCACTTCACAATAACAGCACTTACAGTTGACCGGGGCAGCTCTAGCAGGGCAGAAATTTGACGAATTGACTTGTTGGAAAGGCCACACTGAAAGTCACTGAGCTCTTCAGTACTGGCCAATCTACTGCCAATGTTTTCTGTGGAGATTGCATGGCTGTGTGGTCGATTTTATACACCTGTCAGCAATGGGTGTGGCTGAAATAGCCGAATCCACTAATTTGAAGGGGTGTATTTTGAAGCACCATTTAAAGTAGTCTTTGTTCATGCCATTCTGCCTGTTGTTTTACCTTGAATTATTTATTCAAAT
The DNA here is from genome assembly GCF_020615455.1 of Coregonus clupeaformis. Classification (NCBI taxonomy): domain Eukaryota; kingdom Metazoa; phylum Chordata; class Actinopteri; order Salmoniformes; family Salmonidae; genus Coregonus; species Coregonus clupeaformis. The sequence goes on from NC_059207.1 coordinate 27,971,866, forward strand.
GAACAGGTGCACTGCTTAAAATGTTTAGTAAATCCAGCTCTCTGATATTTCCTATGGTTTGACATCTCACTCTCCTCTTTCACTGAGACCATAAGACATAATACAGTCCTATTCAATTGAACTCATCTGTCCCCATCTATCCCCCTCCTTCCACCCTTCCATTATAGTACATTTCACAGTGGACATGGTCACGCTGACCCTGTCATCCATCATCCCACCATCCCCCTCCTGCTGAAGGGGACTCTCCTGTCCAGTCAAGGGCCTTCTCAAGGACTCTTATACACACACACATGCAGCAGGCACACACACACTGCTGTCTCCCTGGTCCTCTAAGGGGTTGCTCTTAATAAGGCGGTGTGAAAACCTTTGTGTCTCCTACTGCCAGAGAAGACTGAGTGTCTTTACCAAATTAAAGGTCATTCTGAAGCACAACAACACGACAGAGGAAACCCAGAAGTGCACTGAATAACTATCAAACTAAAGAAGACCTACACATCGGAAAGTACTGTATATTTCCTATTCCTTTGATGGATGGCACTGACTTGAACGAAGCCTTTCTGTACTCAGGCCCTGCCTCCCTGGTCCAATTTCACATTCTTTGATTTCTCTCTTTCTGCCAGTTTGTTATTTAAGAGTCCCTTTGGGCTCTCTGAGATCTGCTTTCATCTGTTCGGGTGGATTGGTATCATGCATTTAGCTGTCTTCTTACTTCAAATAAAGGAAATAGTTTCCCTCTGCATAAAGTATCGGTGTGTGCTGGTGTACTTGACTATTTTATCTCATCACTAATTCACATGACCTCATATGTCTTCCTGTTGTCAATACGAATTCACTGCAGCAGTTACGGTGGTGCCTCCTCCTCCTACTCAAACACTGGAGCGGTTGGTTCCCCTCCTCTTTCTACTGTCTCTCCTCTCATCCCTCTTTCTACCGTCTCTCCTCTCATCCCTCTTCCTACTGTCTCTCCTCTCATCCCTCTTTCTACTGTCTCTCCTCTCATCCCTCTTTCTACCGTCTCTCCTCTCATCCCTCTTCCTACTGTCTCTCCTCTCATCCCTCTTCCTACTGTCTCTCCTCTCATCCCTCTTTCTACTGTCTCTCCTCTCATCCCTCTTTCTACCGTCTCTCCTCTCATCCCTCTTTCTACCGTCTCTCCTCTCATCCCTCTTCACCGTCTCTCCTCTCATCCCTCTTTCTACCGTCTCTCCTCTCATCCCTCTTCCTACCGTCTCTCCTCTCATCCCTCTTCCTACCGTCTCTCCTCTCATCCTTCACGTCTCTCCTCTCATCCCTCTTTCTACCGTCTCTCCTCTCATCCCTCTTTCTACCGTCTCTCCTCTCATCCCTCTTTCTACCGTCTCTCCTCTCATCCCTCTTTCTACCGTCTCTCCTCTCATCCCTCTTTCTACCGTCTCTCCTCTCATCCCTCTTTCTACCGTCTCTCCTCTCATCCCTCTTTCTACCGTCTCTCCTCTCATCCCTCTTTCTACCGTCTCTCCTCTCATCCCTCTTTCTACCGTCTCTCCTCTCATCCTTTCGGAGAGTCAGTCTTCAGAGCATTAGAGATTCTCAACTACAACAAACAGACTCTAACAAGAGTACTTTGTTAGAATACTATATGGTATTATGATAGGGATTGGGGCAGTGGCGTCCCGTCATTCAGGGCAGTTTTGAGCCCCACCTTTCTAGCAAAAAAATATACACTACCGGTCAAAAGTTTTAGAACACCTACTACACGTGGAATCATGTAGTAACCAAAAAAGTGTTAAACAATATTTGAGATTCTTCAAATAGCCACCCTTTGCTTTGATGACAGCTTTGCACACTCTTGGCATTCTCTCAATCAGCTTCATGAGGTAGTCACCTGGAATGCATTTCAATTAACAATGTGCCTTCTTAAAAGTGAATTTGTCGAATTTCTTTCCTTCTTAATGCATTTGAGCCAATCAGTTGTGTTGTGCAAAGGTAGTTGGGGTATACAGAAGATAGCCCTATTTGGTAAAAGACCAAGTCCATATTATGGCAAGAACAGCTCAAGTAAGCAAAGAGAAACGACAGTCCATCATTACTTTAAGACATGAAGGTCAGTCAATACGGAAAATGTCAAGAACTTTGAAAGTTTCTTTAAGTGCAGTCGGAAAAAACATCAAGCGCTATATACAGTGGCTTGCGAAAGTATTCACCCCCCTTGGCATTTTTCCTATTTTGATGCCTTACAACCTGGAAATAAAATAGATTTTTGGGGGGGTGTGTATCATTTGATTTACACAACATGCCTACCACTTTGAAGATGCAAAATATATTTTTTTGTGAAACAAACAAGAAATAAGATGACAAAACAGAACTTGAGCGTGCATAACTATTCACCCGCCCAAAGTCAATTGTTTGTAGAGCCACCTTTTGCAGCAATTACAGCTGCAAGTCTCTTGGGGTATGTCTCTATAAGCTTGGCACATCTAGCCACTGGGATTTTTGCCCATTCTTCAAGCCAAAACTGCTCCAGCTCTTTCAAGTGGATGGGTTCCACTGGTGTACAGCAATCTTTAAGGCATACCACAGATTCTCAATTGGATTGAGGTCTGGGCTTTGACTAGGCCATTCCAAGACCTTTAAATGTTTCCCCTTAAACCACTCGAGTGTTGCTTTAGCAGTATGCTTAGGGTCATTGTCCTGCTGGAAGGTAAACCTCCGTCTCAGTCTCAAATCTCTGGAAGACTGAAACAGGTTTCCCTCAAGAATTTCCCTGTATTTAGCGCCATCCATCATTCCTTCAATTCTGACCAGTTTCCCAGTCCCTGCCGATGAAAAACATCCCCACAGCATGATGCTGCCACCACCATGCTTCACTGTGGGGATGGTGTTCTTGGGGTGATGAGAGGTGTTGGGTTTGTGCCAGACAGCATTTTCCTTGATGGCCAAAAAGCTCAATTTTTGTCTCATCTGACCAGAGTACCTTCTTCCATATGTTTGGGGAGTCTCCCATATGCCTTTCGGTGAACACCAAACGTGTTTGCTTATTTTTTTCTTTAAGCAATGGCTTTTTTCTGGCCACTCTTCCATAAAGCCCAGCTCTGTGGAGTGTACGGCTTAAAGTGGTCCTATGGACAGATACTCCAATCTCCGCTGTGGAGATTTGCAGCTCCTTCAGGGTTATCTTTGGTCTCTTTGTTGCCTCTGATTAACGCCCTCCTTGCCTGGTCCGTGAGTTTTGGTGGGCGGCCCTCTCTTGGCAGGTTTGTTGTGGTGCCATATTCTTTCCATTTTTTAATAATGGATTTAATGGTGCTCCGTGGGATGTTCAAAGTTTCTGATATTTTTTATAACCCAACACTGATCTGTACTTCTCCACAACTTTGTCCCTGACCTGTTTGGAGAGCTCCTTGGTCTTCATGGTGCCGCTTGCTTGGTGGTGCCCCTTGCATAGTGGTGTTGCAGACTCTGGGGCCTTTCAGAACAGGTGTATATATACTGAGATCATGCGACAGATCATGTGACACTCAGATTGCACACAGGTGGAATTTATTTAACAAATTATGTGACTTCTGAAGGTAATTGGTTGCACCAGATCTTATTTAGGGGCTTCATAGCAAAGGGGGTGAATACATATGCACGCACCACTTTTCCGTTATTTTATTTTTTTAATTTCACTTCACCAATTTGGACTATTTTGTGTATGTCCATTACATGAAATCCAAATAAAAATCAATTTAAATTACAGGTTGTAATGCAACAAAATAGGAAAAACTGCAAGGGGGTTGAATACTTTTGCAAGGCACTGTACATTTGAGATGAGTAAAGCAAAAATATGTAAACATTATTAGAGTGACTAGTGTTCCATTATTAAAGTGGCCAGTGATTTCAAGTCTATGTATATGGGGCAGCAGCCTCTAAGGTGCAGGGTTACGTAACTGGGTGGAAGCCGCCTAGTGATGGCTATTTAACAGTCTGATGGCCTTGAGATAGAAGCTGTTTTTCAGTCTCTCTGTCCCAGCTTTGATGCACCTGTACTGACCTCGCCTTCTGGATGATAGCGGGGCGAACAGGCAGTGGCTCGGGTGGTTGTTGTCCTTGATTATCTTTTTGGCCTTCCTGGCACCACACTCCCAGGGCCTTCACCTCCTCTCTGTAGGCTGTCTCTTCATTGTTGGTAATCAAGCCTACTACTGTTGTGTCGTCTGCAAACTTGATGATTGAGTTGGAGGCGTGCGTGGCCACGCAGTCATGGGTGAACAGGGAGTACAGGAGGGGGCTGAGCATGCACCCTTGTGGGGCCCCTGTGTTGAGGATCAGCGAAGTGGAGGTGTTGTTTCCTACCTTCACCACCTGGGGGCAGCCTGTCAGGAAGTCCAGGACCCAGTTGCACAGGGCAGGGTTCAGACCAAGGGCCCCGAGCTTAATGATGAGCTTGGAGGGTACACTATGTGTGTGTGTGTGTGTGTGTTTGTGTATGCATGTGTGTTGGGGAAAAGGCAGGGAGAAAGCGAGAGTATATCATCGGGTCCCACACAAGCCTGAGGCTTCGCAGCTGCATCTGATGACAACCTTTACAAGTCACACCCCCCCCACCTAACAAACGACCCGCTGTCGTGGGCTGCTCAGCTCATCACTCTCATTCTGTCTTGCTTCAGCAGGTTGGTTCAGCAGCAGCAAAATCTGTGGGAAGCTTCAAAGTTGCAAAGGAAATGGAGAGGGAGGTTTGGCCTGGCAATATTGTTGACAAAAAAGGACTCCAAAATAGTTAATGAATCCATACAGGTTTTTTTCATAATGGTAGAAACAAGTGTCATTAATCACCCATGGACTGGTTCATAATAATGGACTATTCCACCCTAACAGAGTTCCCGTGCATTGTTTCATGCGATATGATTGAAAATGTGACTTTCTTTGAAATTAACCTGCAGCAATGAGGGGCTTTCAGAGCAGGGCAGAGAAAAGAAAGAACATAAATTGTTTTGAGGAGAATATACATCTAATCTATTTTTTTATTGTCCTATCATGATGGAACGATCCCCAACCCTATATCCTAGACACCCACCTGAGTGACCCATACACCAAAGAGAAGTCCACATCTATTTTATGGACCTGCCATGGGAGAGCATAATATACATGGAAATTCTCAAAGCTGCTAATGAGAACCTTGACGACCTTGTACCTAGCCGGTGGGGATTCCAGTGGGGTACCCCCACCCAGGTAGTGGCAGTGCTGGCAACACTGGCTGCAGTAACCCATGGGGAGGGGGTCACACTCGGACAATCAGAGAGGGGGCTTATTATTGTGGCCCAAGTGGCACAAAATAATCAAAGGTCTGACTGCACGGAGATGCTTGGGAAAAATGGTTACAACGGGGTACCAGAGTGTTTGTGTCTCAGGTGAAGAGGGTGGATCTGATCTCCATCACCTAGGACTTGACATAGATTAAACAGATTAATCAAATCTCACATTGTTGTCAATTTTTGCTCAATCTTGCATGCTTTCTCAAACAGCTGTAACTGTATATGCATTTGAAAATCAGGTCCTTTCTTGAGTTGGGCTCTGGGATGTAACAACCGTTGAGCATCTGATCTTATGGTTGATTGAGGAGGAAAGGGGTTGAGTGTGTTAGAGTATGTGCGTGTGTAACAGTGTTGCTTCCGTCCCTCTCCTCGCCCCTACCTGGGCTTGAACCAGGGACCCTCTGCACACATCGACAACAGTCACCCTCGAAGCACCGTTACCCGTCGCTCCACAAAAGCCGCTGCCCTTGCAGGGCAAGGGAAACAACTACTTCAGGGTCTCAGAGCGAGTGACGTCACCGACTGAAACGCTACTAGTGCGCACCGCTAACTAGCTAGCCATTTCACACCGGTTACACGTGTATGTTTATCCCACATCTGTTGCAAGGGGGTAAGGATGTTAGGGAGAATATAGGATGAACCACAATAATTGTTCGCTAAAATAATAATTGCTTGTCAAAAATATAATGTAATACAATGGCAATCCAGGTTATAGGTTAAAATCATATGCATGAACTGCCAACATTATTACGCATATTAATCGATAATGATGGAAAATAAGATATGCAAGATATTTGAATGGATATATATTTTTAAATAGCTATATATATATATTTTGAGGTGAGAGCATTGGAAATGCTTTTGGCGGTTGACCTGCTTCTGTTTTGTGGGTGGCACTTTGTGCTGTTTTCGATGGATGGGTCCTGGCCTCTCGGGGGCCTAGGGATTCGGGGGGACGGGGGTGGTATGCTGAACACTGGGATGATGGCCCAACTTGGCATGGGGAGGGGCTTTAGCGGGGGAATTAGTGGAAAACAATTGGAGGGTTACTTAGTAGCAATGCAAATATCATGGTACAGCTATATGGACAATCAATCGCTATGGTATTTTTTATTGGTAAATTTACAAACATATATAATGATAAATTGATTTGAAACTTGTATCCCATTATGGTATGTGGTGAAATAAGTATAGCCAGTTAAAATTGTAATGGCTTAGCAGATAATAACAAAAGAATAACAATATTTACATGACTCCAAGAGAAGGAATATAATATCTATTGTTTACAGGAAACTCATTCAACAATTCTAGATGAAGTTGCGTGGAAAAAGGAATGGGGGGGGCGAAATATACTTCTCCCATGGGCAAAGAAACTCAAAAGAGGTGATGATATTAACTAACAGTAATTTTGATCTGAATGTGCAAATGGTCCAAACAGATACGCAAGGTAGATGGATGATTTTAATTATGTTATTGGACCACAGAGCATATGAGCGGAGTGGAGCGGGAGCGAGCGTGGAGCGTGAGCGGACGGATTTTGACAGAGCGCAGAGAGGCATTTTTAAAAGGACGGAGCGTCGCCCTATGTCCCGCTCCAATTTCGCTCGCTCACACCACGAGTCTGAAGCATGCTCAAGCCTGACCCAGAATCCATCTGTTTAATTTAATTTGTGTCGTCCATGAATTTGTATTTTATAGAGCGAGAGGAGCAGCAGCAGCAACAAAAGAAAAGGGTTGAGGAATTCAAAAGTTTATTCACTGCACGTAAAGGCCCAACCATAACAAGGGAGAGAAAAAGAGAGCTGGATGTAGCATTTTTTGAAATGATTTTCATGGACTATGAACCGCTGAGTAAAGGAGAACGCGAAGGAATGCAACACTTCGCCAGCGTAGCTCAACCGGGCTACACCCCCCCAAGAAACTATGATAAATTAGTACTTTACTTTGTCAAATTTACATCTGAGATGCCCCATTCACATGCTTCAGCTGGCGATCAAAAACGCCGTTAACAAGCACGACAACATTAATAGGCTGTTAGTGAAAGTCGGGCACCTGGTGAAAAGTGTACGCAAGGGCACAGAGGAAACCGACCAATTAGGTGTCCGCCCCACAAATGCCTGCACCATTCGATGGAGCAGCCAGCTGCGGATGATTCAGTCGTTCATCCGGTTGTTCCAAAAAGACCCGTTATGGTAAAACAAACTCAAGTCTAATGTTGCTAACATCACCCTGAATCAAGTACGGCAGCTGACGCACCTTGTCAGTGTGCTGACACCACTAGCAGACCTCACAGACAAAATGCAGAAGGAGCTGGGGAACCTGGGGATGATCCTCCCTGCTGTCACAGAAATCAAATCCCTGCTCACCGATTACACTCACGCTGCACTTCCAATGGGCATCGCTGCTTTTGCAGAAACATTGGCAAACAACGTGTCAATTCGCTATGGAATATACTATACTGATTAACATCTCATTTTAGCGTCAGTGTTAGATCCCCGTTTCAAGACAGAATGGATAATCCGAGATGAGTCTGTATGCAACAAATTCGGGGAGATAAAGTAAGGCTGTGGTTTAAGCTAAAAGTGAAATACATGCAGATTTTGTTCCTTTTTTGGAGTGAGCGGGGGGGCGATTTGAGTGGAGCGCGATGCAAACTGCGTTGAGCACTGAGCGATAATGAGCGGACTGGCCTGATGTGGCTTTGAGCGGGGGGAGCGGAGGGGTGAACAGCTCCGTGAGCGAGGAGCTGAGATTCTCACCGCTCCACTCCGCTCATATGCTCTGTTGGACCATAAACAGATATGTCTCATTAACCTTTACGGACCAAATAATGATGATCCACACTTCTTTGACAGTATATATAATAAACTATAAACTCTGCAAGCAATTCAAGACTCTATTATTATGGTGGGAGATTATAATACCGTTTTAAATAGCTCAATGGACTGTAAAGGAAATCACACTACAAACAATCACCCTCATGCTCTTAAGGAAATTGTGAATGTCATGGATACATTAGAACTATTAGATATATGGAGGCTTAAATATCCTGATCTAGTGAGATATACATGGTGGAGACTCAATCAAGCTAGTCGTCTTGACTTCTTTCTTATGTCATTTTCGTTGGCACCAAAAGTTTAAAAAGTGTTCATAGGGGACAGAATGCGGTCGGACCATCATATAATTGGCATATACATTACTCTTACTGAATTTCCACGTGGGCGAGGATATTGGAAATGTAATCAAAGCCTATTGGATGATAACTTGTTTTTAACTAGGACAGAGGAATTTATAACTGATTTTTTCCGACATAACATAGGTACAGCAAATCCCCTTATTGTATGGGACACCTTTAAATGTGCCTTTAGAGAAATTCAGTACTCATCTCGAAAACAAAAGCAATTTAGGTCAAAAGAGTCCACACTAACAAAGGAAATAGAAGGTCTAAAAGAACAGATAGATAACAATAAAAACTGTAACATAGAGGCTCAGAATAAATTAGAGGAAAAACTAAAAGAAATGGAGACACTTATTCAAGAAAGATCAAGTGTAATATACACTGCTCAAAAAAATAAAGGGAACACTAAAATAACACATCCTAGATCTGAATGAATGAAATAATCTTATTAAATACTTTTTTCTTTACATAGTTGAATGTGCTGACAACAAAATCACACAAAAAGTATCAATGGAAATCAAATGTATCAACCCATGGAGGTCTGGATTTGGAGTCACCCTCAAAATTAAAGTGGAAAACCAAACTACAGGCTGATCCAACTATGATGTAATGTCCTTACAACAAGTCAAAATAAGGCTCAGTAGTGTATGTAGCCTCCACGTGCCTGTATGACCTCCCTACAACGCCTGGGCATGCTCCTGATGAGGTGGCGGATGGTCTCCTGAGGGATCTCCTCCCAGACCTGGACTAAAGCATCCGCCAACTCCTGGACAGTCTGTGGTGCAACGTGGCGTTGGTGGATGGAGCGAGACATGATGTCCCAGATGTGCTCAATTGGATTCAGGTCTGGGGAACGGGCGGGCCAGTCCATAGCATCAATGCCTTCCTCTTGCAGGAACTGCTGACACACTCCAGCCACATGAGGTCTAGCATTGTCTTGCATTAGGAGGAACCCAGGGCCAACCGCACCAGCATATGGTCTCACAAGGGGTCTGAGGATCTAATCTCGGTACCTAATGGCAGTCAGGCTACCTCTGGCGAGCACATGGAGGGCTGTGCGGCCAACCAAAGAAATGCCACCCCACACCATGACTGACCCACCGCCAAACCGGTTATGCTGGAGGATGTTGCAGGCAGCAGAACGTTCTCCACGGCGTCTCCAGACTCGGTCACGTCTGACACGTGCTCAGTGTGAACCTGCTTTCATCTGTGAAGAGCACAGGGCGCCAGTGGCGAATTTGCCAATCTTGGTGTTCTCTGGCAAATGCCAAACGTCCTGCACGGTATTGGGCTGTAAGCACAACCCCCACCTGTGGACGTCGGGCCCTCATACCACCCTCATGGAGTCTGTTTCTGACTGTTTGAGCAGACACATGCACATTTGTGGCCTGCTGGAGGTCATTTTGCAGGGCTCTGGCAGTGCTCCTCCTGCTCCTCCTTGCACAAAGGCGGAGGTAGCGGTCCTGCTGCTGGGTTGTTGCCCTCCTTCGGCCTCCTCCAAGTCTCCTGATGTACTGGCCTGTCTCCTGATAGCACATCCATGCTCTGTACACTACGCTGACAGACACAGCAAACCTTCTTGCCACAGCTCGCATTGATGTGCCATCCTGGATGAGCTGCACTACCTGAGCCACTTGTGTGGGTTGTAGACTCCGTCTCATGCTACCACTAGAGTGAAAGCACCGCCAGCATTCAAAAGTGACCAAAACATCAGCCAGGAAGCATAGGAACTGAGAAGTGGTCTGTGGTCACCACCTGCAAAACCATTCCTTTATTGGGGGTGTCTTGCTAATTGCCTATAATTTCCACCTGTTGTCTATTCCATTTGCACAACAGCATGTGAAATGTATTGTCAATCAGTGTTGCTTCCTAAGTGGACAGTTTGATTTCACAGAAGTGTGATTGACTTGGGAGTTACATTGTGTTGTTTAAGTGTTCCCTTTATTTTTTTGAGCAGTGTATTATAAAAATAAAGCAAACTGACTGGAATATGGGGAAAAATTATTTTTTAATCTTCAGCATAGGAATGCTACCAAAAATAATATAGTGAAACTGGTTATAAATGACGGAGTCACACATGATTCACCAAATTATATTTTGAAGGAGGAAACAAAGTACTTTAAGCATACGTTTTTGTTTCAGTCGCCTCCATCTCCTCTAACTGAAGCAAATTGTAGAGATTGTTTTTCTATTGATAATGTAAAATTAACAGCCATGCAGAAAGACTCATGTGAAGGTGCAATTACAGAGGAGGAACTTCTGGATGCAATTAAATACTTTTTAAGTCCGGGAAAACTCCAGGGTTGGATGGCATAACAGTCGAGGTATACCAAACTTTTTTGATATACTCAGAGGACCGTTATTAGCATGTTTTAACCACTCCTATGTAAATGGTAGATTATCAGACACTCAAGAAGAAGGTCTGATTTCATTATTACTGAAACAGGATACAAGTGGAAAATATAAAGATCCAGTCCATTAAAAAAATTGGAGGCCCCTTACACTTCAGTGTTGTGATGCAAAAATTCTAGCAAATTGTATAGCGATACATTGGAGATAATATAAGGCAAGTACTGGAAACAATAGAACACTATGAAAGATCTGGGAAACCAGGCCTACTATTCATAGCAGACTTCGAAAAGGCATTTGATAAAGTATGACTGGGGTTTATATATAAATGCCTGGAGCATTTAAATTTTGGACAATCTCTTATAAATTGGGTTAAAATCATGTATAGTAACCCTAGGTGTAAAATAGTCAATAATGGCTATTTCTCCGAAAGTTTTAAACTGTCAAGAGGAGTGAAACAAGGTTGTCCACTATCGGCATATCTATTTATTATTGCCATCGAGATGTTAGCTATTAAAATCAGATCCAACAATAATATCAAGGGATTAAAAATCCAGGGTTTAAAAACAAAGGTGTCATTGTACGCTGATGATTTATTCTTTTAAATCCACAACTTGAATCCCTCCACAACCTCATAGAGGATCTAGATACATTTTCTAACCTCTCTGGATTACAACCAAATTATGGTAAATGTACTATATTACTCCCTGACGAAGGCCATGCAGCCGAAACGCGTCAGATTTATTTAAAACCTTGTTTCTATTGAACATGCCATACTAATAAAGGCATTTTAATTAATTATATGAAGAGTGCCATGGTCCTCCTTTCTTTTTGATGACCAATTCACCCCTTTGACCAAAGAGCACCTTCTGTCTACCAACATTTACTATTGTGTACCTTAGTAGCGCTTCCCTTCCTCCTCTTTCTACTAGTACTATATTACGTATTGGATCACTAAAAAATAAAATTTTACATTACCATGTAGTTTACCAATAAAATGGTCTGATGGTGATGTGGATATACTCGGAATACATATCCCAAATGAAATAAGTGATCTCACTCCAATAAATGTTAATAGAAAGTTAGATAAGATCTTGCTACCATGGAAAGGTAAATACTTGTCTATATGTAGAAAAATCACCCTGATTAACTCTTTAGGATTATCCCAGTTTACCTATTTGCTTCTGGTCTTGCCTACAGCTAGCGAACAGTTTTTAAAAAATTATATGAAAAAAAAAATCCATTTTATTTGGAACGGCAAGCCAGACAAAATTAAACGGGGCTATTCATATAATGAATATGAATTCGGAGGACAGAAATTATTAAATATTAAAGCATTAGACCTATCACTAAAAGCTTCAGTCATACAAAAAGTTATACTTAAATCCGAACTGGTTCTCTAGCAAATTAGTAAGATTGTCTCACCCAATGTTCAAGAATGGCCGTTTTCCCTTTATTCAGATTACAACCTCTCACTTTAAGTTATTTGAAAAGGAAATAATCTCCCAAATATCACTATTTCTAAAACAAGCCATTGAAAATGGTTGCAATTTAAATGTAATCCTCCAGAAACGACAGAACAAATAATGCAACAAATATTGTGGTTAAATTCAAATATACTAATTGATAAAAAAGGTATAATCTTCGTAAATGATATTATCGGTAGGACTGGTGGAGTTATGTCGCACATGCAGCTAACAAAAACATATGGAAATGTCTGCTCTACCCAAAATTACAACAAAATAATTGCAGCATTACCGCAAAAATGGAAAAGGAAAGTGGAAGGGGGAAAAAGTAAGGAACTTGTCTGTCGGCCTTGCATTAAATAATATAATTGGTTAAAGAAAATTGTGATAAATAAAAAAGTATACCAGTTTAATTTAAGGACCAAAGGATTGACAGCCGTCCCGTATAGATTGCAAAATAGTTGGGAAGAGATTTTTGACATACCGATTCCATGGCATAGTGTTTATGAATTGATATGCAAAACGACGCCGGATTCAAAACTTAGAATTTTTACATTTAAATTATTATATAAAATTCTTGCTACCAATAGAATGTTATTTATATGGGGGATACAATCTTCCCAGCTCTGCAGATTTATCTGCGAAGAGACAGAATCATTAGATAATTTGTTTTGGTACTGTCCATTTGTAGCTTGTTTTTGGACACAGGTCCAGGAACGGCTAAAGGATTGCAATATTTACCTGGAGCTAACCCTGCAGATAGCACTACTGGGTGATCTGAAAAGTCATAGTCAATCAATCAATAATATAATAATACTTTTAGCAAAAAAAATTATATTCAATTTACGATCTGTAGAAACAATGAGAATAGAAAGGTTCAGAACTTTTGAAAAACATCACAGTACAGTTAAAATATATGGCAAATAAAAATCCAATATGGATGGTGTTAAGAGATAGATGGGAGGTGTTGAATGCAGCTGAAGGATGGGACTAATAACAACAACTAATAACAATAAGATAACTAATGTAAAGCATACTGTGTCCATAATAAGTACAGTGGGGAGAACAAGTATTTGATACACTGCCGATTTTGCAGGTTTTCCTACTTACAAAGCATGTAGAGGTCTGTAATTTTTATCATAGGTACACTTCAACTGTGAGAGACGGAATCTAAAACAAAAATCCAGAAAATCACATTGTATGATTTTTAAGTAATTCATTTGCATTTAATTGCATGACATAAGTATTTGATCACCTACCAACCAGTAAGAATTGCGGCTCTCACAGACCTGTTAGTTTTTCTTTAAGAAGCCCTCCTGTTCTCCACTCATTACCTGTATTAACTGCACCTGTTTGAACTCGTTACCTGTATAAAAGACACCTGTCCACACACTCAATCAAACACACTCCAACCTCTCCACAATGGCCAAGACCAGAGAGCTGTGTAAGGACATCAGGGATAAAATTGTAGACCTGCACAAGGCTGGGATGGGCTACAGGACAATAGGCAAGCAGCTTGGTGAGAAGGCAACAACTGTTGGCGCAATTATTAGAAAATGGAAGAAGTTCAAGATGACGGTCAATCACCCTCGGTCTGGGGCTCCATGCAAGATCTCACCTCGTGGGGCATCAATGATCATGAGGAAGGTGAGGGATCAGCCCAGAACTACACGGCAGGTCCTGGTCAATGACCTGAAGAGAGCTGGGACCACAGTCTCAAAGAAAACCATTAGTAACACACTACGCCGTCATGGATTAAAATCCTGCAGCGCACACAAGGTCCCCCTGCTCAAGCCAGCGCACGTCCAGGCCCGTCTGAAGTTTGCCAATGACCATCTGGATGATCCAGAGGAGGAATGGGAGAAGGTCATGTGGTCTGATGAGACAAATATATAGCTTTTTGGTCTAAACTCCACTCGCCGTGTTTGGAGGAAGAAGAAGGATGAGTACAACCCCAAGAACACCATCCCAACCGTGAAGCATGGAGGTGGAAACATCATTCTTTGGGGATGCTTTTCTGCAAAGGGGACAGGACGACTGCACCGTATTGAGGGGAGGATGGATGGGGCCATGTATCACGAGATCTTGGCCAACAACCTCCTTCCCTCAGTAAGAGCATTGAAGATGGGTCGCGGCTGGGTCTTCCAGCATGACAACGACCCGAAACACACAGCCAGGGCTACTAAGGAGTGGCTCCGTAAGAAGCATCTCAAGGTCCTGGAGTCTCCAGACCTGAACTCAATAGAAAATCTTTCGAGAGAGCTTAAAGTCTGTATTGCCCAGCAACAGCCCCGAAACCTGAAGGATCTGGAGAAGGTCTGTATGGAGGAGTGGGCCAAAATCCCTGCTGCAGTGTGTGCAAACCTGGTCAAGACCTACAGGAAACGTATGATCTCTGTAATTGCAAACAAAGGTTTCTGTACCAAATATTAAGTTCTGCTTTTCTGATGTATCAAATACTTATGTCATGCAATAAAATGCAAATTAATTACTTAAAAATCATACAATGTGATTTTCTGGATTTTTGTTTTAGATTCCGTCTCTCACAGTTGAAGTGTACCTATGATAAAAATTACAGACCTCTACATGCTTTGTAAGTAGGAAAACCTGCAAAATCGGCAGTGTATCAAATACTTGTTCTCCCCACTGTATATAGGTTATAGGTTGAGAGCTTTTGTGAAAGAGCACAGTTAGAAAAATATGGCATATAGAAGCAAACCAGATGGCCATCATGAAAATTATCGGAGGAAGTTCAGGAGTAAAAACAAGCAAAATATAATTATTGTAGAATTTGACTGTGTCCATAAAAATGTATATAGTATGTATGAGTTGGAAGTAGAGGCCTAAGCGTTGTTGTTCACTAGTTTACTCCAATTGGGGAAGGGGTGGTGGGTTTGGAAAGTAATGAAGGGAAATATAAATAAAAAAAGGATTTGTGTGTGTATGGATGTATGTATATATGTGTGTGTATGTATGTGTTTCTATATATATATATATATATATATATATATATATATATATATATATATATATATATATATATATGCTAGAAAAAAAACATATGGGGGATTGGAAGTGATGCAGACAATTACATTGATGGAAGTTACAATCTATCTGAAATATTAAAGCTGATCTACCCCCTAAAAAAATTATTTAAAAAATAAAAATAAATAAAATAATGTGACTTTCTTTTAAATTAACCTGCAGCAATGAGGGGCTTTCAGAGCAGGGCAGAGAAAAGAAAGAACATTACATTCTTACAGGAAAATTACATAAGTTAACGCATTTCTTTAGTACAAAGACAGGTGCTGCTGATAATACTGCCGTCGTCGTGGAGACAGAGGACATATATGTGTAGCCCATGTATCTGATGCTGTCTGGACAAAAAGAGTATGTCCAGACAGAATCAGATACATGGGCTACATAAGGTAAGACAGAGGGGGCGCTTTTTCGCTCGCTCTGATGTTTTCTCCGGTGAGATAGTTCAGCCACTTGCGAATTGAAGGAAAGTTGGCGGGTGCACAGTGAACTGTTTGGACACTGGAATTATTTTTGTTTGAATGTGCGAAGGTAACCTACTTTTTGAAGTGATTTGTTTGACAATCAGATGAAAACATCATGACTGGTTCTGTTCATGGCACCTTAAAATGTAATACATTTTTACAGTTGTCTTTAATGGAATGGGGACTCCAAATCAATAAGTCATTGCAATGTGCATGTCCCAGAATCCCAGTGTTTCATTGTGTGTGGAAGGGGAGAGTCCATATGGCAGCGGAGAGCTGGGACGGAGTTGGCACTCCTAGCTTTGGTCATGCAGCCGTGGAGGACTTAGAGAGACAGGTGAACCTGCTCCCCCACTAATTAGAGCACTGGAATTCAAGTGGCACACATCCATCTGTAGAGGAGAGGATCCTGCCCCAAGTCAGCCACTTAAACCAGATGGCTCTGAGAAGATGAGCCCCACTTGTGACTAGATAAAACAGCAACAACCCAACACCATCTTTCACTGTTGGACAGGAACTCAAGACACTTACTTTGAGATACATTTCCTCTTTAAAAGTCCCTGATGTCACATTTGGCCAGAAACTTTCAGAATAATTATTCTCACTTAAAGTCGTGAGAAAGTTTCTTATCTGGCCATACACAGACAAGCAGGCTCATGTGACAAACATATTTCAGTAAGACCCCGAGATGTCAGACAGTCTCATCCTTTGAGCAGTTTGAATCCATTCTAAATCCATATTTTATGAACAGAGAAAAGACAAACAAAGACTTCCAGGCATCGTTTCACTGCTGGATTTCCGTGGCTGTCTCTGCTCTGCCGGTTTGTTTTCCTGACAGAGCAACAGTAAGTTTACAGTGCTTTAATGATTATCCCTGGCGCCCAGAGTCCAATCAGAATGGAGAAGGCTGGATTGTGTTAAATGCCACAATCTAGAGAGACGTCCGTTCCTGCATGGCATGAAGAGGTAGCTTGCTAAGGCAGAATGAGATTGTGCACCACAGTTTATAGTTCATAATTAAATAAATAAATAACAAATATGGATTATATTCAATGTCCTTAGTTCACTGGAGAGCAGAATATAACTTGAAACTAAAACACAAATTGTGCTTTATTGATCTTATCTGCAATTGCTGTTTTCAGTTCTGAAATGAGTTTAGTGATGATGGTTGGTTTCTTTGAATTCGAGTTCATTGGACTGGTTGATCCTCTTGTGTTCCTCTGTTTTGCCATTTGGAGGAGATTCCTAGGTTTAACTAGTGTGGTGGTCTGTGGTGGTTGTGTTAGGGCAGTGGCACACACATCCATGGTGTTTGAGGAGAGACTTAAACCCTGACTCAGTTCTGCTCCGTCTCAGAGGCAGAGAGCAAAAGCCACATTCACACACACACACACGTTTATACACACACGACACATGTGACTGTAGTTGCTTGTGTACATGCCAGAGATGGGACCCAGTCACAATTTTGCAAGTCCTAAGCAAGTCTCAAGTCTTAACCTTCGATTCTCAAATCAAGTCCCAAGAAATAATGGACAAGTCTCAAGTAAAGTCCATAGCTCAGGTCGAGTCAAGTCACATTCCCTAATTTTGGGTTTCGAGTCCTCAAGTCAATGGTTATGTGTTTTATGCCAATTTCGATGCAATTTCTATTTCCACTTTTTCTTACACTACTAGTACACTACATAATAAACTTGAGTCAAAGATCATGTTAGAATTTATTTATTTATTATTACTATTACTGACAGAAAGGCCATACAAATGGTACCAATGACAATACTTTTAGGCTCTTAGGTTTTCAACACAATTTACGCCTACTGTAGACACAAAATGTAAACCAGCAAAATCCAAAAAGTTGTTTTGTTTTTACATGAATATACAAGAAAAAACAAGTGAAACTCAGAGCAGCCATTGTATGTCCTTTAAAGACTAATGCTAAATTATCATCATTCATTTCCTCTTTCTTTTACAATGCATTGCATTAGCAAAATATCAAATTGGCCAAGAGTCTATCACTCACTTGTGTGCGATGGGGCAGCAGTATGATTCCCCCATTGCTGAACACACGATCCACAGGAGCATTTAATGCAGACACTGCCAAGAACCTCATCGCCTCTCAGGTTGTTCTGTCCTTCGCAAATGTCAAGGTAGTGGCTGAGCTGAGATGCTGGAGTGCAACACACTTCTCTCTTTTTTTTTCTTTTGCGAAATGCTGCAAACAGCCCTGACTCCTCTCACAGAGAACGGTCCTCCTCCTCAGTGGTGGTTGGATCCACAGTTTGCCCAGTCTCTGAAGCCTCTCGCAGAATTTAATCTGATGAAAAAACAAATATAGACAG
This sequence comes from Coregonus clupeaformis, assembly GCF_020615455.1. Lineage (NCBI taxonomy): Eukaryota > Metazoa > Chordata > Actinopteri > Salmoniformes > Salmonidae > Coregonus > Coregonus clupeaformis. Next base: position 27,989,971 of record NC_059207.1, read on the forward strand.
AAACAAAAAGGTTAGTCTTGCTATTAAAGTAGTAGTTTTCTATTTAAATGAAAATGCTGTATAACTTAAATGAATTAGGCTAAGTATTAACTCTATTGGTCATCTTCTTATGACAAAAAGATACACACCTTTCACCATTCCAGTCACCTCGTCCTGAATACCATCATCCACCAGAACATGATGTTGTAGCCACATCAGGGAAAAGGAGGGATCTAGCACAGCTGCTTTAACCTTTTACTACAGTGGGCTACATCAGGGTCACACAATGTTTCTTGGTAGTCTTAAACAAATCGACTTTGAAACAAAAGTATACACCTCACACACATGGTTATGGGCTTCAAAAAGAAGACACCTGTACCATGTGTCACAGATCCCCCCCGGTACTGCTGCTTAGTCCGTTCACCAGTTCCGGAGAACTACGTCACCGGCATTCTAGGCGTCACTGATATGGATCATTACCACCAACCCCGGACTGTCTTGTCTTATTACGCACACCTGGTTCCCATTTCCCCTGATTATTATGTGTATATATGTGCCCTCTGTTCCCTGTTGTCCTTGTCGATTATTGTCCCATGTCCGTTGGTCTCGTGAGCACCGTGTATTGTGCTCTGGTTGTTTACGGGTCTCGTCCCGTGTATTGTGTAGAGGTTACACCTCGCTCTTTGTTTGGGTTACATCCCTTTTGTATATATACAGTGAGGGAAATAAGTATTTGACCCCTCTGCAAAACATGACTTAGTACTTGGTGGCAAAATGCTTGTTGGCAATCACAGAGGTCAGACGTTTCTTGTAGTTGCCCACCAGGTTTGCACACATCTCAGGAGGGATTTTGTTCCATTCCTCTTTGCAGATCTTCTCCAAGTCATTAAGGTTTCGAGGCTGACATTTGGCAACTCGAACCTTCAGCTCCCTCCACAGATTTTCTATGGGATTAAGGTCTGGAGACTGGCTAGGCCACTCCAGGAATTTAATGTGCTTCTTCTTGAGCCACTCCTTTGTTTTGTTTTTTTGTTTTTTTGTTTTTTGGGGGGGGGGGAATGGATCAGCTTAATATTGCAGATAGATTGTATCTTCTATCAATGTAATTGATAAACATTTTTGCTACAAGTATTATTATATTATTGATTGATTGACTATGACTTTTCAGATCACCCAGTAATGCTATCTGCAAGGTTAGTTCCAGGTAAATATTGCAATCCTTTAGCCATTCCTGGACCTGTGTCCAAAAACAAGCTACAAATGGACAGAACCAAAACAAATGATCTAATGATTCTGTCTCTTCACAGCAAAATCTGCAGAGCTGGGAAGATTGTATCCCCCATATAAATAACATTCTATTGGTAGCAAGAATTTTATATAATAATTTAAATTGAAAGATTCTAATTTTTGAATCCGGTGTCGTTTTGCGTGTCAGTTCATAAACACTATGCCATGGGATCGGTACGTCAAAGATCTCTTCCCAACTATTTTGCAATCTATACGGGACGGCTGTCAATCCTTTGGTCCTTAAGTGAAACTGATATACTTTTTTATTTATCACAGTTTTCCTTAACCAATTATGTTCTTTAATGCAAGGCCGACAGACAAGTTTCTTACTTTCTCCCCCTTCCACTTTCCTCTTCCACTTTTGCGGTAAGGCTGCAATTATTTGGTTGTAATTTTGGGTAGAGCAGACATTTCCATATGTTTTTGTCAGCTGCATGTGCGACATAACTCCACCAGTCCTACCGATGATATCATTTACGAAGATTATACCTTTTTTAAACATTCTGTCAAAAAAGAAAGGTTTTTTGTCAATTAGTATATTTGAATTTAACCACAATATTTGTTGCATTATTTGTTCTGTCGTTTATGGAGGATTAAATTGAAATTGCAACCAACTTTCTATGGCTTGTTTTAGAAATAGTGACATTTGGGAGATTATTTCCTTTTCAAATAACTGAAAGTGAGAGGTTTTAATCTGAATAAAGGGGAAAAGGCCATTCTTGAACATTGGGTGAGACAATCTTACTAATTTGCTTGAGAACCAGTTCGGATTTAAGTATAACTTTTTGTATGACTGAAGCTTTTAGTGATAGGTCTAATGCTTTAATAATTGCTGTCCTCCGAATTCATATTCATTATATAAATAGGCCCGTTTAATTTTGTCTGGCTTGCCGTTCCAAATAAAATTGAATATTGTTTTCACGTATAATTTAAAAAATGGTTCGCTAGGCGTAGGCAAGACCATAAGCAAATAGGTAAACTGGGATAATACTAAAGAGTTAATAAAGGCGATTTTTCAGGTATCTATTTTTGCTAACTTTCTATAAAAATTTATTGGAGTGAGATCATTTATTTCATTTGGGATATGTATTCCGAGTATATCCACATCACCATCAGACCATTTTATTGGTAAACTACATGGTAATGTACATTTTTTAGTTTTTAGTGATCCAATACGTAATATAGTACATTTATCATAATTTGGTTGTAATCCAGAGAGGTTAGAAAATGTATCTAGATCCTCTATGAGGCTGTGGAGGGATTCAAGTTGTGGATTTAAAAGAAAACATTAATCATCAGCGTACAATGACACTTTTGTTTTTAAGCCCTGGATTTCTAATCCTTTGATATTATTGTTGGATCTGATTTTAATAGCTAACATCTCGATGGCCATAATAAATAGATATGCTGATAGTGGACAACCTTGTTTCACTCCTCTTGACAGTTTAAAACTTTCTGAGAAATAGCCATTATTTACTATTTTACACCTAGGGTTACTATACATGATTTTATCCCATTTTATAAGAGATTCTCCAAAATTGAAATGCTCCAGTTATTTATATATAAACCCCAGTCATACTTTATCAAATGCCTTTTCGAAGTCTGCTATGAATAGCAGGCCCGGTTTCCCAGATTTTTCATCGTGTTCCAGTACTTGCCTTATATTATCTCCAATGTATCTTGCATGTAAAAAACCTGTCTGATTAGAATGAATAATGTCCGAAAATACCTTTTTAATTCTATGAGCTATACATTTTGATATAATTTTTGCATCACAACACTGAAGTGTAAGGGGCCTCCAATTGTTTAAATGGACTGGATCTTTGTATTTTCCACTTGTATCCTGTTTCAGTAATAATGAAATCAGACCTTCTTCTTGAGTGTTAAAACATGCTAATAACGGTCCTCTGAGTATATCAAAAAAGCTTTGGTATACCTCGACTGGTATGCCATCCAACCCTGCAGTTTTCCCGGACCAGGTTGTCAATCTTGGAGCTTATGATTCTGCGACACACTGGGGGTGTATTTGCCATCAACCATTGACAAAAAATGACGAAAGCCCATGTTCGACGATGGACAGGGGCATGTTGCAATCCACAATCAGGTCTGACATCATGGAATTGTGATAACTTTTTGCTGTGGAAGGTTTGTGTTGTATATAGTTGCATAGAGGGTGTCTCTATGAATTGGGAGACATGAGGCTGCTGAGGGTCACTGCTGATCCTCTTGTTGTTCTGGTATTCAGCAAATACGTTTTTTTTTAATAATAGCAAAATTGTTTTATATGATGGAGATGATAAAATCTCCATCTCGGCATAATTTGTTGTTGAATTCATGAATGAGCAATATGGAACCTGATATTATTCAGTAAGTAATTGTCTTTATGTATTTAGATAAACTTCTATTTAAAAATGTTTTAATAGTCGGACTACATTGTTGTTTTGTTTTTAACATCCCAATCTAAATGTGCTGTCCACTTTGGACACAAATGGTAGGCGTCAGAGATACTGTATATAATGACGAGATGGTCTTGTCTCCGCCCTTAACAATGGGAGTCGTTGTCCCAAAGGCAGGAAGGCAGACGGTCTGCTTATCGTTATGCTTATCACTGTATTCCAGCATGGACAGATTTTGACAGAACCTTCTCATTCACCTCTTCCTCTCTGCTAGCGTTGACAGATACACTTAGTGACATTGAGAAATGTCCAACTAGAGTTGAGTGTTGTTGTTTTCCAACCCCTGCCCACCAGATGAACATTGAGAGGTCTTTGGAGGTTCGTTGGCTAATAACGGAAGGTGATGTGAGAGGAAAGGAGGTGAGAGGATGAGAGGAAAGTGATGCCCTTTTGAGATGGGGAAATATAAACAAGTCTCCCGAGTCTCTCGAGTTATACAGCTCAAGTCCAAGTTAAGTCACGAGTCATAGATGCTCAAGTCGAAGTCGAGTGGCAAGCTCAAGTCTCAAGTTGCAACATTTGCTACTCTCGTAGTACTTGAGTCCAAGTCCACATCTCTGGTACATGCCAACATGTGGAAAAGAGAGATGAGATAACAAGAAAGGGAGGGACAGGGAGAGAGTGCTGGTGTCAAGAGGGAGAGAGTGCTGGTGTCTAGAGGGAGAGAGTGCTGGTGTCAAGAGGGAGAGAGTGCGGGTGTAAAGAGGGAGAGAGTGCTGGTGTCAAGAGGGAGAGAGTGCTGGTGTCAAGAGGGAGAGAGTACTGGTGTCAAGAGGGAGAGAGTACTGGTGTCAAGAGGGAGAGAGTGCGGGTGCTCTTCCCCTCGTTTTCAAGTGTCTATCGGTGGGGGAAGTGTCCCTCGAAAACAGAGCAACTAGTAGTAGGGAGAAATAACCCTATGGAATGGGATTTCACTATATCACTCACGAACAGCAGAAGCTGCCAAAGGATAGCCTATACCACGCAATTCATTGACGACGAGCCATGTGTTTTTCACAATGCCTGTACTGGCGGCAGTAATAGCTTTCCTTATATTTCTCATGCAACAAATACGTACTTACCATATGAGCAACAAATTAAATTGCAAAAAAACGATGTGCCCGTAATGTACCCATCCTCTGGCTGTGGTTCAATGTTGAGTATTACTGAAGCAGGACTTTCATTCCATAATAGCAGTTTGACATGTAACAGTCGCATTTCCTTCATACAATTTCTTGGAGATTAATGACAATTAAAACAACTGTTCTGAACTAATATTTATACCAAACGTTTTAGGGTCCATACACAGATCGGCTACATAGCTACGCATGCATACAGGTATTTTTATCCTCCATAACACAATAAGCAAGAAAAGACTTAGCTACGTTACTTCAGCTGCATTGCATGACAAATATATTCAATCTCTAATGTCAATGTTACTACAATAAAGAGCAATGACAAGTGATTGACTTTGACTTTTTTTTATGAACAGCAAGACAAGCTTACAAAATTCTTGATTCATTTTGCAGTAAATGCTTTAGGAAGTTTACATACACCTTAGCCAAATACATTTAAACACAGTTTTTCACAATTCCTGACATTTAAGCCTAGTAAATATTACCTGTTTTAGGTCAGTTAGGATCACCACTTTATTTTAAGAATGTGAAATGTCATAATAATAATAGTAGAGAGAATTATTTATTTCAGCTTTTATTTATTTCATCACATTCCCAGTGGGTCAGAAGTTACACTCAATTAGTATTTGGTAGCATTGCCTTTAAATTGTTCAACTTGGGTCAAACGTTTCGGGTAGCCTTCCACAAGCTTCACACAATAAGTTGACCCATTCCTCCTGACAGAGCTGGTGTAACTGAGTCAGGTTTGTAGGCCTCCTTGCTCGCACACGCTTTTTCAGTTCTGCCACACATTTTCTATAGGATTGAGGTCAGGGCTTTGTGATGGCCACTCCAATACCTTGACTTTGTTGTCCTTAAGCCATTTTGACACAACTTTGGAAGTATGCTTGGGGTCATTGTCCATTTGGAAGACCCATTTGCGACCAAGCTTTAACTTCCTGACTGATGTCTTGAGATGTTGGTTCAATATATCCACATAATTGTCCTTCCTCATGATGCCATCTATTTTGTGAATAATTGGCCTTCCTCATGATGCCATCTATTTTGTGAATAATTGGCCTTCCTCATGATGCCATCTATTTTGTGAAGTGCACCAGTTCCTCCTGCAGCAAAGCACCCCCACAGCATGATGCTGACACCCTCGTTCTTCACGGTTGGGATGGTGTTCTTCGGCTTGCAAGCTCACCATTTTTCCTCCAAACATAATGATGGTCATTATGGCCAAACAGTTCTATTTTTGTTTAATCAGACCAGAGGACATTTCTCCAAAAAGTATGATATTTGTTCCCATGTGTAGTTGCAAACCGTAGTCTGGCTTTTTTATGGAGGTTTTGGAGCAGTGTCTTCTTCCTTGCTGAGTGGCCTTTCAGGTTATGTCGATATAGGACTCGTTTTACTGTTGATATAGATACTTTTGTACCTGTTTCCTCCAGCATCTTCACAAGGTCCTTTGCTGTTGTTCTGGGATTGATTTGCACTTTTCGCACCAAAGTACGTTCATCTCTAGGAGACAGAACGCATCTCCTTCCTGAGCGGTATGACGGCTGCGTGGTCCCATGGTGTTTATACTTGCGTACTATTGTTTGTACAGATGAACGTGGTACCTTCAGGCATTTGGAAATTGCTCACAAGGATGAACCAGACTTGTGGAGGTCTTCGCTGATTTCTTTTGATATTCCCATGATGTCAAGCAAAGAGGCACTGAGTTTGAAGGTAGGCCTTGAAATACATCCACAGGTACACCTCCAATTGACTCAAATAATGTAAATTAGCCTATCAGAAGCTTCTAAAGCCATGACATCATTTTCTGGAATTTTCCAAGCTATTTAAAGGCACAGTCAACTTAGTGTATGTAAACTTCTGACCCACTGGAATTGTGATACAGTGAATTATAAGTGAAATAATCTGTCTGTAAGCAATTGTTGGAAAAATTACTTGTGTCATGCACACAGTAGATGTCCTAACCGACTTGCCAAAACTATAGTTTGTTAACAAGTAATGTGTGGAGTGGTTGAAAAACAAGTTTTAATGACTCCAACCTAACTGTATCTAAACTTCCGACTTCAACTGTATATAGTGTCCTAGTCCAGGCTTAGGTAGGATTAGTAAAACCTCTGCTGAGTGAGGGAGGTGGCTGGGAAACCTGAACTCAGTTGATGCTCCTCTACAAGGCAGTGTTCAAAACACAGGATCTCTTTGACATGGATGGGGAACTGCCTGATAGGAGAAAAAAAATACTGTGATGGTAGGACCTTAATCAGACCTGTTCTTGCCTTAGCTCCACAGACTTCTCTCATACTAGGCAGTCTGCCCTTCCCACAGCATGTCAAGCAGATCATATGATCCTTTTTTAAACAAGACCTCCCTGTCCTCTCCCCTGCCCTCCTCTCATCTCCCCTCCTCTGTCCCCAGAACATCCCAGAGAGATTTCATCCCTAATTCAATCAACAGAGCCCTCCACTAATGTAGTCATGGAGACTATTTACCAAATGAGAGAGCTGACCTTCGAGGCATGTGTTTAGGGAGATGGAATCACAGCAGTTGACACGCTACAGCTTATTATTTAAAATCACACTGAAGACACTGTGTGTCAAGTTAAACTAGTGGGATCTCATTTAAAAGTATGACTGTGTCAAAGATGGCGAGATATTCATGCATTATTTATTTACGTTAGTAAACTTAAATGTAAGTTAATTAGATACAGGGATTCATTCAAGCATTCACCCAACTGACAAATTCTGCCTGAATGAAATATCTTCCCAACAATGAAAAACATATGAGAGACCACTCACTGCATCAAGCTATTAGCTAAAATCCCTTAAACCTACTGCACATCATATCACTGGAGAGCCCCTAAAGCTACTGAGGCTGTGGTGGTTTCTGGCCAGCCATCTCCATTTCCACCAGGTCCCAGAGGTAAACCTTACTGAGCACACCAGATAGGAGGTCTAATGTACAGTGGGGTCTCTAACTGTTGACCTAACTCAGATGAGCACCAGCCCAAACTATCCAGAATGTTTTCTTAATGGGTCTGAAATGGGAGCCATCAAGACCCGTATCTCCCCAAGCCTCTCCTATGAAACCCATCTCCTCCTAATGAACTAATGGACTGGATTTATTAGGCTATCACAGTCCTAACGACACCAAATTAAGTTATGATTCATGCCCACAGACTTGTTGTATTATCCACACGGGGGAGGGGATTAGCTGCGCTAAAATAAAATAAAACAATATGGAACTACAGTGAGGGAAAAAAGTATTTGATCCCCTGCTGATTTTGTACGTTTGCCCACTGACAAAGACATGATCACTCTATAATTTTAATGGTAGGTTTATTTGAACAGTGAGAGACAGAATAACAACAAAAAAATCCAGAAAAACGCATGTCAAAAAATGATTTGCATTTTAATGAGGGAAATAAGTATTTGACCCCCTCTCAATCACAAAGATTTCTGGCTCCCAGGTGTCTTTTATACAGGTAACGAGCTGAGATTAGGAGCACCCTAATCGAACCTTCAGCTCCCTCCACAGATTTTATATGGGATTAAGGTCTGGAGACTGGCTAGGCCACTTCAGGACCTTAATATGCTTCTTCTTGAGCCACTCCTTTTAATATGCCATTAATCAGACGCTTTTATCCAAAGCGACTTACAGTCATGTGTGCATACATTTTTACGTATGGGTGGTCCCGGGGATCGAACCCACTACCCTGCCGTTACAAGCGCCATGCTCTACCAATTGAGCTACAGAGGACATGGGTTTTGGGTCATTGTCATGCTGGAATACCCATCCACGACTCATTTTCAATGCCCTGGCTGAGGGAAGGAGGTTCTCACCCAAGATTTGACGGTACATGGCCCAGTCCATCGTCCCTTTGATGCGGTGAAGTTGTCATGTCCCCTTAGCAGAAAAACACCCCTAAAGCATAATGTTTCCACCTCCATGTTTGACGGTGGGGATGGTGTTCTTGGGGTCATAGGCAGCATTCCTCCTCCTCCAAACACAGCGAGTTGAGTTGATGCCAAAGAGCTCGATTTTTGTCTCATCTGACCACAACACTTTCACCCAGTTCTCCTCTGAATCATTCAGATGTTCATTGGCAAACTTCAGACGGCCCTGTATATGTGCTTCCTTGAGCAGGGGGACCTTGCGGGCGCTGCATGATTTCAGTCCTTCACGGCGTAGTGTGTTACCAATTGTTTTCTTGGTGACTATGGTCCCAGCTGCCTTGAGATCATTGACAAGATCCTCCCGTGTAGTTCTGGGCTGATTCCTCACCGTTCTCATGATCATTGCAACTCCACGAGGTGAGATCTTGCATGGAGCCCCAGGCCGAGGGAGATTGATAGTTATTTTGTGTTTCTTCCATTTGCGAATAATCGCACCAACTGTTGTCACCTTCTCACCAAGCTGCTTGGCAATGGTCTTGTAGCCCATTCCAGCCTTGTGTAGGTCTACAATCTTGTCCCTGACATCCTTGGAGAGCTCTTTGGTCTTGGCCATGGTGGAGAGTTTGGAATCTGATTGATTGATTGCTTCTGTGGATGGGTGTCTTTGATACAGGTAACAAACTGAGATTAGGAGCACTCCCTTTAAGAGTGTGCTCCTAATCTCAGCTCGTTACCTGTATAAAAGACACCTGGGAGCCAGAAATCTTTCTGATTGAGAGGGGGTCAAATACTTATTTCCCTCATTAAAATGCAAATCAATTCATAACATCTTTGACATGCGTTTTTCTGGATTTTTTTGTTGTTATTCTGTCTCTCACTGTTCAAATAAACCTACCATAAAAACATTATAGACTGATCATTTCTTTGTCAGTGGGCAAACGTACAAAATCAGCAGGGGATCAAATACTTTTTTCCCTCACTGTATATTGAACGATATTACAAAAACAAAGAAGAAGTTACTGCAAACAACAAACACAGTTTTTCCCCCTGGGACATCATTGCACGGCACGATAGACAAGCACATGGGCATGGTTGTTCATGCGGTGGTTACAATGTATCACTGATAAAACGTTCTCTTAAAAAGGAGTAAACGAGATTGGTACAGGGATAAACATCCTTTTTACATGCAAATCTGATTGGATACAGTGTTTTATTATTGAAATATCAGCCTGAATTTAACTTCAGAGTTGCTTTTTTCTCATTTTTGGGGACAACTCTAGCCGGGGACAGGCCACCAAAATCGGGTACTCTCTCCAGAAATCGGGGACGTCTGGTCGCCCTAGACCATTCAGTTATGTACTGCTAGGTAAAATCAAACTGGTGGTGTAAAGAACAATCTAGTAGAACCACTTAAGTAACTGAACTGCTATAAAGTTACTATAGGGCTGACTCTACCCTGCACCACCAGGGCGGGGAACACCAATTTATAAAGTTACTATAGTGGCTGACTCTACCCTGCACCACCAGGGCGGGGAACACCAATTTATTAAGTTACTATAGTGGCTGACTCCACCCATCACCACCAGGGCGGGAAACATCAATCTATAAAGTTACTATAGTGGCTGACTACCCTCCACCTCCAGGGCGGGGAACACCAATCCTACTTAGCAGCTAAAGTAGATCTAAGAGTGCTAGTACTATACTTCTTAAACTATAGTATTATCTATTACCTCTAACAAACTACTGACTGATAATACAAATATACGACAAGGCTATGTGTGGAAGACAAACACCAGAAGAGTCTCATATTGTCTGCCTTGTTCATAGACTGATCTCTCCACCGCCACAACCACAACATCTATAATGCAGCTTCATCTATATTAGAGCTCAGGCTTTATCTGTCTTTAGTGCCCATGTACAGAAAAACATGTCTGCGGGCCAGATACAGTATCTCCACTATAGATGACCTTGTGGTTCTATAGGGAAGAAATCTCTTGGATCAATCAAAAATATATATTTATATTACCCTTAAACCATGCAATGCTGTTTGCAATCGGCATGCTGCATAATATAGTAACTCCTTGCCATCCGTGTCCAGTTTTCTTCCTCTAAGTAGCCTCTATACGCCACATGTACAGACTGTAGAGGGAGAGTTGGTGGTGGAGGTGCCCTGACAAACATCCTTTCATGAGCAGCGTGTGCTGTTGGTAGTGTGTGACAGGTCTTTAGATCACAACTGACAGTGGAGGCCAGAGACATGTGGGCCTGAAAGCATATCACTCAGGACCCAGCACCAGCAGCCTAAGACCTGCGGGAAAAAAATAGGAAAAAAACTAAGTAGGAAATAGACCTAGGTCAATTTAATCAGATCGACTGTTAACCCGTGTTAGTAGACATCCACATAGCGGATGTTTTGGAGGTGTTACTGCGGTATGAGCTGACAAATAGGTGAGCAGTTGCTCTGTGTGTCACAAACCACTCCCTTCCTTATTATCCCTACAGGGTTAGAAGTTCAAATGGCGACAGAAAGTGTCGGCTAATGCATGTTTTCATGTTAATTTGGATGGGGGAATTTATAGCAAGTCTAATCAAGGTGTAGACAATAGAACACCACCTATTCGAGTGCTTGAACTTGTAACGCGGCTGCATGGGATTTCTCAGATCATAAAGTCATTTCGTTGCATCCATTGGAAGTGTCCGCACTAAGCTAACGCAAGAAGCCGCTTGTGGATTTGACAGCTCTAATGTAATTCCAGCTCTGACACAACCAGAACAACCACTATGCGGGTGTCAGCTAGCGCAGATCTGATAAAATCTAGCCCCTAGTTAAATGAAGGAGAGGGAAAATAAAGTAGAAAAGCGAGGCCAAAAAACTACACTATATGACCCAAAAGTATGTGGACACCTGCTCATCGAACATCTCATTCCAAAATCATGGGTATTAATATGGAGTTGGTCCCCCCTTTGCTGCTATAACAGCCTCCACTCTTCTGGAAAGGTTTTCCACTAGATGCTGGAACATTGCTGCAGGGAATTACTTCCATTCAGCCACAAGAGCATTAGTGAGGTCAGGCACTGATGTTGGGCGATTAGGCCTGGCTCGCAGTCGGCGTTCCAATTCATCCCAAAGGTGTTCGATGGGGTTGAGGTCAGGGCTCTGTGCAGGCCAGTCTAGTTCTTCCACATTGATCTCGACAAACCATTTTTGTATGGATCTCGCTTTGTGCATGGGGGCATTGTCTTGCTGGAACAGGAAAGGGCCTTCCCCAAACTGTTGCCACAAAGTTGGAAGCACAGAACTGTCTAGAATGTCATTGTATGCTGTAGCGTTAAGATATCCCTTCACTGGAACTAAGGTGTGTAGCCCGAACCATGAAAAACAGCCCCAGACCATTATTCCTCCTCCACCAAACTTTACAGTTGGCGCTATGCATTGGGCCAGGTAGCATTCTCCTGGCATCCGCCAAACCCAGATTCGTCCGTCGGACTGCCATATGGTGAAGCGTGATTCATCACTCCAGAGAACGCATTTCCACTGCTCCAGTCCAATAGTGGCGAGCTTTACACCACTCCAGCCAATGCTTGGCATTGCGCATGGTAATCTTAGGCTTGTGTGCGGCTGCTCGGCCATGGAAACACATTTTATGAAGCTCCTGACGAACAGTTATTGTGCTGACATTGCTTCCAGAAGCAGTTTGGAACTCGGTAGTGAGTGTTGCAACCGAGGACAGACGATTTTGACGTGCTACGTGCTTCTGCACTCGGTGGTCCCGTTCTATGAGCTTGGGTGGCCTACCACTTCGCGGCTGTGCCGTTGTTGCTCCTAGATGTTTCCAGTTCACAATAACAGCACTTACAGTTGACCGGGGCAGCTCTAGCAGGGCTAGAAATGTGAAATTTGACGAACTGACTTAATGGAAAGGTGGCATCCTATGACGGTGCTACGTTGAAAGTCACTGAGCTCTTCAGTAAGGCCATTCTACTGCCAATGTTTGTCTATGGAGATTGCATGGCTGTGTGCTCGATTTTTTACACGTGTCAGCAACGGGTGTGGCTGAAATAGCTGAATCCACTCATTTGAAGGGGTGTCCACATACTTTTGGTGATGTAGTTTATTAGTCAGACAGGGAACATACAGTGGGGAAAAAAAGTATTTAGTCAGCCACCAATTGTGCAAGTTCTCCCACTTAAAAAGATGAGAGAGGCCTGTAATTTTCATCATAGGTACACGTCAACTATGACAGACAAATTGAGGAAAAAAAATCCAGAAAATCACATTGTAGGATTTTTAATGAATTTATTTGCAAATTATGGTGGAAAATAAGTATTTGGTCAATAACAAAAGTTAACTTTGTTATATACCCTTTGTTGAACACAGGTCAAACATTTTCTGTAAGTTTCAAAAAATGGTATTTGGCCACATGAGATTAAGAGTCTGGGCAACACGGACTTTCAAAGGAGAGATGGAGACTGGCTAACGTGGGTTTGGGATCATTGTCATGCTGAAAGACCCAGCCACGTTTCATCTTCAATGCCCTTGCTGATGGAAGGAGGTTTTCACTCAAAATCTCACGATACATGGCCCCATTCATTCTTTCCTTTACACGGATCAGTCGTCCTGGTCCCTTTGCAGAAAAAGCAGCCCCAAAGCATGATGTTTCCACCCCCATGCTTCACAGTAGGTATGGTGTTCTTTGGATGCAACTCAGCATTCTTTGTCCTCCAAACACGACGAGTTGAGTTTTTACCAAAAAGTTATATTTTGGTTTCATCTGACCATATGACATTCTCCCAATCCTCTTCTGGATCATCCAAATGCACTCTAGCAAACTTCAGACGGGCCTGGACATGTACTGGCTGAAGCAGGGGGACACGTCTTGCACTGCAGGATTTGAGTCCCTGGCGGCGTAGTGTGTTACTGATGGTAGGCTTTGTTACTTTGGTCCCAGCTCTCTGCAGGTCATTCACTAGGTCCCCCCATGTGGTTCTGGGATTTTTGCTCACCGTTCTTGTGATCATTTTGACCCCACGGGGTGAGATCTTGCGTGGAGCCCCAGATCGAGGGAGATTATCAGTGGTCTTGTATGTCTTCCATTTCCTAATAATTGCTCCCACAGTTGATTTCTTCAAACCAAGCTGCTTACCTATTACAGATTCAGTCTTCCCAGCCTGGTGCAGGTCTACAATTTTGTTTCTGGTGTCCTTTGACAGCTCTTTGGTCTTGGCCATAGTGGAGTTTGGAGTGTGACTGTTTGAGGTTGTGGACAGGTGTCTTTTATACTGATAACAAGTTCAAACAGGTGCCATTAATACAGGTAACGAGTGGAGGACAGAGGAGCCTCTTAAAGAAGAAGTTACAGGTCTGTGAGAGCCAGAAATCTTGCTTGTTTGTAGGTGACCATATACTTATTTTCCACCATAATTTGCAAATAAATTCATAAAAAATCCTACAATGTGATTTTCTGGATTTTTTTTTCTCAATTTGTCTGTCATAGTTGACGTGTACCTATGATGAAAATTACAGGCCTCTCTCATGTTTTTAAGTGGGAGAACTTGCACAATTGGTGGCTGACTAAATACTTTTTTTCCCCACTGTAACAGAGGCAGAAATATTCTGATTGACAGATACCCCTATAACCACACTCCCATCTTTACCCCTGGCTCCCCTGTTCCCCTGTTCCGGTTGGCTGCCCAGAGCATGGCTGGCTGGCTGGCGCTGCACGCTTTCAGGTTGTTTATGGTAGTCTTAGTCTAGAGCAGGCAGTGGCTAATGACTCTCTAGCTCTAGGCTACCTGTCACTAAACCCAACAGATGTGTTTAAAACCAGGATGCAGTTAGACTTTCTTTTAATAACCTTCCCCAATGCCTTCATACAGATTTCCATTTAACAGCCGGAACCATGCATTATTCATGGTATCTGTCTCCAAGGTCTCCCTACTCTACAGCTGTAAGAACAGACCTAGGACCAGTACTGGGAAGCCCAGCTGGAGAGCCCTTAACTCCCAGTGGCTGAAACAGGGATCAGTGTAGCGAAGCCAACCCCCCCCACACACACACACACACACACACAATAACCAGCACAGTCACCACCAGGGCTTTGGCTGTCAGCTCTTCAAACGGTGGCTGTCATTCAAAATGTCTTTCAACCTTCTCATTAAACTGTTGAAGAACAGCGTAAGGAGGGAGGGATGGAAGAAGGGAGGAAGGGAAATGAAAGACATTTGCTTTGTGGAGATGTGAGCCTTGGATGAGAGGATGTTCTCTGGTTCTCAGCCTGCTATGAAGCTGTCCATAGTGGCCTAGTTTCAGTGTTTCATATCTCTAGACTCGTAAGAGGGATATTGTATTTATTGGTAATGCTGGTTGCACTTCCCATTAGGCCCACTTTGCAATGATACCATACAATTACATGGTTGTACACAGTACAGATGACTAATTTGAAGGTAAGGTCTTTCAGACAAAGTGGAGAGAAATGTATCTCAAACTGACAGCCAGGCTACAGTAAGTTTTATTTCATGCCTGTCTTATTTACCAACAGAGAGTGGTAGCCTGGGTATGTGATGCATCTACCATAGAGGAAAGAGACTAGTGCACCCTAGTGATAACTCCCTGTGGTTTTAAAATATATACATATGAAGTGGGTAAAACAGTATGTACACTAACGGTCAAAAGTTTTAGAACACCTACACATTCAAGGGTTTTTCTTTATTTTTACTATTTTCTACATTGTAGAATAATAGTGAAGAAATCAAAACTATGAAGTAACACATATGGAATCACTTAGTAACAAAAAAAGTATTAAACAAATCAAAATATATTTTATATTTGAGATTCTTCAAATAGCCATAACATAACCGGCACTGCTATCATCCTCTTTTACCGCTTCACCAAATCTTTCCCAAACTTTACTGTTCTGGCCCTCCCTTCTCTTTATTTTCAACTCTCCATTTCGCAGCTTTTCTCTTATTGAATTAAACTCTGACGTTGTCCTTTCTGCCTCTGTGGATCGACGTTAACGTTTTCCGCCCGTTCCTAAAAGCATTTGGCAATTGGCGTGTATTTGGCGCGCTACAGTTAGAACCTAAAATGTTGGCTTAGGCTATGCACTAATGCCAGATAGCCTAAAATAATAAAATAAAAACCTCAATGTAGCCTACAGACATAAATTGCACAAGAATTATACATTTATGGATTTTGTAAGGTATTGTTTTCTCTTTATTCAACCCGACCAACACCCACCCGCCCTTCATCCACACAACATGAACCTAATCCCACCCGACCCGCGGTTATGGGTGATAAGTCAACCCGCGCATTACTAGTAGCCGGCTAGTACTGGGCGGAGGCCAGCTATTGGTGACTATTTAACAGTCTGATGGCCTGGAGATAGAAGCTGCATTTTTTCAGTCTCTCGGTCTCAGCATTGATGCACCTGTACTGTCTCTGCCTTCTAAATGGTAGCAGGGTGAACTGGCTATGGTTCGGGTGGCTGAGGTTCTTCATGATCTTCTTGGCCTGTGACACTAGGTGGCCTTCCTATAACCACTAGAGTATATTACGACTTTAACCCCACCTGAAAACAGCAGTGGAATAAAAGCAGCTGCTCTAAAAAGAGTAGCTGTTTTAATTTTACCAGTTAGTGCTGCCAGGTTTTTCAGAACCAATTTCTTAATACTAAAATCAAATCAAATTGTATTTGTCACATACAGTTGTGGTCAAAAGTTTTGAGAATGACACAAATATTAATTTTCACAGTCTGCTGCCTCAGTTTTTATGATGGCAATTTGCATATACTCGTGAATGTTATGAAGAGTGATCAGATGAATTGCAATTAATTGCAAAGTCCCTCTTTGCCATGAAAATGAACTTAATCCCCCCAAAAACATTTCCACCGCATTTCAGCCCTGCCACAAAAGGACCAGCTGACATCATGTCAGTGATTCTCTCGTTAATACAGCTGAGAATGTTGACAAGGACAAGGGTGGAGATCTCTCTGTCATGCTGATTGAGTTAGAATAACAGACTGGAAGCTATAAAAGGAGGGTGGTGCTTGAAATCATTGTTCTTCCTCTGTTAACCATGGTTACCTGCAAGGAAACACGTCCCGTCATCATTGCTTTGCACAAAAAGGGCTTCACAGGCGAGGATATTGCTGCTAGTAAGATTGCACCTAAATCAACAATTTATCGGATCATCAATAACTTCAAGGAGAGCGGTTCAATTGTTGTGAAGAAGGCTTCAGGGCGCCCAAGAAAGTCCAGCAAGCGCCAGGACCGTCTCTTAAAGTTGATTCAGCTGCGGGATCGGGGCACCACCAGTGCAGAGCTTGCTCAGGAATGGCAGCAGGCAGGTGTGAGTACATCTGCACGCACAGTGAAGCGAAGACTTTTGGAGGATGGCCTGGTGTCAAGAAGAGCAGCGAGGAAGCCACTTCTCTCCAGGAAAAACATCAGGGACAGACTGATATTCTGCAAAAGGTACAGGGATTGGACTGCTAAGGACTGGGGTAAAGTCATTTTCTCTGATGAACCCCCTTTCCGATTGTTTGGGGCATCCGGAAAAAAGCTTGTCTGGAGAAGACAAGGTGAGCGCTACCATCAGTCCTGTGTCATGCCAACAGTAAAGCATCCTGAGACCATTCATGTGTGGGGTTGCTTCTCAGCCAAGGGAGTGGGCTCACTCACAATTTTGCCGAAGAACACAGCCATGAATAAAGAATGGTACCAACACATCCTCCGAGAGCAACTTCTCCCAAGAACAGTATGGTGACGAACAATGCCTTTTCCAGCATGATGGAGCACCTTGCCATAAGGCAAAAGTGATAACTTAGTGGCTCGGGGAACAAAACATCGACATTTTGGGTCCATGGCCAGGAAACTCCCCAGACCTTAATCCCATTGAGAACTTGTGGTCAATCCTCAAGAGGCGGGTGGACAAACAAAACCCCACAAATTCTGACAAACTCCAAGCATTGATTATGCAAGAATGGGCTGCCATCAGTCAGGATGTGGCCCAGACGTTAATTGACAGCATGCCAGGGCAACACTGCAAATATTGACTCTGCATAAACTTAATGTAATTGTCAATAAAAGCCTTTGACACTTATGGAATGCTTGTAATTATACTTAAGTATACCATAGTAACATCTGACAAAAATATGTAAAAACACTGAAGCAGCAAACTTTGTGAAGACCAATACTTGTGTCATTCTCAAAACATTTGACCACGACTGTACACGTGTTTAGCAGATGTTATTGCGGGTGTAGGGAAATGCTTGTGCTTCTAGCTCCGACAGTGCAGTAATATCTAATAATTTCACACCATATACCCAATACACACAAATCTAAGTAAGGAATGGAATTTAACAATATATACATATATGGACAACCAATGACAGAGCGGCATTGACTAAGATACAGTAGAATATTATATAATAGAGTAAATACAGTGAGGGAAAAAAGTATTTGATCCCCTGCTGATTTTGTACGTTTGCCCACTGACAAAGACATGATCAGTCTATAATTTTAATGGTAGGTTTATTTGAACAGGGAGAGACAGAATAACAACAAAAAGGTCCAGAAAAACGCATGTCACAAATGTTATGAATTGATTTGCATTTTAATGAGGGAAATAAGTATTTGACCCCTCTGCAAAACATGACTTAGTACTTGATGGCAAAACCCTTGTTGGCAATGTCACGATCGTCGTAAGAAGTGGACCAAGGCGCAGCGTGATATGCGTACATCTTTTAATGAGTACTATTACAATACAACAAAACAACAAAACGATACGTGAAGTCCTAAGGTAACAAAACACAAACCTCTCCGGAACAAGATCCCACAAATGACAAGTGCAAAACAGGCTGCCTAAGTATGGTTCCCAATCAGAGACAACAAGCCACAGCTGCCTCTGATTGGGAACCACCCCGGCCAACATAGAAACACATGAACTAGAACATGAACATAGAACACTAAACATAGAAACTAACACCCTGGCTCAACATATAAGAGTCCCCAGAGCCAGGGCGTGACAGGCAATCACAGAGGTCAGACGTTTCTTGTAGTTGGCCACCAGGTTTGCACACATCTCAGGAGGGATTTTGTTCCACTCCTCTTTGCAGATCTTCTCCAAGTCATTAAGGTTTCGAGGCTGATGTTTGGCAACTCGAACCTTCAGCTCCCTCCACAGATTTTCTATGGGACTAAGGTCTGGAGACTGGCTAGGCCACTCCAGGAATTTAATGTGCTTCTTCTTGAGCCACTCCTTTGTTGCCTTGGCCGTGTGTTTTGGGTCATTGTCATGCTGGAATACCCATCCACGACCCATTTTCAATGCCCTGGCTGAGGGAAGGAGGTTCTCACCCAAGATTTGACGATACATGGCGCCGTCCATCGTCCCTTTGATGTGGTGAAGTTGTCCTGTCCCCTTAGTAGAAAAACACCCCCAAAGCATAATGTTTCCACCTCCATGTTTGACAGTGGGGATGGTGTTCTTGGGGTCATAGGCAGCATTCCTCCTCCTCCAAACACGGCGAGTTGAGTTGATGCCAAAGAGCTCCATTTTGGTCCTCTGAATCATTCAGATGTTCATTGGCAAACTTCAGACGGCCCTGTATATGTGCTTTCTTGAGCAGCGGGATCTTGCGGGCGCTGCAGGATTTCAGTCCTTCACAGCGTAGTGTGTTACCAATTGTTTTCTTGGTGACTATGGTCCCAGCTGCCTTGAGATCATTGACAAGATCGCACCAACTGTTGTCACCTCTCACCAAGCTGCTTGGCGATGGTCTTGTAGCCCATTCCAGCCTTGTGTAGGTCTACAATCTTGTCCCTGGCATCCTTGGAGAGCTCTTTGGTCTTGGCCATGGTGGAGAGTTTGGAATCTGATTGATTGATTGCTTCTGTGGACAGGTGTCTTTTATACAGGTAACAAACTGAGATTAGGAGCACTCCCTTTAAGAGTGTGCTCCTAATCTCAGCTCGTTACCTGTATAAAAAAGACACCTGGGAGCCAGAAATCTTTTTGATTGAGAGGGGGTCAAATACTAATTTCCCTCATTAAAATGCAAATCAATTCATAACATTTTTGACATGCGTTTTTCTGGATTTTTTTGTTGTTATTCTGTCTCTCACTGTTCAAATAAACCTACCATTAAAAGTATAAACTGATCATTTCTTTGTCAGTGGGCAAACGTACAAAATCAGCAGGGGATCAAATACTTTTTTCCCCTCACTGTACATATGAGATGAGTAATGCAAGATATGTAAACATGATTAAAGTGACTAGTGTTCCATTTCTTAAATGGCCAGTAATGTCAATAGGCAGCAGCAGCCTCTAGTGTGCTAGTGATGGCTATTTAACAGTCTGATGGCCTTGACATAGAATCTGTTTTTCATTCTCTCGGTCCCAGCTGTGATGCACCTGTACTGACCTCGCCTTCTGGATGTTAGCGGGGTGAACAGGCAATGTTTTTTTGAATTTTATGAATTTTGGCCTTCCTGTGACATCGGGTGCTGTAGGTGTCCTGGAGGGCAGGTAGTTTGCCCCTGTAATGCGTTCGTCAGACCGCACCACCCTCTGGAGAGCCCTGCGGTTGCGGGCGGTGCAGTTGCCGTACCAGGCAGTGATACAGCCCGACAGGATGCTCTCAATTGTGCATCTGTAAAAGTTTGTGAGGGTTTTAGGTGACAAGCCACATTTCTTCAGCCTCCTGAGGTTGAAGAGGCTCTGTTGCGCCTTCACCACACTGTCTGCGTGGGTGGACCATTTCAGTTGTCAATGATGTGTACGCCAAGGAACTTGAAGCTTTCCACTTTCTCCACTGCGGTGCTGTAAATGTGGATAGGGGGGTGCACCCTCTGCTGTTTCCTGAAGTCCACGATCATCTCCTTTGTTTTGTTGACGTTGAGTGAGAGGTTATTTTCCAAGACTACTACTGTTGTGTCGTCTGCAAACTTGATGATTGAGTTGGAGGCGTGCTTGGCCACGCAGTCATGGGTGAACAGGGAGTACAGGAGGGGGCTTAGCACGCACCCTTGTGGGGCCCCATTGTTGAGGATCAGCGAAGAGGAGATGTTTCCTACCTTCACCACCTGGGGGCGGCCCGTCAGGAAGTCCAGGACCCAGTTGCACAGGGCGGGGTTCAGACCCAGGGCCTCGAGCTTAATGATGAGCTTGGAGGGTACTATGGTGTTGAATGCTGAGCTATAGTCAATGAACAACATTCTTACATAGGTATTCCTCTTGTCCAGATGGGATAGGTCAGTGTGCAGTGTGATGGCGATTGCATCGTCTGTGGATCTATTGGGGTGGTAAGCAAATTGAAGTGGGTCTAAGGTGACAGGTAAGGTAGAGGCGATATGATCCTTGACTAGTCTCTCAAAGCACTTCATGATGACAGAGGTGAGTGCTACGGGGCGATAGTCATTTAGTTCAGTTACCTTTGCTTTCTTGGGTACAGGAGCAATGGTGGCCATCTTGAAGCATGTGGGGACAGCAGACTGGGATAGGGAGAGATTGAATATGTCCGTAAACACACCATCCAGCTGGTCTGCGCATGCTATGAGGACGTGGCTAGGGATGCCGTCTGGGCCGGCAGCCCTGCGGGGGTTAACATGCTTAAATGTCTTACTCATGTCGGCTATGGAGAAGGAGAGCCCACAGTCCTTGGTAGTGGGCCGGGTCGGTGGCACTGTGTTATCCTCAAAGCGGGCAAAGAAGGTGTTTAGCTTGTCTGGAAGCGAGACGTCGGTGTCGGCGATGTGGCTGGTTTTCCTTTTGTGGTCCGTGATTGTCTGTAGACCCTGCCACGTACGTCTCGTGTCTGAGCCGTTGAATTGCGACTCCACTTTGTCTGTATACTGATGTTTTGCCAGTTTAATTGCCTTGCGGAGTGAGTAGCTACACTGTTTGTATTCTGCCATATTCCCAGTCACCTTGCCATGGTTAAATGCGGTGGTTTGCGCTTAAAATTTTGCGTCAATGCTGCTATCTATCCACAGTTTCTGGTTAGGGTAGGTTTTAATAGTCACAGTGGGCATAACATCTTCCATACACTTCCTGATAAACTCAGTCACCGTTTCAGTGTATTTGTCTAAATTATTTTCGCAAGCTACCAGTAACATATCCCAGTCCGCGTGATCAAAACAATCTTGAAGCGTGGATTCCGATTGGTCAGACCAGCGTTGAATAGTCCTTAGCATGGGTACTTCCTGTTTGAGTTTCTGCCTATAGGAAGGGAGGCGCCAAATGTAGTCGTGGTCAGATTTGCCGAAAGAAGGGTGGGGGAGGGCCTTGTAGAAGTTCTAATAGCAATGGTCGAGGAATTTAGCAGCCCGAGTACAACAGTTGATATGTTGATAGAACTTCGGCAGCCTAGTCCTCAAATTTGCTTTGTTAAAATCCCTGGCTACAATAAATGCAGCCTCAGGATATGTGGTTTCCAGTTTGCATAAAGTCCAGTGAAGTTCTTTGAGGGCCGTCGTGGTATCGGCTTGAGGGGGGATATACACGGCCGTGACTATAACCAAAGAAAATTATCTTGGGAGATAATACGGTCATTTGAGGTATTCTAGGTCGGGTGAACAAAAGGACTTGAGTTCCTATATGTTACTACAATTACTCCATGAGTCGTTAATCATGAGACACACACCTCCAACCTTCTGCTTCCCGGAGAGATATTTATTCCTGTCTGCGCGATGAACTGAGAATCCATCTGGCTGGAACGATTTCGACAGAATATCCCCAGAGAACCATGTTTCCGTGAAACAAAGTATGTTACAGGACTTGATGTCTCTCTGGAAAGAAATCCTTGCCCTGAGCTCGTCGACCTTGTTATCCAAAGACTGAACATTAGCGAGTAATATACTTGGAAGCGGTGGGTGGTGTGCGCGCCTCCTAAGTCGAACCAGCAGGCCGCTCCAAGTGCCTCTCCTCTGCCGGCGATGTTTTGGGTCAGCCGCTGGAATCAGTTCAATTGCCCTGGGGCGAGCAAACAAAGGATCTGCTTCGGGAAAGTCGTCTTCCTGGTCGTAATGCTGGTGAGTTACCGCCGCTCTGATATCCAATAGTTTTTCCCGGCTGTATGTAATGATACAAAACACTTTCTGAGCTAATAATGTAAAAAATAATACAGAAAAAAAACAAAATAGAGCTTGTCGCGAGGCAGCCATCTTCGTCGGCGCCAGGTTTGTACTGTCTCCGCCTACTACCACCATACACTGAGTGTACAAAACATTAGGAACATGACAGACTCTTTCCATGACAGACTGACCAGGTAAATCCAGGTAAAAGCTATGATCCCTTATTGATGTCACTTATTAAATCCACTTCAATCAACATAGATGAAGGCGCAGTGGCGCAGTGGTCTAAGGCACTGCATCGCAGTGCTAGCTGTGCCACTAATCCAGGCTCTGTCGTAGCCGGCCGCGACCGGGAGACCCATGGGGCGGCGCACAATTGGCCCAGCGTCGTCTAGGGTAGGGGAGGGAATGGCCGGCAGGGGATGTAGCTCAGTTGGTAGAGCATGTGGGTTCGATAAAATAATGTATGCACTAACTGTAAGTCGCTCTGGATAAGAGCGTCTGCTAAATGACTAAAATGTAAATGTAAAGGGGAGGAGACAGGTTAAATAAGGATTTTTAAACCTTGAGACAATTGAGATATGGATTGTGTATGTGTGCCATTCAGAGGGTGAATGGGCAAGACAAAATATTTAAGTGCCTTTGAACAGGGTATGGTAGTAGGTGCCAGGTGCACCAGTTTTAGTGTGTCAAGAACTGCAACGCTGCTGGGGTTTTCATGCTCAATAGTTTCCTGTGTGTATCAAGAATGTTCCACCACCCAAAGGACATCCAGCCAACATGACACAACTGTGGGAAGCATTGGAGTCAACATGGGCCAGCATCCATGTGGAACGCTTTCGACACCTCGCAGAGTCCATGCCCCGACTAATTGAAGCTGTTCTGAGGGCAAAAGCGGTTGCAACTCAACATTAGGAAGGTGTTCCTAATGTTTTTCTCACTCAGTGTCTGTTTGTTCGTGACCAGTACCAGCTGTTTGCCAATATGCCCAGAAATGACTAGGACCCCCCTCTACAGCAGGATACATACTGAAGAGGGATGGGCAACTTTGTTCCTGAACAATGTGTGCTGGCTTTTGTTCAGATCTAATAAACCAAATTCAAAAGTGTTCTAAAGGTTAAATTTAAGACTATGATTAGTTGATTATTTGAGTCACGTGAATTAGTGCTAGGTTGGTACAAAAGCCTGCACCCCTGCGGCCCTCCAGGACCTGGATTGCCCATCCCCAGTAAAACCTACAGGCCCTGTCTGTCTGTGAGGACAACTTCAGAGGGGACTTTTAAAACTTTATTGTCCATAGATACAGCATACAAAGGAAATAATTTTCTCAACCCCCACACAGACAAGAGGAGCACAGGGTCAAACTGCAGTGCAGCACATTGTGGGGTTAAGGGCCTTGCCCAAGGGCCCAAGAGTAGAGGATTGTTGTTAGGATATGAACACAGCAGCCCTCCAGTTGCCAAATCAATTTCCACCTTTTTCTCCAGCGCCCGGCCCGGGAAACAAACAGGCAACCTTTCGGCTACAGGTCTAACTCCTTAGCCACTGGGCTACGTATCGCCCCTGCTAGGCTATCTACCGCCCCAAGAGAGACTGTTAGTGGCATCAAAGTAGATCCTTCAAGGAAATAGTTTTCAGATGTGTCCAATAAAAAGTGATATTGGCTTTGGATTATGACTGTCTGTCAAGGGGATATGGATTTTTCTCCTCCTGTCAGATTTGTGGTTCTATTCCATCCACTTCAATGGAGTCACATTACTTACATTGGTAAAATACACTTCCTTTACACATCAGGAGCATTAGAGGATTTCTGAAGTTTTTCTTACTCTGTAGTATAGAGTAGAGCTGGGACAATAAACCCGAAAATTATCGACACTGACCACAACAATCACTTATCGCAGGCATTTTGCTGATATCGTTCATTACGATAAATAGCCTATACTAGAGAAAATATATGTTTGCTAATATGGGTGACAATTGATGGCTACAACCATCAAACTAGTAGTAGTAGTTTAAAGGATAGAAACTGTGGTGCACACATTAATGTAATCAACTTTGAGCTTGATTTTGGGGGTGAACCTTTAAGCAGGTGCTGCATCCTCTGCCATTCACTTACTCGCCAGCTCCATTTCTCTGCGTCAGTAGCTTCTCAATGTTAATGCTCACACTTCAAGGCACTGTTGCATTAAACAAGCTGTCTGTCTGATAAACGGCCAGACTTCATCTTCAAATTCAGCCTCACAGAATATGTCTATACTGTATGTTTTGTTGATGGTGGTGGAAAACGCTATCTCAGCTGCCGCTCCAGAATCTCCCATAAGTGTTAAATTGGGTTGAGATCTGGTGACTGACACACACACATCCTTTAAACCCACTATGCTCCTTTGAGACCCCTCTTTCAAAGTCACTGGCCGTGTCCGAAAACCCATACTTGCGTCCTAAATAGTAAGCTGTTTGAGTATGTGAAAGAAAATACAGTTTTATAGTATGTGACATTTCGAAAATCGAGTATACTTTAAATGCCAGGATGTTATACTCATTTCGGCTTTTCATCTAGTAGAATTCGCTGCACACTTTTCGGGAATTTCACAGTCACAATGCATTGTAAGAGGGTTGCTGTGAGTTTGATAGCTAGATCTCTTCAAGTAAACAACAAAACAACTTGGAAGATGGCGAACAGCGAAGTTTCTGCGGTGGTGTTCAAATGTATGTCATTTTTATTCTCCTTAAAATTATCACGACCATTTCATCAAAACAGATCTGGAGCCTGCTGCCTGCCGTGCCTTTAGCTACGTGCTTTAGTAGGACTAGAAGTTATAACTGTTCGAACAGTAACGTTGTCACGGAATCAGCCGAGGCTGCCCCTCCTCCTTGCTCGGGCAGGCTTCGGCGTTCGTCCTCCCCGGAGTACTAGCTGCCACCGATCTATGTTTCGGTGTTTGTCTAGTTTGTCCTGATTGTTTTCACCTGTTTCCCATTAGGTTACATTGTATTCCCTTTATAACCCCCTGTCTCTCATTAGTTATTGTGTGTGATTGTTTTCCGTGATGTCGGCAGTGTTCGGGTGTATGCGTATTTTGTTCCTCTCTGTTTGGAGGTTTTGTTTGTAATTTGATTTACTGTGCAAGTAAAGTTTGTCTGCCAGTAGCTCGGTGTCCTGCGCTTGACTTCGCTCACAGCATACACCTCGCCCTGACAGAATCACACACCACTCATGGAGTCAGCAGGAGCGGCGGTGCCAGCTGGATCAATGGAGGAACGCGTCGAACACCAAGCGGCCATGATCCAGGCTCTCGGCACCGCCATGGAACGGGTGGTGAGCACTATTGAGCGATGGGAAAGAGGGGGTCTGCCTACGCCTCCTCCAACAATACCACCACCATCGGCGATGCCCATCGCTTCACCTCCGGGGTCAAGTGGGATTCGGCTCTCGCTCCCGAGGGCTTATGATGGCACAGCGGCCGGGTGTCAGGGTTTCCTGCTCCAGGATGAACTCTACCTAGCAACCATCCACCCGGTGCCCTCGGGATACGAGAGCGTGTCCGCCCTCATCTCCTGTCTGTCCGGCAAGGCGCTGGAGTGGGCCAACGCCGAGTGGGCGGGAATAGACGCCGCTACTGTCAACTATGCGGAGTTCACCCGCCGCTTCAGGGCAGTATTCGATCATCCACCCGAGGGTAAAGCGGCGGGTGAGCGTCTATTCCACCTTAGACAGGGGAGGAGGAGCGCACAGGAGTTCGCGCTGGACTTCCGGACGCTGGCTGCCAACGCGGGATGGAATGAGAGGGCCCTCATTGACCACTACAGATGTAGCCTGAGGGAGGACGTGCGTCGGGAATTGGCCTGCAGGGACACCAACCTCAGCTTCGACCAATTGGTGGACATGTCCATTCGCCTGGATACCCTGTTGGCTACCCGCGGACGTCCGGATTCAGGGCCGTCCATTCCATCCCCCAGCACTTCCGAGCCGACCCCTATGGAGCTCGGAGGTGCTGTTGCTAGGGAGACCAGGAGGGAGGCCGTCCCCTCCACCAACTGTGGCCGCAGAATACACACTGCTGGTCGGTGCTGGGGAGGGTCTCCTAGGAATCGAGGCAGTAGGCAGCGCACTGATGAGTCATTCCAGGTGAGTAGGCACCCAACTCTCTGTTGCGCATATGTGTATTAAAGTTGTGTTTCCCAAGGTTTCTCCTCACTCCCAGCATAAGGCGCTAGTAGATTCAGGCGCAGCTGGGAATTTTATCGATCGCCAATTCACCTATAAGTTAGGGATTCCTATTGTACCTGTTGATGTGCCCTTCCCCATCCATGCCCTAGATAGCCGCCCTTTGGGGTCAGGATTGATTAGGGAAGTCACAGCGCCTCTCAGCATGAAAACGCAGGAGGGCCATGAGGAGGTACTACGTTTGTATTTGATTGATTCTCCTGCGTTTCCCGTGGTGTTGGGGCTTCCTTGGTTAACATCTCATGACCCCAACATTTCATGGCAACAGAGGGCTCTCAAGGGATGGTCTGATCAGTGTTTTCGGGCGGTGTGTAGGTGTTTCCGTAGGGGCAACGACGGTGGAAAGCCCGAACCAAGTTCCCACCATGCACATTCCACCTGAGTATGCCGATTTGGCACTCGCCTTCTGTAAAAGGAAGGTGACTCAATTACCACCTCATCGACAGGGGGATTGTGCGATAGACCTCCAAGTAGGCGCTGCGCTTCCGCGTAGTCATGTGTATCCTCTGTCTCAGGAGGAGACGGCGGCTATGGAGACATACGTCACCGAATCTCTGAGACAGGGATACATACGGCCGTCCACTTTCCCTGCGTCCTCGAGTTTCTTTTTTGTGAAGAAGAAGGATGGGGGTTTACGCCCATGTATTTATTACCGTGGTCTCAATCAGATCACAATCAAATACAGCTATCCTCTCCCGCTGATTGCTAGTATGACGGAGTCATTACACGGGGCGCGATTCTTCACAAAATTGGATCTCAGGAGCGCGTACAACCTGTTGCGCATTAGGGAGGGAGATGAGTGGAAGACAGCATTCAGTACCACCTCGGGTCACTATGAGTACCTCGTCATGTCATACGGTTTAATGAATGCTCCTTCAGTCTTCCAATCATTTGTGGACGAGATTTTCCGGGACTTGCATGGACAGGGTGTAGTGGTGTATATTGATGACATTCTAATATACTCCGCTACACGAGCCGAGCATGTGTCCCTGCTGCGTCGTGTGCTTGGTAGACTGTTAGAGCATGACCTGTATGCGAAGGCGGAGAAATGTCTGTTCTTCCAGGAGTCCATCTCCTTCCTGGGACATCGGTTGTCCGTGTCAGGGGTGGAGATGGAGATTGCCAATTACGCACGGCAGAAACGCGGTCAGACTCCCACCACGGTGAAGGAAGTGTAGCGGTTCTTGGGTTTTGCCAATTACTACCGGAGGTTTATCCGGGGCTTTGGACAGGTAGCAGCTCCCATTACCTCCCTGCTAAAGGGGGGTCCGGTGCGTCTGCAGTGGTCGGCTGAGGCGGACATGGCGTTTAGACATCTGAAGGACCTGTTTACCTCGGCTCCGGTGCTGGCACATCCGGATCCCTCTTTGGCGTTCCAAGTTGAGGTGGATGCGTCCGAGGCTGGGATCGGCGCTGTGCTGTCTCAGCGCTCGGGTACGCCACCAAAACTCCACCCCTGTGCTTTCTATTCTAAGAAGCTCAGTCCGGCGGAGCGCAATTATGACGTGGGGGGACAGGGAGCTGTTAGCTGTGGTTCAAGCCCTGAAGGTGTGGAGGCATTGGCTTGAGGGGGCTAAACACCCTTTTCTCATTCTGACTGACCATCGTAACCTGGAGTACATCCGGGCAGCGAGGAGGCTGAACCCTCGCCAGGCAAGGTGGGCTATGTTTTTCTCCCGATTTGTATTTAAGCTCACCTATAGACCAGGGTCACAGAACGCTAAGGCAGACGCCCTGTCCCGACTATATGACACAGAGGAGAGGTCCATTGAGCCCACTCCCATACTCCCGGAGTCTTGTCTGGTGGCACCGGTGGTGTGGGAGGTTGATGCGGACATCGAGCGGGCGTTAGGTACCGATCCTACTCCCCCACAGTGTCCAGAGGGTCGGAAGTACGTGCCGCTCGAGGTTCGCGATCGATTGATATATTGGGCTCACATGTCACCCTCCTCTGGTCATCCTGGTATTGGTCGGACAGTGCACTGCCTTAGTGGAGAGTACTGGTGGCCCACTTTAGCTAAGGACGTGAGGGTTTATGTCTCCTCCTGCTATGTGTGCGCCCAGTGTAAGGCGCCTAGACACCTGCCCAGAGGGAAGTTACAACCCCTACCCGTTCCACAACGGCCGTGGTCTCACCTATCGGTGGATTTTGTCACGGACCTTCCCCCCTCCCAGGGGAACACGACGATCTTGGTCGTTGTGGATCGGTTTTCGAAGGCCTGCCGTCTCATTCCTATGCCAGGTCTCCCTACTGCCCTACAAACTGCTGACGCCCTGTTCACACACGTCTTCCGGCACTACGGGGTGCCTGAGGATATAGTGTCTGATCGGGGTCCCCAGTTCACCTCTAGAGTCTGGAGGGCGTTTATGGAACATCTGGGGGTCTCGATTAGCCTTACCTCAGGTTTTCACCCCGAGAGTAATGGGCAGGTGGAGAGAGTGAACCAGGATGTGGGTAGGTTTCTGAGGTCCTATTGCCAGGACCGGCAGGGGGAGTGGTCAGGATACATTCCCTGGGCAGATATAGCCCAAAACTCACTCCGCCACTCCTCCACTAACCTTACGCCTTTCCAGTGTGTGCTGAGTTATCAGCCGGTCCTGGCACCTTGGCATCAGAGCCAGATCAAAGCCCCTGCTTGAAGAAACCTGGAATGCTGCGCATGTCCATCTGCAGCGGGCTATCAGGCGGCAAAAGGCGAGCGCCGATCGCCACCGCAGTGAGGCTCCGGTGTATGCACCGGGAGATCGGGTCTGGCTCTCGACCCGAAACCTGCCCCTTCGCCTGCCCTGCCGGAAGCTGGGTCGGCTGTTTGTGGGGCCATTTAAAGTCCTGAGGAGATTGAACGAGGTATGCTATAGGTTACAACTGCCCATTAATTACCACATTAACCCCTCGTTCCATGTGTCTCTCCTCAGGCCGGTGGTGGCTGGTCCACTCCAGGAGAGTGAGGTACGAGAGGCTCCTCCGCCCCCGTTGGACATCGAGGGGACTCCGGCGTACTCAGTCCGTTCCATCTTGGATTCGAGGCGTCGGATGGGGGGCCTGCAGTATCTCGTGGAGTGGGAGGGGGGGTACTGTCACGGAATCAGCCGAGGCTGCCCTCCTCCTTGCTCGGGCAGGCTTCGGCGTTCGTCGTCCCCGGAGTACTAGCTGCCACCGATCTATGTTTCGGTGTTTGTCCTGATTGTTTTCACCTGTTTCCCATTAGGTTACATTGTATTCCCTTTATAACCCCCCGTCTCTCATTAGTTATTGTGTGTGATTGTTTTCCGTGAGGTCGGCAGTGTTCGGGTGTATGCGTATTTTGTTCCTCTCAAGTAAAGTTTGTCTGCCAGTAGCTCGGTGTCCTGCGCTTGACTTCGCTCACAGCATACACGTCGCCCTGACAAACGTTAGCTACAGGGTTACTTGCTTGCTTTTGAGCGACAACTTCATATTTAACATTAGCCTAGTAAGTTGTTGTAAATACCAGGGCTTGTGTTCAAACTGTTGCAGGGTCTGATGACAATACCAGGCATTTAATTCAGTGGTGAACATGGAAGGAGAAATGCCTCAAAATGCACTGCCACTAACTATAGCTAACGTTAGTAACGGTACAGCGGTGCTGGTTCCAACACTTCTCTTTTCTACTAGTTCTCCTGATTTGTCATGTCGGTTTATCTGTGTTGTTGACTGTAATGCTCTTGCTATGCAATATTAGTTTCTACCTTAACGGTTCCAGCCTGAATGAGTCTAGCTAGTTTCATTGCACATAGCCTGTTATGGTGAAAGTAATGGTAAGCCGCAATCATTACGGTTTCACCTTGGCACTGCAATTTGATAAAGTATATGGCAGTCTAGCTATCTACATGAAGTTCACACAACTGTACTTTGCTAATGTTTTGGTTAATGTTGTACTTCATCTTATGTCTTTTAACAATCTACTTGAAGGAGTGTGAGCTGGAGGGGCAGCGGTCACCTGCATAGGTGAAAAAGAAGTGGGAGAACCAGAAGCAAAGATACACTGTACGCTACTTTATGATATCTTGACATTCATTGCTGTGCTGTACTTAGCTAATAAAGTTCCCATTTTCTCTGAGAGCAACAACACTTTCCCATCTATTTCCTACCCACTGGGCACAAACTGGTTGAATCAGTGTTTCAACGCAATTTTGTCAACATATTGTGACTTTGAAACACATTTGGATTTGCAAAAAGTCAACCAGTACTGTTTTCATATAATTTCAACCAGCGTTGTAAACATTGAAATTAGGGTAAAACTTCAACTTAAATACAATTACTTAACCTGACTAAAAATGGTATGTTTGAATCAATGTCACTGTTTCATTGTCATGCCATCAACCTAAATAAAGAGATACCTAAATCGAAATAAAATCTTGAAACCACAGTCCAACGACTCCTGCCTGAACAGTGACTCCTACTGGTTTGTTGATGTGCCCTTGAGCAAGGCACTTAACCCTAATTGCTCCTGTAAGTCACTCTGGATAAGAGCGTCTGCTAAATGACTAAAAACGTAAAATGTTTATGAGGGTTAATGTATTTCAGTGGGAATGAGCCTACCATCCAGATGCCTTCTTCCATGTACCCTGCTTAGCTTTGTAAACAAAATATGTTAGTTTCTGCTGAGCTATCATGTCACCAGATACTGATAAGCTTTATACTCATTTGCGTAGCTGTGCTCTTCCTTAATAACATTGAATAGTTGAAAGTAACTCCTATAACTTGTTTTACACAAGCTATGTGAAAATAAATTTTGAGTGAGGCTGGGTTTTCGGAGTGAAGTTGGGTTTTTTTCCCATCACACAGCACTCACTGAAAAGCTGATGGATACATTTGAATTTCATTATATTTTTTAAAAGATGAGTTATGAATTTGTCATATTGACATCTGATTTGCCCAACTGACACCATCATTTCAACGTGTAGCTAGGTATGCTACCATTCATTCATTTACATCATTTAGCAGACGCTCTTATCCAGAGCGACTTACAAATTGGTGCATTCAACTTATGATAGCCAGTGGCATGACAACCACTTTTCTATTTTTTTATTTATTATTATTATTATTATTATTATTATTATTATTATTATTATTATTATATTATTATTATTATTATTATTATATTATATTATTTTTTATGGGGGGGGTGGGGGAGGAAGGGGTAGAATGATTACTTTTATACTATTCCAGGTATTCCATAAAGACGTAAGGTTTCAAGTGTCTCCGGAAGGGGGTCAGTGACTCCGCTGTCCTGGCGTCGTGGGGGAGCTTGTTCCACCATTGGGGTGCCAGAGCAGCGAATAGCTTTGACTTGGCTGAGCGCGAACTGTGCTTCCGTAGAGGTAGGGGGGCTAGCAGGCCAGAGGTGGATGAACGTAGTGCCCTCGTTTGGGTGTAGGGTCTGATCAGAGCCTGAAGGTAAGGAGGTGCCGTTCCCCTCACAGCTCTGTAGGCAAGCACCATGGTCTTGTAGTAGATGCGAGCCTCAACTGGAAGCCAGTGGAGTGTGCGGTGGAGCGGGGTGACATGAGAGAACTTGGGAAGGTTGAACACCAGACGGGCTGCAGCGTTCTGGATAAGTTGTTGGATAAGATCATGCTTGATCTTTAGAAGTTTAGAAGTAGTTTACCATAAAGAGGATGCCAAATTCATGATATTAATAATACAACTTTTACCTTTGGATATTGTCTTTTATAAATATGTTATTCATAATACATATATGGATAAGACAATATCCAAATGTAAATGTTTATTATATTAATATAATTAATTTGGTGTTCTATTTATAGGGATAAATTGCCATATGTTTTGTGATTTACATTGTGTTGCCACACAAGTAAAAAAGGTGTCTCATCAACCTGTACGCGACATTGTCTGACAGCTGCAACCAATTGACCTGATTGCCTTATTAGTATGGGTTGCCTACGATTATTAACACAGAGCACAACCAATTTCAAGCTAATCAAGCCCTGTGGAGAAGAAGATGCAATCATTTTGTTACCTATAAATGCAAACGGGACTTACGTTTGATTGTTTGTTAGACTACTTCAATTTAGCTATGGCTTATCCTAAACGGTGGTGTAAATTCCATGTGGCTGTTTTAGCTCTGGCAGAGTCTAGCGATAATGGAACAGCTGACATTTCTACTGAAACTAGTGTAGATGGTAAATTCAGTGACACCTCCTCCAATGTTAAAACAAGTGATCGTACTGGAAGGTTGTTTGATAGTGATGAGATTGAGAGGTCGTCTGATAGTGTGTGACAAAGGGTGTTATTTGTGTCAAGCTGACATCTTGGGCTAATGAAAACAACCTCACTAGGGGTGCAGTAAGTAGTTTATTGGTAATTCTCAGAGAAAAGGTGCTTAATGTTCCAAAAGATATACGCACACTTATGCATACGCCCAGAGAGTACAACACTATTGAGAAATGTGAGGGTAACTATGCATATTTTGGTGTTGAGCAGGGTATAGTGAAGACTCCAGATTTCACTGAGGATTCAGTAGATTTGAAAATCAATGCTGGTGTTCCTCTCTTCAAATCCTCAAGCTGCCAACTTTGGCAAAATGGACTCTGAGGTAGACGTAACATAGTAAACATAAATCCGGGACATTCTTAGTAAATGGTATGTATTCATTTGTGGATGTCCATCTATTTCGTATATGTTCTGAATTGCAATTTGTACGATATGTTACATATTTGCATAACGTATGTTACGAATTCTAATTTGTGGCTAACGGTAGCTAGGCGGCTAATGGTATCTAGGCTAGGGGGTTAGGTTAAAGGGTTGGGGTTAGCTAAGTAGTTGCTAAAGTTGTCCGTGATGAGATTTGAACACGCAACCTTTGGGTTACTAGACCTTCGCCCATCCACCCTGACCAATCACCCTACTTGTTTTGCCTTAAGGAACCTTCTGTCTTATGTAACCATACCAAACGTAACATATCATACTAATTTGAGCATCTCTGATTTACATTTACTATGTTACGTCTAGTCTGAAACCAGGCTGACTTTGGCCTATTTTATGCAGCTTTAATGATCTGCATCCATTTGTTGTTGCCTTATTCGCCTGAGAGGTTGAGCTAGTGCCTTTGTAGGACCTTATAAAATCAGGGAATCCAGACATTAAAACGGAATTCAACAATATTCCAAAATCTATTGAACTTAATAGGAAATCAACTAAATCTATTGAACTTCATTTGCCCAAGTGAATCATAAGACATGACCAAAATACATCAGTGATTTGTATTTTCCTGCAACTTTCTTAAACTGCACAGGAATGCCCCTGTTCGTGCAGGCGTGTCTACACTTTGTGTAGCCGTTAGCGACGATGCTAATGATAACCTTCTGGTAGCGATGGAAAGGCTTTCCCAAAAACCTTCTCAATTAAATGTTAACTACAAAGTAGCCTATGCCTACCTGGCAGAATGATATCATGATTATTTGCATCAATTCAGTGGCCATTTGATTTGCATACTCTGCAATCACATGAGCGGGTATAGAAACATCGTTAAACTAAACTGTCTCTTCCTGTTGTGCACTTGCATTAAAGGGTAACTGCACCCAAAAATGTTATCCTGATGTGGTTTAAACATTATTGCAAAAAACTGAACAGAATTTGGGAGAAAAATAAAACTGATTTCATAGGGCCCCTACTTCCTCCTCCAGGACAAATATGCATATTGTCAATGACATGAGACGATGGCAACCTTGTCTGTAATGTCATTCACCATACTCAAACTGACAACTTCTTAAATCTTCCATGTGCCTACAGGCTTCAACATCGCAATTATCTAAAATCTCTGCAAATGCAAAAGAGAAATGATTTCTCCCCGATAACCTCATCAGCAAGACTGTCTGCACTATCATAGGAAATACATACAGATCCCTCTGTTGCACAGTTTTGCCAAGTAAGATCAGATCTATTGGAATAGTTTGGTTTGCAATTATGGCTTATAGTATATCGTCTGTTTATTTCCCCAGGTGGGCCAGAGCAGTGTGGATGGAAAATGAGAAGGAACCAGGTGTTATTCCAGAGCACTGGATCAAAGACCAAACTGTGGTGCCCCCCAAATATGCCAAGGAAATAAAGGATTGTTCCACACCCTCTCTGAAGGATATTATTCTGAGGATAAAACGGACATCAGGTAAATAGCAGATACATTATACTTAAATGCAGTAGAAAAAACTGCTGGTTCTTAAAAATGACTCAAGTTGTTTGAACCCACACCCTACCATTCAGAATCAAAACCGCAATGAAGTGGAGATCTCCAAGAGAAACCAAAACTACATTAAGAGAATGTATCACTGGTATGTTTAAAAACACATTGACAGTTTATACATTCAATCTACTTGGCATGGTTTTATTCTGTATTGTTTTAGATTCACATTAATGCAATCTCCCACCTCCAGCCACTACTGCCTCCAAGTTATGTAAGTATGGTAGCCTGCAATACTGATTACTAATAGACCCCTTGTCCCCTACACCCTAGCCACTGAACAACCACCTTGCCTTTTGATACTGGGAGGACGTTTTACCATATTACTGATCCTTTCAAAATCTACAAGCATGTGGCTAGGGTAGGGGCTTGGGAGGTTAACTTTGGCATGTTGTAGATTTTTGGTTTAAAGTTTGGTAATGTGTTTATTTTACACTTATGTTTATTTTCAGGCACCCAAGCCCCGACGCACCAGAACCTGTGCCACTGCTACCAAGAAGTAAAAGGCTAAAACGCTGCACAAGCCACCAAGTAATGACTGAGGTTGACCCTTCACAATGTAAGGCAACTCATTCTTGATTGTAACTGAGAAAGGCATTCTAAGTGTAAAAACATTTGACATGTTGTCAATCTTTTATTGCGGAGAATCATCTTGGGCCTAGATCCTATGGTTCTAACTATGAACTTAGCCTTAACCCTGGAACATGAGGGCTCGATGTCTCCTGCCTTAATTGAGGAATCCCCTCACCAAATCGCTGCAAAGGATCAGACCCATTTCCTGTGACACTCTCTCTTTAGAAGTTTGGTTTAAAGTTTGGTAGAAATTATATTGTGTTTAGGTTGCCTTACAAATGTGTGTAGAAAAATGCTGGAACTTACATGTTATTTTAGGCCGATCCAAGCCCCCACTAAAATCCGCTCCAAAGTGCCAGAACCTGTGCCAGTGCCACTAAGAAGCAAAAGGCTAAAACGCCCTGCATGCTACCAAATATTGGTGGTGAGATGAAATGGCAAAATAAAACGCTGCGCAAGCCACAAAGAGACTTAATCTTGATCAACATATTTGGGCAAATGTATTGTAATTGTACCAAGAATTGCAATGATGTTCAATATTTTACTGCAGAGAATCTTGAGCCTTCATGCTCCAGGGATAGGTCACGGGCAAGACAGTTCTCTTTCTGCCTCTTCAGATGAGAGCGCCAAGCCTTTGGGTTTGTAGCTTCAACCCCGCAGCACACACACCAATTGATGAATGGACTGCTGAATGTATATATTTTTCTCTTGCTTTGTTTGCTCTTTTCCATATGTCTCTCTGATAAGCAACCCAGGTAAGGGCTGAAAATAGCCCATATTAATATACAGTGGGGAAAACAAGTATTTGATACACTGCCGATTTTGCAGGTTTTCCTACTTACAAAGCATGTAGAGGTCTGTAATTTTTATCATAGGTACACTTCAACTGTGAGAGACAAAATCCAGAAAATCACATTGTATTATTTGTAAGTAATTAATTTGCATTTTATTGCATGACATAAGTATTTGATCACCTACCAACCAGTAAGAATTCCGGCTCTCACAGACCTGTTCGTTTTTCTTTAAGAAGCCCTCCTGTTCTCCACTCATTACCTGCATTAACTGCACCTGTTTGAACTCATTACCTGTATAAAAGACACCTGTCCACACACTCAATCAAACAGACTCCAACCTCTCCACAATGGCCAAGACCAGAGAGCTGTGTAATGACATCAGGGATAAAATTGTAGACCTGCACAAGGCTGGAATGGGCTACAGGACACTAGGCAAGCAGCTTGGTGAGAAGGCAACAACTGTTTGCGCAGTTATTAGAAAATGGAAGAAGTTCAAGATGATGGTCAATCAACCTCGGTCTGGGGCTCCATGCAAGATCTCAACTCGTGAGGCATCAATGATCATGAGGAAGGTGAGGGATCAGCCCAGAACTACACGGCAGGACCTGGTCAATGACCTGAAGAGAGCTGGGACCACAGTCTCAAAGAAAACCATTAGTAACACACTACGCCGTCATGGATTAAAATCCTACAGCGCACGCAAGGTCCCCCTGCTCAAGCCAGCGCATGTCCAGGCCCGTCTGAAGTTTGCCAATGACCATCTGGATGATCCAGAGGAGGAATGGGAGAAGGTCATGTGGTCTGATGAGACAAAAATAGAGCTTTTTGGTCTAAACTCCACTCGCCGTGTTTGGAGGAAGAAGAAGGATGAGTACATCCCCAAGAACACCATCCCAACAGTGAAGCATGGAGGTGGAAACATCATTCTTTGGGGATGCTTTTCTGTAAAGGGGACAGGACGACTGCACCGTATTGAGGGCAGGATGGATGGGGCCATGTATCGCGAGATCTTGGCCAACAACCTCCTTCCCTCAGTAAGGGCATTGAAGATGGGTCGTGGCTGGGTCTTCCAGCATGACAGCGACCCGAAACACACAGCCAGGGCAACTAAGGAGTGGCTCCGTAAGAATCATCTCAAGGTCCTGGAGTGGCCTAGCCAGTCTCCAGACCTGAACCCAATAGAAAATCTTTGGAGGGAGCTGAAAGTCCCTTTTGCCCAGCGACAGCCCCGAAACCTGAAGGATCTGGAGAAGGTCTGTATGGAGGAGTGGGCCAAAATACCTGCTGCAGTGTGTGCAAACCTGGTCAAGACCTACAGGAAACGTATGATCTCTGTAATTGCAAACAAAGGTTTCTGTACCAAATATTAAGTTCTGCTTTTCTGATGTATCAAATACTTATGTCATGCAATAAAATGCAAATTAATTACTTAAAAATCATACAATGTGATTTTCTGGATTTTTGTTTTAGATTCCGTCTCTCACAGTTGAAGTGTACCTATGATAGAAATTACAGACCTCTACGTGCTTTGTAAGTAGGAAAACCTGCAAAATCGGCAGTGTATCAAATACTTGTTCTCCCCACTGTATGTAGCCTTACAAATGAGGTTCATGAAATAAATAACTTGCTAACATCAGATACAGTACCTTGCAAATGTATTCATCCCCCTTGGTGTTTTTCCTATTTTGTTGCATTACAACCTGTAATTTAAATGGATTTTTATTTGGATTTCATCTAATGGACATACACAAAATAGTTCAATTTAGTGAAATGAAAAAAATAACTAATGAAAAGTGTGTGCATACAGTTGAAGTTGGAAGTTTACATACACTTAGGTTGGAGTCATTAACTTGTTTTTCAACCACTCCACACATTTCTTGTTAACAAACTATAGTTTTGGAAAGTAATTTTTCCAACAATTGTTTACAGAGAGATTATTTTACTTATAATTCTCTGTATCACAATTCCAGTGGGTTAGAAGTTTACATACACTAAGTTGACTGTGCCTTTAAAAATTCCAGAAAATGATGTCATGGCTTTAGAAGCTTCTGACAGGCTAATTGACATAATTTGAGTCAATTGGAGGTGTACCTGTGGATGTATTTCAAGGCCTACCTTCAAACTCAGTGCTTCTTTGCTTGACATCATGGGAAAATCAAAAGAAATCAGCCATGACCTCAGAAATAAAATTGTAGACCTCCACAAGTCTGGTTCATCCTTGGGAGCAATTTCCAAACGCCTGAAGGTACCATGTTCATCTGTACA
Source organism: Coregonus clupeaformis (assembly GCF_020615455.1). Taxonomy (NCBI): domain Eukaryota; kingdom Metazoa; phylum Chordata; class Actinopteri; order Salmoniformes; family Salmonidae; genus Coregonus; species Coregonus clupeaformis. Next base: position 28,028,850 of record NC_059207.1, read on the forward strand.
AACAATAGTACGCAAGTATAAACACCATGGGACCACGCAGCCGTCATACCGCTCAGGAAGGAGACGCGTTCTGTCTCCTAGAGATAAACATACTTTGGTGCGAAAAGTGCAAATCCATCCCAGAACAACAGAAAAGGACCTTGTGAAGATGCTGGAGGAAACAGGTATAAAAGTATCTATATCCACAGTAAAACGAGTCCTATATCGACATTATCTGAAAGGCCGCTCAGCAAGGAAGAAGCCACTGCTCCAAAACCGCCATAAAAAAACCAAACTATGGTTTGCAACTGCATATGGGGACAAAGATCGTACTTTTTGGAGAAATGTCCTCTGGCCATAATGACCATCATTATGTTTGGAGGAAAAAGGGGGTTGCTTGCAAGCCGAAGAACACCATCCCAACCGTGAAGCACGGGGTGGCAGCATCATGCTGTGTGGGTGCTTTTCTGCAGTAAGGACTGGTGCACTTCACAAAATAGATGGCATCATGAGGAAGGAAAATTATGTGGATAAATTGAAGCAACATCTCAAAACATCAGTCAGGAAGTTAAAGCTTGGTCGCAAATGACCCCAAGCATACTTCCAAAGTTGTGGCAAAATGGCTTATGGACAACAAAGTCAAGGTATTGGAGTGGCCATCACAAAGCCCTGACCTCAATCCTATAGAAAATGTGTGGGCAGAACTGAAAAAGCGTGTGCGAGCAAGGAGGCATACAAACCTGACTCAGTTACACCAGCTCTGTCAGGAGGAATGGACCAAAATTCACCCAACTTGTGGGAAGCTTGTGGAAGGCTACCCGAAACGTTTGACCCAAGTTAAACAATTTAAAGGCAATGCTACCAAATACTAATTGAGTGTATGTAAACTTCTGATCCACTGGGAATGTGATGAAAGAAATAAAAAGCTGAAATAAATCACTCTCCACAATTATTCTGACATTTCACATTCTTAAAATAAAGTGGTGATCCTAACTAACATAAGACAGGGAATTTCTACTACGATTAAATGTCAGGAATTGTGAAAAACTGAGTTTAAATGTATTTGGCTAAGGTGTATGTAAACTTCCGACTTCAACTGTATGTATTCACCCCCTTTGCTATGAAGCCCCTAAATAAGATCTGGTGCAACCAATTACCTTCAGAAGTCACATAATTAGTTAAGTCCACATGATCTGCCACATGATCTCAGTATATATATACACACACCTGTTCTGAAAGGCCCCAGAGTCTGCAACACCACTAAGCAAGGGGCACCATGAAGACCAAGGAGCTCTCCAAACAGGTCAGGGACAAAGTTGTGGAGAAGTACAGATCAGGGTTGGGTTCTAAAAAAAATATCTGAAACTTTGAACATCCCACGGAGCACCATTAAATCCATTATTAAAAAATGGAAAGAATATGGCACCACAACAAACCTGCCAAGAGAGGGCCGTCCACCAAAACTCACAGACCAGGCAAGGAGGGCATTAATCAGAGATGCAACAAAGAGACCAAAGATAACCCTGAATGAGCTGCAAATCTCCACAGCGGAGATTGGAGTATCTGTCCACAGGACCACTTTAAGCCATACACTCCACAGAGCTGGGCTTTACGGAAGAGTGGCCAGAAAAACAGCCATTGCTTAAAGAAAATAAATAAGCAAACAAGTTTGGTGTTCGCCAAAATCCATGTGGAAGAAGGTACTCTGGTCAGATGAGACTAAAATTGAGCTTTTTGGCCATCAAGGAAAACGCTATGTCTGGTGCAAACCCAACACCTCTCATCACCCCGAGAACACCATCCCCACAGTGAAGCATGGTGGTGGCAGCATCATGCTGTGGGGATGTTTTTCATCGGCAGGGACTGGGAAACTGGTCAGAATTGAAGGAATGATGGATGGTGCTAAATACAGGGAAATTCTTGAGGGAAACCTGTTTCAGTCTTCAAGAGATTTGAGACAGACGGAGGTTCACCTTCCAGCAGGACAATTACATTTTACATTTTAGTCATTTAGCAGACGCTCTTATCCAGAGCAACTTACAGTTAGTGAGTGCATACATTTTTCATACTGGCCCCCTGTGGGAATCGAACCTACAACCCTGGTGTTGCAAGCGCCATGCTCTACCAACTGAGCTACAGGAGACCTAAGCATACAGCTAAAGCAACACTCGAGTGGTTTAAGGGGAAACATTTAAATGTCTTGGAATGGCCTAGTCAAAGCCCAGACTTCAATCCAATTGAGAATCTGTGGTATGACTTTAAGATTCCTGTACACCAGCAGAACCCATCCAACTTGAAGGAGCTGGAGCAGTTTTGCCTTGAAGAATGGGCAAAAATCCCAGTGGCTAGATGTGCCAAGTTTATAGAGACATACCCCAAGAGACTTGCAGCTGTAATTGCTGCAAAAGGTGGCTCTACAAAGTATTGACTTTGGGGGGAGTGAATAGTTATGCACGCTCAAGTTCTGTTTTGTCATCTTATTTCTTGTTTGTTTCACAAAAAAATATATTTTGCATCTTCAAAGTGGTAGGCATGTTGTGTAAATCAAATGATACAAACCCCCCCAAAAATAAATTTATTCCAGGTTGTAAGGCAACAAAATAGGAAAAATGCCAAGGGGGGTGAATACTTTCGCAAGCCACTGTAACATTCATATATGATGCAGACAATTACATTGATGGAAGTTACAATCTATCTAAAATATTAAAGCTGATCTACCCCCTAAGAAAAAAAAAAGAAAAAAAAATCATATTTTAGCCATTTCTGAGACTCACTTAGATAATTAATTTTCAGAGCCATATCCCTGTAATGCTTAGAGAAGCTCACATGTCAAGTGTTATTGAAGTGTTGTGGTTGCAGGTTCACTTGGCGTGTTGCTATAGGCCACCAAGTGCCAACAGTCAGTATCTAAATAATGTGTGAAATGGTCGATAGTGTATGTGATGTAAACAGAGGTCTACTTTCTTGGGGACCTGAATATTGACTGGTTTTCATCAAGCTGTCCACTCAAGAGGAAGCTTCTCACTGTAACCAGTGCCTGTAATCTGATTCAGGATATTAACCAACCTACCAGGGTGTTTACAAACACTACAGGAACAAGATCATCCACATGTATTGACCACATTTTTACTAATATTGTAGAACTTTGTTCTAAAGCTGTATCAGTACCCATTGGATGCAGCGATCACAATATAGAGGCAATATCCAGTAAAGCCAAAGTTCCAAAAGCTTGGCCTAAAATAGTGTATAAAATCATAAAGATTTTGCTGTGACTCTTATGTGGATGATAATGTTTGTTGGTCTGATGTGATTAATAAAGGAGCATCCAGACGCTGCACTTGATGAATTTATGAAATTGCTTCTTCCAAGTATTGATAAACATGCACCTGTTAAGGCTCCATGGATTGATGAGGAATTGAAAAACTATGGTTGAAAGAGATGGGGCAAAAGGAGTGGCTAATAAGTCTGGCTACACATCTGACTGGCTGACTTACTGCAAATTGAGAAATTATGTGACTAAACTCAACAAAAATAAACCGTATTATGAAGCCAATGTCAATGATGGAAAAAAAAACCTGAGTCCTTTCAATGAAATGATGGGCAGAAAGACAAATTAAACTCCATCTTTCATCGAATCAGATAGCTTATTCATTAAAACAATTTGATGTTGCCAATTATTTTAATGATTACTTCATTGGCAAAGTGGGTAAACTTAGGCAGGAAATGCCAACAACAAACAGTGAGCCATCGTATTCATGCATTAAAAAAAAACAAATAATGAAAGAAAAGCATTGCAAGTTTGAATTTTGTAAAGTTAGTGTGGGAGAGGTGGAAGAATTACTGTTATCGATCAATAATGACAAACCTCCTGGTATTGACAACTTAGATGGAAAGCTACTGAGGATGGTAGCTGACTCTATAGCCACTCCTATCTGTTATATCTTTAATCTGAGCCTAGAAGAAAGTCTTTGTCCTCAGGCCTGGAGGGAAGCCAAAGTAATTCTGCGGTAAAGCGCCCTTCACTGGTTCTAACAGCAGACCTATCAGCTTGCTGCCAGCTCTTACCAAACTGTTGGAAAAATGTGTGTTTGACCAAATACAATGCTATTTCTCTGTAAACAAATTAACAGACTTTCAGCATGCTTATAGAGAAGGGTACTCAATATGTACTGCACTGACATAAATGACTGATTGGTTGAAAGAAATTGATAAGAAGATTGTGGGAGCTGTACTGTTAGATTTCAGTGCAGTCTTTGATATTATTGACCATAACCTGTTGTTATGGCTTTTCAACCTCTGCAATATTGTGGATTCAGAGTTATCTAATAGAACGGTGTTCTTTTAATGGAGCTTCTCTAATGTCAAACATGTAAAGTGTGGTGTACCGCAGGACAGCTCTCTAGACCCTCTACTCTTTTCTGTTTTTACCAATGACCTGCCACTGGCATTAAACAAAGCATGTGTGTCCATGTATGCTGATGATTCAACCATATACGCATCAGCAACCACAGCTAATTAATTCACTGAAACCCTTAACAAAGAGTTGCAGTCTGTTTTGGAATGGGTGGCCAGTAATAAACTGGTCCTGAACATCTCTAAAACTAAGAGCATTGTATTTGGTACAAATCATTCCCTAAGTTCTAGACCTCAGCTGAATCTGGTAATGAATGGTGTGGCTGTTGAACAAGTTGAGGAGACTAAATTACTTGGCGTTACCTTAGATTGTAAACTGTCATGGTCAAAACATATAGATTCAATGGTTGTAAAGATGGGGAGAGGTCTGTCCGTAATAAAGAGATGCTCTGCTTTTGACACCACACTCCAAAAAGCAAGTCCTGCAGGCTCTAGTTTTGTCTTATCTTGATTATTGTCCCGTCGAGTGCTGCAAGGAAAGCCCTAGTTAAGCTGCAGCTGGCCCAGAACAGAGCGGCATGTCTTGCTCTTCATTGTAATCAGAGGGCTGATATAAATACTATGCATGCCAGTCTCTCTTGGCTAAGAGTTGAGGAGAGACTGACTGCATCACTTTTTATAAGAAACAATGTGTTGAAAATCCCAAATTGTTTGCATAGTCAACTTACACATACACACTTACCACACCAGACATGCCACCAGGGGTCTTTTCACAGTCCCCAAATCCAGAACAAATTCAAGAAAGCGTACAGTATTATACAGAGACATTATTGCATGGAACGCCGTTCAATCTCATGTTGCTCAAATGAACAGCAAACCTGGTTTAAAAAAACAGATAAAGCAACACCTCACGGCACAACGCCTCTCCCCTATTTGACCTAGATAGTTTGTGTGTGTACAGTGAGGGAAAAAAGTATTTGATCCCCTGCTGATTTTGTACGTTTGCCCACTGACAAAGACATGATCAGTCTATAATTTTAAATGGTAGGTTTATTTGAACAGTGAGAGACAGAATAACAACAACAAAAATCCAGAAAAACGCATGTAAAAAATGTTATGAATTGATTTGCATTTTAATGAGGGAAATAAGTATTTGACCCCTCTGCAAAACATGACTTAGTACTTGGTGGCAAAACCCTTGTTGGCAATCACAGAGGTCAGACGTTTCTTGTAGTTGGCCACCAGGTTTGCACACATCTCAGGAGGGATTTTGTTCCACTCCTCTTTGCAGATCTTCTCCAAGTCAATAAGGTTCCGAGGCTGACGTTTGGCAACTCGAACCTTCAGCTCCCTCCACAGATTTTCTATGGGATTAAGGTCTGGAGACTGGCTAAGCCACTCCAGGACCTTAATGTGCCTCTTCTTGAGCCACTCCTTTGTTGCCTTGGCCGTGTATTTTGGGTCATTGTCATGCTGGAATACCCATCCACGACCCATTTTCAATACCCTGGCTGAGGGAAGGAGGTTCTCACCCAATATTTGACGATACATGGCCCCGTCCATCGTCCCTTTGATGCGGTGAAGTTGTCCTGTCCCCTTAGCAGAAAAACACCCCCAAAGCATAATGTTTCCACCTCCATGTTTGACGGTGGGGATGGTGTTCTTGGGGTCATAGGCAGCATTCCTCCTCCTCCAAACACGGCGAGTTGAGTTGATGCCAAAGAGCTCGATTTTGGTCTCATCTGACCACAACACTTTCACCCAGTTCTCCTCTGAATCATTGAGATGTTCATTGGCAAACTTCAGACGGGCCTGTATATGTACTTCCTTGAGCAGGGGGACCTTGCGGGCGCTGCAGGATTTCAGTCCTTCACGGCGTAGTGTGTTACCAATTGTTTTCTTGGTGACTATGGTCCCAGCTGCCTTGAGATCATTGACAAGATCCTCCCGTGTAGTTCTGGGCTGATTCCTCACCGTTCTCATGATCATTGCAACTCCACGAGGTGAGATCTTGCATGGAGCCCCAGGCCGAGGGAGATTGACAGTTATTTTGTGTTTCTTCCATTTGCGAATAATCGCACCAACTGTTGTCACCTTCTCACCAAGCTGCTTGGCGATGGTCTTGTAGCCCATTCCAGCCTTGTGTAGGTCTACAATCTTGTCCCTGACATCCTTGGAGAGATCTTTGGTCTTGGCCATGGTGGAGAGTTTGGAATCTAGAGATCCTGGTTCGAATCCAGGCTCTGTCGTAGCCGGCCGCGACCGGGAGACCCATGGGGCGGCGCACAATTGGCCCAGCGTCGTCCAGGGTAGGGGAGGGAATGGCCGGCAGGGGATGTTGGTAGAGCATGGCATTTGCAACGCCAGGGTTGTGGGTTCGATTCCCACGGGGGGGGGCCAGTATGAAAAAATTTAAAAATATAATGTATGCACTCACTAACTGTAAGTCGCTCTGGATAAGAGCGTCTGCTAAATGACTAAAATGTAAATGTAATGTAAATGAATCTGATTGATTGATTGCTTCTCTGGACGGGTGTCTTTGATACAGGTAACAAACTGAGATTAGGAGCAGTTTAAGAGTGTGCTCCTAATCTCAGCTCGTTACCTGTATAAAAGACACCTGGGAGCCAGAAATCTTTCTGATTGAGAGGGGGTCAAATACTTATTTCCCTCATTAAAATGCAAATCAATGTAGAAAATTTTTGACATGCGTTTTTCTGGATTTTTTGGTTGTTATTCAGTCTCTCACTGTTCAAATAAACCTACCATTAAAATTATAGACTGATCATTTCTTTGTCAGTGGGCAAACGTACAAAATCAGCAGGGGATCAAATACTTTTTTCCCCTCACTGTATATGTATATATATAAAAAACATGGGGGATTGGAAGTGATGCAGACAATTACATTGATGGAAGTTACAATCTGCACTATTAAACTGATCTACCCCCCCCCCAAAAAAAGGAAGGGTGCCCATTGGTAAATGGGTAACAAACAAAAAGCTGATATTGAATATCCCTTTGAGCATGGTGAAGTTATTAATTACACTTTGGATGGTGTATCAATACACCCAGTCATTACAAAGATACAGGTGCCCTTCCTAACTCCGTTGCTGGAGAGGAAGGAAACCGCTCAGGGATTTCACCATGAGGCCAATGAAGACTTTAAAACAGTTACAGAGTTTAATGGCTGTGATAGGAGAAAACTGAGGATGGATCAACAACATTGTAGTTACTCCACAATATTAACCTAAATGACAGAGTGAAAAGAAGGAAGCCTAGAATATATTCTAAAACATGCATCCTGTTTGCAATAAGGCACTAAAGTAAAACTGCAAAAAATGTGGCTAAGAAATTAACTTCATGTCCTGAATACAACACATCACTGTGCGCTACTCTTCATATTTTCAAGCTTGGTCGTGGCTGCATCATGTTATGGGTATACTTGTAATCGGCAAGTACTAGGGAGGTTTTTAGGATAAAAAGAAACGAAATAGAGCTAAGCACAGGCAAAATCCTAGAGGAAAACCTGGTTCAGTCTGCTTTCCAACAGATACTGGGAGACAAATTCACCTTTCAGTGGGACAATAACCTAAAACACAAGGCCAAATATACACTGGAGTTGCTTACCAAGACGACTTTGAATGTTCCTGAATGGCCTAGTTACAGTTTTGACTTAAATCGTCTTGAAGGTCTATGGCAAGACTTGAAAATGGCTGTCTAGCAATGATCAACAACCAACTTGACAGAGCTTTATTTTATTTTTTTAAGAATCATGCGCAAATATTGTACAATCCAGGTGTGCAAAGCTCTTAGAGACATACCCAGAAAGACTCACACCTGTAATCACTGCCAAAGGTGATTCTAACATGTATTGACTCAGGGGTGTGAATACTTATGTAAATGAGATATTTTCAATAAATTTGCACAATTGTTTAAAAACATGTTTTCACTTTGTCATTATGGGTATTTTGTGTAGCTGGGTGAGAAAAATATATATTTAATCAATTTTGAATTCAGGCTGTAACAACAAAATGTGGAATAAGTCAAGGGGTGTGAATACTTTCTGAAGGCACTATACATGCTTACCCTACGGTTAACTCAAGTTTACTCTAAATACATTCCTCCAAATGCTAGCTACTTAGCTAACATTAGCCCAAAACAACAACACTATGCTGTCGTGAAATGTCACTGAGTGGGGCTACAGACAATCCTTTCTGGTTAATCTGCGAAGCCGTAACTGATGGTGCGTTCAAGACAACAGGGAACGTAGAAAATAACATGCTCTGACTGGGAAAAATATTTTTAAACGGTCAACCAACTCGGAATTACAAGTCGGAAACTCAAGCATCATCCTAGAGCTCGGACTTCTCCAACCTGAAGATCACTGACGTCACGATTTTTCCCAGTCTGAGCTCATTTTGTTTCCGAGTTCCAAGTTGTCTTGAACGCACCAAAAGTAGTATGTTGCGGCCGTGGCATACTGCATACTTTTTTACTAAACAGTACCTGCTAAATAGTACGTAGCACAATTAGTGCACAGTATACAGTTAAGTAAGTAGTAGGCAAGCCAGATTTCGGACAAGGCAACAGATCTCTTCTTCTAGCCATGGTAGCCAAAATAATGGGCAACTGGGCATTTCTATACATGACCCTTAGCACGATGGGATGTTAATTGCTTAATTAACTCAGGAACCACACCTGTGTGGAAGCACCTGCTTTCAATATACTTTGTATCCCTCATTTACTCAAGTGTTTCCTTTATTTTGGCTGTTACTTTTATATCACTTGTAATCTTTGAAAAGCCCTAAAAAGTTATTAATATCTGCTGGTGAATTGCCATTTACTTTGAGTAACTTTCATGCAATTTATCAAAATGACACAAATTGCCAGCAGTTATTCTTCCAAATGGCAAATTGCATTATATTAGGAGAGTCAGCCATCCAGTTTCCTGTTTGAGGGAAATTACTCATGAGTAGGACAGAGATTCTTATCAATATTGGCTAAAAGACGAGAGATGTCAAAACCGTTATGACAGCAGAATTAAGCAATTGCAATGAGAGGCAGCTCTGAGGTTATGCAAAGAGATTTGCTGTGATCCTGAACTAAGACAAAACAATCCAGATTCATACATTCATTGATATGCGCCCCACATCCATAGCTCTATGCACTCATCAAATATGTAGACATTGTGAGACACAGACATAACATTGGATGCATTGCCATAGTTTGATTCGATTTAGATATATTGCAATATCAATTTGTTCTCCTGTAGAGTAATCCCACAGTGATGTGCCCATGTAATACTGTGAGCATTAATGCTGTGAGTGTGACTGTGTGTAGATAGCCTCATGCCCAGTGGTGATGGCCAGCCTGTTCACCAGGGATCTAATGATACAGCTAAAGGGTTAGACCCCATGCCTTAAAAGCTGGGGATGAGGGCTGAGCCACAGGGACAAGATGGGCCCTAATGAAGGCCACTCTGTGTGACAGCAGGCAAGTCACATTTTATATTGAATTAAACCTCAAAAGGTTTTGTAAAGGAAGAAGTCAAAGTATTTCAGCCTTTTCCGCATCCCATTGGACACAAACAAACATGGTGTCTTGGCAACCGGCAGGCTCCAAGAGTGGAATGCCAACATGACTGAATTTTCCGGATTGTTCCTTTCCGTCTCCCAGAAGTGATGATTAGTCTCCAGGCTTGGTGGCGTGGTATCACATTGGGGTGATGTGTTTTAGCTTGAGTAACGCCCAGACTGCCAGCCAACCAGGCTAACACAGAGACAGATAGAGAAGAGATGAATAATTTCTCTCCATATACAGTGCATTCGGAAAGAATTCAGACCCCTTGACTTTTTCCACATTTTGTTACGTTACAACCTTATTCTAAAATTGATTAAATATTTTTTCCCCTCAATCTACTAACAATGCCCCATAACGACAAAGCAAAAACAGGTTTTTAGACATTTTTGCAAATCTATAAAAAAATGAATAATGAAATATAACATTTACATAAGTATTCAGACCCTTTACTCAGTACTTTGTTAAAGCACCTCTGGCAGCGATTAGAGACTTGAGTCTTCTTGGCACACCTGCATTTGGGGAGATTCTCTCATTCCTCTCTGCAGATCCTCTCAAGATCTGTCAGGTTGGATGGGCAGCATTGCTGCACAGCCATTTTCAGGTCTCTCCAGAGATGTTCGATCAGGTTCAAGTCCAGGCTCTGGCTGGGCCACTCAAGGACATTCAGGGACTTGTCCCGAAGCCACTCCTGCATTGTCTTGGCTGTGTGCTTAGGGTCGTTGTCCTGTTGGAAGGTGAACCTTCACCCCAGTCTGAGGTCCTGAGCGCTCTGGAGCAGGTTTTTAATCAAGGATCTCTCTGTACTTGTCTCCGTTCATCTTTCCCTAGATCCTGATTAGTATCCCAGTTCCTGCCGCTGAAAAACATCCCCACAGCATGATGCTGCCACCATCATGCTTCACCGTAGGGATGGTGCAAGGTTTCCTCCAGACGTGTCGCTTGGCATTCAGGCCAAAGAGTTCAATCTTGGTTTCATCAGACGAGAATCTTGTTTCTCATGGTGAGAGTCTTTACGTGCCTTTTGGCAAACTCCAAGCGGGCTGTCATGTGCCTTTTACTGAGGAGTGGCTTCCGTCTGGCCACTCTACCATAAAGGCCTGATTGGTGGAGTGCTGCAGTCTCATAGCAAAGTCTCATAGCAAAGGGTCTGAATACTTATGTAAATAAGGTATTTCTGTTACCATGATGAGATGATAGTGTAGGTCTACATGCATTGGGCTCCCGAGTGGCGCAGCGGTCTAAGCACTGCATCTCAGTGCTTGAGGCGTCACTACAGACCCCCTGGGTCGATTCCAGGCTGTATCACAACTGCCCGTGATTGGGAGTCCCATAGGGCGGCGCACAATTGGCACAGCGTCGTCCGGGTTTGGCCGGTGTAGGCCCTCATTGTAAATAAGAATTTGATAATTGTGAACTGCGCTTCATACTGAGATGGGCTATCTGTACCCACCCTGAGAATTGAAGATTCATCATGCAGAGGCCATAGAGAAGCCAGATTTAAACATACATACAGTGGGGGAAAAAGTATTTAGTTAGCCACCAATTGTGCAAGTTCTCCCACTTAAAAAGATGAGAGAGGCCTGTAATTTTCATCATACGTACACGTCAACTATGACAGACAAAATGAGAAATAAAATTCCAGAAAATCACATAGTAGGATTTTTAATGAATTTATTTGCAAATTATGGTGGAAAAAAAGTATTTGGTCAATAACAAAAGTTTCTCAATACTTTGTTATATACCCTTTGTTGGCAATGACACAGGTCAAACGTTTTCTGTAAGTCTTCACAAGGTTTTCACACACTGTTGCTGGTATTTTGGCCCATTCCTCCATGCAGATCTCCTCTAGAGCAGTGATGTTTTGGGGCTGTCGCTGGGCAACACGGACTTTCAACTCCCTCCAAAGATTTTCTATGGGGTTGAGATCTGGAGACTGGCTAGGCCACTCCAGGACCTTGAAATGCTTCTTACGAAGCCACTCCTTCGTTCCGGGCGGTGTGTTTGGGAACATTGTCATGCTGAAAGACCCAGCCACGTTTCATCTTCAATGCCCTTGCTGATGGAAGGAGGTTTTCACTCAAAATCTCACGATACATGGCCCCATTCATTCTTTCCTTTACACGGATCAGTCGTCCTGGTCCCTTTGCAGAAAAAACAGCCCCAAAGCATGATGTTTCCACCCCCATGCTTCACAGTAGGTATGGTGCAACTCAGCATTCTTTGTCCTCCAAACACGACAAGTTGAGTTTTTACCAAAAAGTTATATTTTGGTTTCATCTGACCATATGACATTCTCCCAATCCTCTTCTGGATCATCCAAATGCACTCTAGCAAACTTCAGACGGGCCTGGACATGTACTGGCTTAAGCAGGGGGACACGTCTGGCACTGCAGGATTTGAGTCCCTGGCGGCGTAGTGTGTTACTGATGGTAGGCTTTGTTACTTTGGTCCCAGCTCTCTGCAGGTCATTCACTAGGTCCCCCCGTGTGGTTCTGGGATTTTTGCTCACCGTTCTTGTGATCATTTTGACCCCATGGGGGTGAGAACTTGCGTGGAGCCCCAGATCGAGGGAGATTATCAGTGGTCTTGTATGTCTTCCATTTCCTAATAATTGCTCCCACAGTTGATTTCTTCAAACCAAGCTGCTTACCTATTGCAGATTCAGTCTTCCCAGCCTGGTGCAGGTCTACAATTTTGTTTCTGGTGTCCTTTGACAGCTCTTTGGTCTTGGCCATAGTGGAGTTTGGAGTGTGACTGTTTGAGGTTGTGGACAGGTGTCTTTTATACTGATAACAAGTTCAAACAGGTGCCATTAATACAGGTAATGAGTGGAGGACAGAGGAGCCTCTTAAAGAAGAAGTTACAGGTCTGTGAGAGCCAGAAATATTGCTTGTTTGTAGGTGACCAAATACTTATTTTCCACCATAATTTGCAAATAAATTCATTAAAAATCCTACAATGTGATTTTCTGGATTTTTTTCCCTCAATTTGTCTGTCATAGTTGACGTGTACCTATGATGAAAATTACAGGCCTCTCTCATCTTTTTAAGTGGGAGAACTTGCACAATTGGAGGTTGACTAAATACTTTTTTTCCCCACTGTATAATTTAACAGTTCCATTTCACACCATGCTGTTCATATAAGTAATTTATTTAAATTTACCGGTTTCTCGCAGTTATTTATCCCGGGAAAATTGAGTGGTTTTGGTTGGTAAATCCCGGTAACCAGGTTCCCGCCATTCAAACTTAATGCTTACCCAATAAAAATGCACTAAATCGCCCAGTCGACACATCATTGCACACAAGCTAGGCTACGAATCATGAAATACACTGAGTGTACAAAACATTAAGAACACCTGCTCTTTCCATGACATAAACTGACCAGGTGAACGCTATGATCGCTTGTTGATGTTACTTGTTAAATCCACTTCAATCAGTGTAGATGAAAAATATTTTAAGCCTTGAGACAATTGAGACATGGATTGTGTATGTGTGCCATTCAGAGGGTGAATGGACAAGACAAAATATTTTAGTGCCTTTGAATGGGATATGGTAGTAGGTGCCAGGTGCACCGGTTTGTGTCAATAACTGCAACGCTGCTGGGTTTTTCACTCCCAACAGTTTCCTGTGTATATCAAGAATGGTCCACCACACAAAGGACATCCAGTCAACTTGACACAACTGTGGGAGCATTGGAGTCAACATGGGCCAGCATCCCTGTGGAACGCTTTCAACACCTTGTAGAGTCCATGCCCCGACGAATTGAGGTGGTTCTGAGGGCAAAAGGGGGTTGGGGGGTGCAACTCAATATTAGGAAGGTGTTCTTTAATGTTTTGTACACTCAGTGTATATTAAACAAATTACAGACAGTAGCCTACAAGTAGATAATTAGAACTCACTTGATTAAACATGAAATTATTTCAATATGATTGAAATAGGCCTATAGCCTATTGTTTGTATTTTAATGCTGTCATCTCGGTTTTCATTTGAAGCATCTTTTTATATGTTGCTTGTTTGTATGAATTGCAAAGACATTGGTAACTTTGTATTTGTAGTCAACTTTGTTCTGAAGTTATCGGCGGTCACTGGGAGACGGATAAACCATGTGATTCTATGTTCAACAGAGATCTGCTGTGTATAAAGTGACACAGGAGGGCAAAAAAGCAACTAACAACTCGCTTAGCTGTTCTACAATTGGTCTGAGGCAGGCTTAAGATTGCGAGCATTTTCAAGTGCAACGTTAATAACGATGATTTTGGGAAACAGCTTGGAGATTTAACGATGCTCTTACGAAGGTTCTACTGATGAACTTAGCCTTAAGATGCTTTTGGGAAATCGGGCCCTGGACAGTATTGCTGTCCAGGGCCCGGTAGATTATCTGCCATGATTTCCCGGGTGACCTGGTATCAACCAGGGGAGACCATTATACACACTGTCCCCTGGCTAATCACCTTCCTAGGAACAAGGCCCTGGCCTTCTCTCAACTAAAACAATGCAATATAAAGAGCAACACTACACATATTTCTCCCCCCCCACCTCTCTCTGAAATATTCAAACATATAATTATACCTTCTATAAAGATAACTTAAGTCTTCCTCTGTCCCAAGTATGATTTCTTCAGGATTGTTTACAATCTCATAAACAGTAATCATGCTTTTCTTTCTGTCTAGACTCTGAATATCGGGTCTGGATGCATGTTATAGTCCAAGCACAGCTAGGTCAATATTCTCCATGGCCCTGAGGTGAGGTGACACTCATAACTGAAGAGAATATTAGTCCAGAGACAGATATTACGATAGCTCCAGCACTTCAAACAGGAAACTGAGGTGACCTTCTAATATTAGATGTCTTTCCCTCTTTACTTTGCAGCTAAAGTGGATAATTAGAGCAGAAGAATCCCCAGGACTCGGTCTGAATATGGAGCAGCCTTCTGGGCTCCACCACCACCTAAAACGCATCTAGTCAACTCCTGGTATATAGAATGGCTTGAGACCGTTGTGAATGTGTGGATTAAACCAGCGGATGCAAGTATGAGGGACTAGTGAAAATAATGTAGGGTAGGCCTATAACCCTTTTCACACCGCTGAGCCGAGCCAATCCGAGGTGTAGTATTGTGTTGGCCTAGCATATCCACGTTAGTTGCTAGAACTATGCTGGATAGGACAATGTGAAAAGAAAATATCAGAGCCAGTACGGTTTGGGTCGGCATGATAGTGGAAATAGGGTATTTTTGTATTGGGACTGGTGAACTGCTCTGCACAGTCTGCCCTTGTCAGAAATGAACTGTAATTATGTGGTAAGAAATGCTTCCAATTGGCTTATTAGGCCTATAGCTGATATAAAAAGCTTTCATTTATCTACTAGTATGGGATGTGTTGGGTAAAGGAGGGAGTACAAGTGACTACATGGACTGAAATGTGCAATGTGTTATGCCTGCTCGTGTGCTCACAAATTGGCGCTAATGTGAGGCATGCATGTAAAGACACACAAGCAGGTGGGTTGTCCTCTGCTGTGTATTGGTTTATTGGAATACTTTGGCTGTGTAAAGTACGACAGGCTGTCTAACAGCGAGGCGTGATAAAGAATACCATTAAAGATATACACATAGCCTAAATATTATTTACCATAACCTACAGAAAGTAGGCTACAAACAATCATCCAAACAGATCCAACACATAAGCTGCGTTTAGACAGGCAGACAATTCTGATCTTTTTTTCACTAATTGATCAGCTCTGAAAGATATCTCATGTGAAAAGACCTGATGTGGTTGGTCAAAAGACCAATTAGTTGACAACAATTCTGAATTGGGCTGCCTGTGTTAACGCACCCAGGCTAGGCTACAATCTCTATGTTATTCACTGAACATCATTTGAGTGATTAACGTTATAATTGCGCCCCTCACTTTATTTCCTGAAGGGTAGATCAGGGGCGTCTTTTTTTAAGCAGTCATCAATCAAGACATCTATATCATTAATAACAGACAGACTATTGATGCGCAAACGTCCAGTCTAAAAACGAATGAGCAAACCATGCCCTCGCAAATTCATCACACACACACATTTACAAATCCCTCTTTGTCTCGTGGGTTAGATTAATAACGATTCTCGAGTACCGGGATAGGATATTTTTCACATCTACCTAAAAGGCAAATATTTAGGCTACGGAATCAAAACTAAAGCATGTCCAAAGTTCCGACATCTATTTTATGTGTAGTAGCCTATCTTTTCCTCAATTGGTAGCCTACTTAGCCTACTTTTTCGCTTTCCATTGTACACACATGCCCTTCTCATTCTCCTTTGAGACAGAGATAAAGCTGTCCTTACCGTCGAAGTCCTTGGAACGAGGATGGCCATGACATCCGCGATTTCTTCAAACAGGGTCGGTGCCCGGTGTCCACTGCATAAGTTCGGTCCATGGTCTTAGGGCTGAGGTATTTCTCGGTGTCCGAAAATCCTCTTCTCACCCGATTGTTCGTCCGTACTCCGAGCGCGTGGTGGAGCGGAGAGAGCACTGCTTGGTTCTGTTGCCTCCACAAATGTTTAGGTGCTTTCGCGTTTCCACCCGTGCAGCTACTGCTGCTGCCGAAGCTACCGCTGCCAGAGACGAGGGATGCTGTCACATTCCCGCCGGCGGTATCCATCCTAGCTTGCCAAGGTTTTTATTAGACACGCAGTCTGGATAAAAACATGTAAAGTGAAGCCTCGGGACTTTTTCGGCGCCTTGTCTCGGGGCTGTTGCTGCCAAGATGTCTTCTAAAACTTTGTTCTGCTGGAGACTTAAATTAATTCAAATGTGTTACTTTCAACACAGGTTTTTGGTTAGTTTGAAAAGTTGAAATCTGCAGATCCAGGCACTTCTCTGAATTACTTTTAACAGGACAGAGGCATCTGAAGTCAAGCGGTTAAATAATGTGCATTGCCTCATGCTCCAAAATACAGTAGTAGGCAACTCCTGACAGTGACATCCATTCATCTATCCAACAATACATCCATTTGGTGACTAGCCTACTTTGTCATCTTAATAGGACTCCAAACACTATTGCCATCTATATGCCTACTGTGCTAAGAAAAAAAAGTAAATGTTTTTAAATTAACATTTCTTCTTCTGTTATTGCAATATCAGCAACGCCCCGTCCAATGTTACTCTCTCCCTGTCGCTCAGATAAGAACCTGGCTGTAGTCGAATTCAAAGTGCTCCACCGTCTATGCGTACACGCCCATTTCAGCAAGCTTCTGGTGACGATTCCTATTCCGTACTCACCGCAATAGGCCTACGTGGTACGTGGATAAACTACCTTGAGCCTAAAGTAAAATCCATTACTGACGTTTAATATGTTTCCGAAATAAGATGTTCCAAAAGCCGGCGGTCATAACTTTACGCACTCGATGCATAAAAGATCCATGCAGTTGGCGGCCTAAACAACCACTTATCTCACTGTTCATCCCCCATCTGCAGTCCTTGTTAAAGATGGAATAGGAAAGCTGTCACAGAATACATAAAACATGAGACCTTGGCCACCTCCTTTTGACCACAACACAAATGCAGTCCAGAGGGATGGGTAATGTCATGGCTAAAATGGGAATCAAACCAAATGTTGCTTCTCTGATCCTTGTTAATGGAATCAAGGTATGGGGGTATCAAAATGTAAAATAATAAAATTAGAATGTGAATAAAGTGTTCACTCTTTGATCCTTGTTCCTGGAATCAAAACCATGACCTCTGAAGGTGGAAAACAGGAGTGTCTAAATGTGTCTTCTTTATTTATTGTTAAAAATAATATATTGCTACTGTATGCGTTGCACAGTTTTTATTTTATTTTTTTGATCCCCTAAATGCAACTAATAGGATGCAACATTCAATAGATTTCTCTAGTATTAAGATAAAATATTATTTTATTCTTCACTTACTTCAAATGCAGACAGTACAAACAAAATGTATTCAAACTTAGATGAGGATTATGTAATTTTCCACCAAAACAAGGAAACAATAATACAGTATGTTTAATGCCATCTACTTATTTTTAAATATGGTTGTATTTTTTAGGGCAGACAAATTATATTTGTTTCATTCTAGTTCACATTTGTGTTGGAAACAGCGCCGGAGAAGATGGCTGCGGTTTTACAGCCCTCTAACCAATTGTACTATTATGTGTGTTTTTCCGCGTTATTTGTAATTTATTTTGTACATAATGTTTCTGCCATCGTCTCTTATAACCAAAAAGAGCTTCTGGATATCAGGACAGCGATTACTCACCTCGCATTGGACGAAGATTTTTTCTTCAACGAGGCGGCCGCGAAGGATATCATACAGACACCCGACAAGGCCCAAATCCCCGTCATTCGCGTTAGGAAGAGACGGAGATATCGCGGACGAAGAGCGGGGTGCCTTGTAAGGATCCGACGGCGAGCGAGTAAACTGCCTCTTCCATCAATCCTATTAGCCAACGTTCAATCTTTTGAAAATAAAGTGGACGATTTAAGATTACGGTTATCCTACCAACGGGACATTAAAAACTGTAATATCTTATGTTTCACGGAGTCGTGGCTGAACGACAACAATGATAACATTCAGCTAGCAGGCTATACGCTACATCGGCAGGACAGAACGGCCGACTCCGGTAAGACAAGGGGTGGCGGTCTGTGTATATTTGTAAACAACAGCTGGTGCACACAATCAAATACTAAGGAAGTCTCGAGGTTTTGCTCGCCTGAGGTAGAGTATCTTATGATAAGCTGTAAACACACTATTTACCAAGAGAGTTTTCATCTATATTTTTCATAGCTGTCTATTTACCACCACAAACCAATGCTGGCATTAAGATTGCACTGAATGAGTTGTACAAGGCCATTAATCAACAGGAAAACGCTCATCCAGATGCAGCGCTCCTAGTGGCCGGGGACTTTAATGCAGGGAAACTTAAATCCGTTCTACCTAATTTCTACCAGCATGTTAAATGTGCAACCAGAGGGAAAAAAACTCTAGACCACCTTTACTCCACACACAGAGACGCATACAAAGCTCTCCCTCGCCCTCCATTTGGCAAATCTGACCATAACTCTATCCTCCTGATTCCTGCTTATAAGCAAAAACTAAAGCAGGAAGCACCAGTTACTCGGTTAATAAAAAAGTGGTCAGATGACGCAGATGCTAAGCTACAGGACTGTTTTGCTAGCACAGACTGGAACATGTTCCGGGATTCTTCAGACAGCATTGAGGAGTACACCACATCAGTCACTGGCTTCATCAATAAGTGCATCGATGATGTCGTCCCCACAGTGACCGTACGTACATACCCCAACCAGAAGCCATGGATTACAGGAAACATCCGCACTGAGCTAAAGGGTAGAGCTGCCGCTTTCAAGGAACGGGACTCTAACCCGGACGCTTATAAGAAATCCCGCTATGACCTCCGACGAACCATCAAACAGGCAAAGAGTCAATACAGGTCTAAGATTGAATCATACTACACTGGCTCTGACGCTCGTCGGATGTGGCAAGGTTTGAAAACTATTACAGACTACAAAGGGAAGCACAGCCGCGAGCTGCCCAGTGACACAAGCCTACCAGACGAGCTAAACCACTTCTATGCTCGCTTCGAGGCAAGCAACACTGAAGCATGCATGAGAGCACCAGCTGTTCCGGATGACTATGTGATCACGCTCTCCGTAGCCGATGTGAGTAAGACCTTTAAGCAGGTCAACATTCACAAGGCTGCAGGGCCAGACGGATTACCAGGGCCAGACGGATTTCAACATGTCCCTGAGTCTGTAATACCAACATGTTTCAAGCAGACCACCATAGTCCCCGTGCCCAAGGACTCTAAGATAACCTGCCTAAATGACTACCGACCCGTAGCACTGACGTCTGTAGCCATGAAGTGCTTTGAAAGGCTGGTCATGGCTCACATCAACAGCATTATCCCAGAAACCCTAGACCCACTCCAATTTGCATACCGCCCCAACAGATCCACAGATGATGCAATATCTATCGCACTCCACACTGCCCTTTCCCACCTGGACAAGAGGAACACCTACGTGAGAATGCTATTCATTGACTACAGCTCAGCATTCAACACCATAGTGCCCTCTAAGCTCATCACTAAGCTAAGGATCCTGGGACTAAACACCTCCCTCTGCAACTGGATCCTGGACTTCCTGACGGGCCGCCCCCAGGTGGTAAGGGTAGGTAACAACACATCTGCCACACTGATCCTCAACACGGGGGCCCCTCAGGGGTGCGTGCTCAGTCCCCTCCTGTACTCTCTGTTCACCCATGACTGCATGGCCAGGCACGACTCCAACACCATCATTAAGTTTGCCGACGACACAACAGTGGTAGGCCTGATCACAGACAACGATGAGACAGCCTGATAGGGAGGAGGTCAGAGATCTGGCCGTGTGGTGCCAGGACAACAACCTCTCCCTCAACGTGACCAAGACAAAGGAGATGATTGTGGACTACAGGAAAAAAAATAGGACTGAGCACGCCCCCATTCTCATCGACGGGGCTGTAGTGGAACAGGTTGAGAGCTTCAAGTTCCTTGGTGTCCACATCACCAACGAACTATCATGGTCCAAACACACCAAGACAGTCGTGAAGAGGGCACGACAAAGCCTATTCCCCCTCAGGAGACTAAAAAGATTTGGCATGGGTCCTCAGATCCTCAAAAAATTCTACAGCTGCACCATCGAGAGCATCCTGACTGGTTGCATCACCGCCTGGTATGGCAACTGCTTGGCCTCCGACCGCAAGGCACTACAGAGGGTAGTGCGTACGCCCAGTACATCACTGGGGCAAAGCTTCCTGCCATCCAGGACCTCTATACCAGGCGGTGTCAGAGGAAGGCCCTCAAAATTGTCAAAGACTCCAGCCACCCTAGTCATAGACTGTTCTCTCTGCTACCGCACGGCAAGCGGTACCGGAGTGCCAAGTCTAGGTCCAAAAGACTTCTCAACAGCTTCTACCCCCAAGCCATAAGACTCCTGAACAGCTAATCATGGCTACCCGGACTATTTGCACTGCCCCCCACCCCATCCTTTTTACGCTGCTGCTACTCTGTTAAGTATTTATGCATAGTCACTTTAACTCTACCCACATGTACATATTACCTCAACTACCTCAACTAGCCGGTGCCCCCGCACATTGACTCTGCAACGGTACCCCCCTGTATATATAGCCTCCCTACTGTCACTTTATTTTACTTCTGCTCTTTTTTTTCTCAACACTTTTTTTGTTTGTTGTTGTTTTATTCTTACTTTTTTTGTTTAAAATAAATGCACTGTTGGTTAAGGGCTGTAAGTAAGCATTTCACTGTAATGTCTGCACCTGTTGTATTCGGCGCATGTGACCAATAAAATTTGATTTGATTTGATTTGTTGTGTCCAGTGTCATTTCTCCACACGGAGTGATAGGCGGTGGATGGGACCTGGATTGTGACTCGGACTCCTGTCTCCAGACAGGAGAGAGCATGGCCATCCAGCTCCTTCTACCACTACAGGCAGTCCGCCACAATGAAATTGCTTTAGGCACATTTTCAATTGTCAATTTCTTTGTTCTTTATTTCCTTTAAACCCGAGACAGGACTTTCGGTCAAATCGCAGTGTGTTCTTTCCTCCTCTCCCCCTGCTTGGTTCGAGCCCATTACAATGCAAACTAACTGGCCGGGGACTCCAATTTCTTCAATGCCAATAGCATGAATGCAATCTCCTCAGAAATAGGCTCTTGACAGAGCAGTGGTTGCTTTGCACACGATGTTGGTGATGACAGGGGTATGACAGTGGGCCAAAGAGAAAAGAACACTCCAATATACAGTTCCTTCAGAAAGTATTCACACCTTTTTTTCCACTTTTGTTGACCTCGCTTTGTGCACGGGGGCATTGTCATGCTGAAACAAAAAAAGGGCCTTCCCCAAACTGTTGCCACAAAGTTGGAAGAACAGAATCGTCTAGAATGTCATTGTAGGCTTTAGCGTTGATTTCCCTTCACTGGAACTAAGGGGCCTAGTCCGAACCATGAAAAACAGCGCCAGACCATTATTTCTCCTCCACCAAACTTTACTGTTGGCACTATGCATTCGGGCAGGTAGCGTTCTTCTGGAATCCGCCAAACCCACATACGTCCGTTGGACTGCCAGATGGTGAAGCATGATTCATCACGCCAGAGAATGCATTTTTACTACTCCAGAGTCCAATGGCGGCGAGCTTTACACCACTCCAGTCCTTGCCGAGGACAAGCATACCCATAACATGATGCAGCCACCACTAAGCTTGAAATTATGACGAGTGGTACTCAGTGATGTGTTGTCTCAGATTTGCCCCAAACATAACACTTTGTATTCAGGACAAAAAGTTCACTTCTTTGCCACATTACTTTAGTGCCTTATTGCAAAAAGGATGCATGTTTTGGAGTATTTTTATTCTGTACACACTTCCTTCTTTTCACTCTGTCATTTATGTTAGTATTGTGGAGCAGTGGCAATTTTAGCATGTCAATCTTGGTGGGGCGAACTCCCCCCAAAATGTTAAGATGCATGCCAGCAAAGCCCCTACACAACACAAAACCAAACAATACATTAATTGCACTATAACGGTGACAAACGGTGCCCACAAACTGTTAGGGCCTACATAAAGCTGTCCCAACAGCAGAGCTTTCTTTTCAGCACCATGGAGTGAATCCTTACCACTGCTCCACCTGGCTATCAGCGGAGCCTTGTCTGGCAGCGAAACAGTTCATTCAGCCTAATTTACTGCCTTAAAAAAAAATATCGCTGATATGGCTGACTTGCTTAAACAAATGTGGTTTCTACTGACAATTGAGATGTACAAACTATGGCATAAGGGGATGATGAGCAGATAAGAGACAATCTGTAATTTCCATTAAAACATTAATGAGCGAGCTAGGACGGATGTAGTCAATATAACTATTTGTTCAGCACTTTTGAATTGTACAGCAACATAATTCAGAACATGTATTCAGAACAGTATTCTCCCTGTTACTTGATGTGGAATAGAGTTCCATGTAGTCATGGCTCTATGTAGTACTGTGCACCTCCCATAGTCTGTTCTGGACTTGGGGACTGTGAAGAGCCCTCTGGTGGCATGTCTTGTGGGGTATGCATGGGTGAGCTGTGTGCCAGTAGTTCAAACAGACAGCTTGGTGCATTCAACATGTCAATACCACTCACAAATACAAGTAGTGATGAAGTCAATCTCTCCACTTTGAGCCAGGAGAGATTGACATGCATATTATAAATGTTAGCTCTCTGTGTACATCCAAGGGCCAGCCGTGCTGCCCTGTTCTGAGCCAAATGCAATTTTCCTGAGTCCCTCTTTGTGGCACCTGCCCACATGACTGAACAGTAGTCCAGGTGTGACAAAACTAGGGCCTGTAGGACCTGCCTTGATGATAGTGCTGTTAAGAATGCAGAGCATACTTTTTACTTTTTTGGACTCAACTTGTTGTGCTGTACTCACTTGAACAGGAAGGTGGTGCGGTGGGCCTTCGTGGGCAGATTTTGTCATAAAACTTTGTCATCAAAGTCTGGCATTCTCTGGATTTATGGTTCTTTCAAAAAAGAAAAAAAAAAAAAGTTGAATAATGACTTCAGTGATCTTCAGGTCGGAGCTCTAGAAAGAGGCCTGAGTTCCCGACTTGGAATTCCGAGTTGGATGACTGTTCAAAACGTATTTTCCCAGTTGGAGCTAGTTTTTTTCAGAGTTCCCAGTTGTCTTGAACTCACTGAAGTCTGAGATTTCCCAGTTCCAAGTTTCCAGTTGTTTTGAACGCGGCAGAAGTCTTGCTGGATTGACATAATGGCCAATGTATTCAACTTTTTATGGCCCATGGTGTTGAAAATTTATCCTTTTAAGCTTGGAAAAGAGACCCTTAAACCCAGAATTGGTCCACACACCCACTCCACTGAATAGCAGGCTAGTGATTGCTTTGCAACGCTTGCAGTTAGCCACTGATTCCTTCCAAACCACTCATTGTTGAATTTGCGATTTCCAACTTGTTGTGTAATGTTTATGTCCAATAGCCGATGAGCACCAATACGTTTTATCTATAATTTCTCTTCATAATTTCTCTTCATATGACAAGGATTGAAAAGGATTTGCCAGTAGTTTGTGGACTTGATCATTATGATGACTGCTAGCTTGCTAGCTAAGATTTTGAAAGTATAATGTTGACATGATCAGTCCAATCAAAGCTACGGTAGATATAACATGATTTGACGTAATTTTATCTGTGGCCAATGACCTTGAGCCTTCTAGGATGGGCACTTCTAATGTAAATCTATGGCAGCACCCAAGGGGCTTGATTTTTCGAGCTCTACACGTAGATTTTGCGGTGACGTAGTGTCCCCATGAGTGACAGAACACTGAGCCAATCGCGGCGCAACTAGAGAACATTACCAACCCCTACGCTCCTTACACTTCAGTGTTGTGATGCAAAAATTCTAGCAAAATGTATAGTGCATAGAATTAAAAAGGTATTGTCTGACATTATTCATTCTAATCAGACAGGTTTTTTACATGGACGATACATTGGAGATAATATAAGGCAAGTACTGGAAACAATAGAACGCTATGAAAAATCTGGGAAACCAGGCCCGCTATTCATAGCAGACTTTGAAAAGGCATTTGTTAAAGTACGACTGGAGTTTATATATAAATGCCTGGAGCATTTCAATTTTGGAGAATCTCTTATAAAATGGGTTAAAATCATGTATAGTAACCCTAGGTGTAAAATAGTAAATAATGGCTATTTATCAGAAAGTTTTAAACTGTCAAGAGGAGTAAAACAAGGTTGTCCACTATCGGCATATCTATTTATTATGGCCATTGAAATGTTAGCTATTAAAATCAGATCCAACAATAATATCAAGGGATTAGAAATCCAGGGCTTAAAAACAAAGGTGTCATTGTACGCTGATGATAAATGTGTTCTTTTAAATCCACAACTTGAATCCCTCCACAGCCTCATAGAGGATCTAGATACATTTTCTAACCTCTCTGGATTACAACCAAATTATGATAAATGTACTATATTACGTATTGGATCACTAAAAAATACCATTTTTACATTACCATGTAGTTTACCAATAAAATGGTCTGATGGTGATTTGGATATACTCGGAATACATATCCCAAATGAAATAAATGATCTCACTCCAATGAATTGTAATAGAAAGCTAGCAAGAATAGATAAGATCTTGCTACCATTGAAAGGTAAATACCTGTCTATTTGTAGAAAAATCACCCTGATTAACTCTTTAGTATTATCCCAATTTACCTATTTGCTTATGGTCTTGCCTACGCCTAGCGAACAGTTTTTTAAAATTATATGAGAAAAAATATTCTGTTTTATTTGGACGGGCCTATTTATATAATGAATATGAATTCGGAGGACAGAAAATATTAAATATTAAAGCATTAGACCTATCACTAAAAGCTTCAGTCATACAAAAGTTATACTTAAATCCGAACTGGTTCTCTAGCAAATTAGTAATATTGTCTCAACCCATGTTCAAGAATGGCCTTTTCCCCTTTATTCAGATTACAACCTCTCACTTTCAGTTATTTGAAAAGGAAATCATCTCTATTTCTAAAACAAGCCATAGAAAGTTGGTTGCAATTTCAATTTAATCCTGCACCGTATTGAGGGGAGGATGGATGGGGCCATGTATCGCGAGATCTTGGACAACAACCTCCTTCCCTCAGTAAGAGCATTGAAGATGGGTCGTGGCTGGGTCTTCCAGCATGACAATGACCCGAAACACACAGCCAGGGCAACTAAGGAGTGGCTCCGTAAGAAGCATCTCAAGGTCCTGGAGTGGCCTAGCCAGTCTCCAGACCTGAACCCAATAGAAAATCTTTGGAGGGAGCTGAAAGTCCGTATTGCCCAGCGACAGCCCCGAAACCTGAAGGATCTGGAGAAGGTCTGTATGGAGGAGTGGGCAAAAATCCCTGCTGCAGTGTGTGCAAACCTGGCCAAGACCTACAGGAAACGTATGATCTCTGTAATTGCAAACAAAGGTTTCTGTACCAAATATTAAGTTCTGCTTTTCTGATGTATCAAATACTTATGTCATGCAATAAAATGCAAATTAAATACTTAAATATCATACAATGTGATTTTCTGGATTTTTGTATTAGATTCCGTCTCTCACAGTTGAATGTGTACCTATGATAGAAATTACAGACCTCTACATGCTTTGTAAGTAGGAAAACATGCAAAATCGGCTGTGTATCAAATACTTGTTCTCCCCACTGTAATTGCAGCATTACCGCAAAAATGGAAGAGGAAAGTGAAAGGGGGAAAAAGTAAGGAACTTGTCTGTCGGCCTTGGTTTAAAGACCATAATTGGTTAAAGAAAATTGTGATAAATAAAAAAGTATGCCAGTTTCATTTAAGGACCAAACGATTTACAGCCGTCCCATATAGACTGCAAAATATTTGGGAAGAGATTTTTGACGTAACGATTCCATGGCATAGTGTTTATGAACTGATATGTAAAACAACCCTGGATTCAAAACATATAATTTTCAGTTTCTTGGCAATTTCTCGCATGGAATAGCCTTCATTTCTCAAAACAAGAATAGACTGACAAGTTTCAGAAGAAAGTTATTTCTTTCTGGCCATTTTGAGCCTGTAATCAAACCCACAATTGCTGATGCTCCAGATACTCAACTAGTCTCAAGAAGGCCAGTTTTATTGCTTCTTTAATCAGCACAACAGTTTTCAGCTGTGCTAACATAATTGCAAAAGGGTTTTCTAATGATCAATTTGCCTTTTAAAATGATAAACTTGGATTAGCGAACACAACGTGCCATTGGAACACAGGACTGATGGTTGCTGATAATGGGCCTCTGTATGCCTATGTAGATATTCCATTAAAAATCAGCCGTTTCCAGCTACAATAGCCATTTACAACATTAACAATGTCCACACTGTATTTCTGATCAATTTGATGTTATTTTAATGGACAAACAAATTGCTTTTCTTTCGAAAACAAGGACATTTCTAGGTGACCCCAAACTTTTGAACGGTAGTGTATATGTACAGTATGTATATGTATTTATATGCATGTGTATATGTATGTGTACAGTTGTGGTCAAACGTTTAGAGAATAACAAAAATACTAATTTTCACAAAGTCTGCTGCCTCAGTTTTGATGATGGCAATTTGCATATACTCCAGAATGTCATGAAGATTAATCAGATGAATTGCAATTAATTGCAAAGTCCCTCTTTGCCATGAAAATGAACATATTCCCAAAAAGACATTTCCACTGCATTTCAGCCCTGCCACAAAAGGACCAGCTGCCATCATGTCAGTGATTCTCTCGTTAAGACAGGTGAGAGTGTTGACGAGGACAAGGCTGGAGATCACTCTGTCATGCTGATTGAGTCAGAATAACAGACTGGAAGCTTTAAAAGGAGGGTGGTGCTTGAAATAATTGTTCTTCCTCTGTTAACCATGGTTACCTGCAAGGAAACACGTGCCGTCATCATTGCTTTGCACAAAAATGGCTTCACAGGCAAGGATATTGCTGCTAATAAGATTGCACCCTAAATCAACCATTTATCGGATCATCAAGATCTTCAAGGAGAGAGGTTCAATTGTTGTGAAGAAGGCGTCAGGGCGCCCAAGAAAGTCCAGCAAGCGCCAGGACCGTCTCCTAAAGTTGATTCAGATGCGGGATCGGGGCACCACCAGTGCAGAGCTTGCTCAGGAATGGCAGCAGGCAGGTGTGAGTGCATCTGCACGCACAGTGAGGCGACGACTTTTGGAGGATGGCCTGGTGTCAAGAAGGGCAGCAAAGAAGCCACTTCTCTCCAGGAAAAACATCAGGGACAGACTGATATTCTGCAAAAGGTACAGGGATTGGACTGCTGAGGACTGGGGAAAAGTCATTTTCTCTGATGAATCCCCTTTCCGATTGTTTGGGGCATCCGGAAAACACCTTGTCCGGAGAAGACAAGGTGAGCGCTACCATCAGTCCTGTGTCATGCCAACAGAAAAGCATCCTGAGACCATTCATGTGTGGGGTTGCTTCTCAGCCAAGGGAGTGGGCTCACTCACAATTTGCCTAAGAACACAGCCATGAATAAAGAATGGTACCAACACATCCTCCGAGACCAATGCCTTTTCCAGCATGATGGAGCACCTTGCCATAAGGCAAAAGTGATAACTAAGTGGCTCGGGGAACAAAACATCAACATTTTGGGTCCATGGCCAGGAAACACCCCAGACCTTAATCCCATTGAGAACTTGTGGTCGATCCTCAAGAGGCGGGTGGACAAACAAAACCCCACAAATTCTGACAAACTCCAAGCATTGATTATGCAAGAATGGGCTGCCATCAGTCAGGATGTGGCCCAGAAGTTAATTGACAGCATGCCAGGGTGGATTGCAGAGGTCTTGAAAAAGAAGGGTGAACACTGCAAATTTTGACTCTTTGCATAAACTTAATGTAATTGTTAATGAAAGCAATTGACACTTATGGAATGCTTGTAATTATACTTCAGTATACTATAGTAACATCTGACAAAAATATCTCATAACACTGAAGCAGCGAACTTTGTGAAGACCAATACTTGTGTCATTCTCAAAACTTTTGACCACGACTGTATGTATGTATATGTATATATATATTTTATATATATATTTGCAAGAAAATAAAACACATGGAGGATTGGAAGTAATGCAGACAATTACATTGATGGAAGTTACAATCTATCTGCAATATCAAAGCTGATCTACCCCCCATTTTTTAAAATAATAATAAAACAAAATATATAAAAAATAATATATATAAAATAAACCTACGCTCCACTCCGTATTTTCCGCTGGCTGCCCCACCACCACAGAAAGCAATGAGCTAGACTGAAACATCTGCATTTTGGAGCTGCCTTACTCAAGAAAGCAAAATAGAGACCATGTTTGTATGCGGCTTTATTAACTCAATATTTTTTTTTCTTACATTGTTCGCAAACTGATATGTGACACGTATTAATGCGAAAATAACATGCAAAACAGGCCCCACCAGCCCTGAATGACGGGTCGCCACTGTTGTGGAGTAACTACAATGTTGTTGAAACATCCTCAGGTATCTCTTATCACAACCATAAAACTCTGTAACTGTTTTAAAATCACGATTGGCCTCATGGTAAAATCCCTGAGCAGTTTTCTTCCTCTCCGGCAACTGAGTTAGGAAGGGCCTGTATCTTTGTAGTGACTGGGTGTATTGATACACCATCCAAAGTCTAATTAATAACTGCATCATGCTCAAAGGGATATTCAATGTCTGTTTTTTTTTTTTTTTTACCCATCTACCAATAGTTGCCCTTCTTTGCAAACCATTGGAAAACCTCCCTGGTCTTTGTGGTTGAATCTGTGCTTGAAATTCACTGCTCGACTGAGGGACCTTACAGATAATTGTATGTGTTGCGTACAGAGATGGGATAGTCATTTAAAAATCATGTTAAACACTATTATTGCACACAGAGTGAGTCCATGCAACGTATTATGTGACTTGTTAAGCACAGTTGTACTCCTGAACTTATTTAGGCTTGCCATAACAAAAGGATTGAATACTTATTCACTCAAGACATATTCAATTTTTCATTTTTTATTAATTTGTAAACATTTCTAGAAACATAATTCCACTTTAACATTATGGGGTATTGTGTGTAGATCAGTGACAGAAAATCTCAGTGTAATACATTTTAAATTCAGGCTGTATCACAACAAAATGTGGAAAAAGTCAAGGGGTGTGAATACTTTCTGAAGGCACTGTAAAAAGTGTTTGATCTGTCTCCATCTGTCCCGATCTCCGTCTATCCATCTCCCCTGAAGTGAACGGTTCCTTCCTCCACTTCTTTTTAGTATTCCAGTCCTGGTATGGTAGGCTAGCTGTAACCTATCCCAGTTCAGACACTTCACTCTTTCATTGTTCAAATGACACATTAACTTGAACTTGGAAGCAGTAAGTTGTCTGCCTTCCAGTTTTCTTCTTCAACCCTGCTGAATTATAAATGAACCAAGCCTTAAGCTGAGCTAAGACGTCATACAGAATGGTCTTTGTTAGAATTCTCAAATATTTTCTCCCCTGTGTCCATAGGGAAGGGAATACAAGTCATAGCAATTAATAATTATATGATAAAGGGCCTGTTCTTTACTTACTTATATTGATCAATTCTGAGAAAAAAAAAGCAATGATGACATACCACACCATAATCTTAGCTGTGCTAAAATTGCCATAAGACACACCCTTCGGTGTCCTATTGTTTTAATATTGGACTGTAGCCAGCAGTCTTATAGACGATCAAGCCAAGGGCATTGAATCAACCAAGTGTTTCCAATTACATACCCATAGATGTGCTTCTGTCTTTGAATACCTACGAGGAAACAGCACTGACATCATTGTCAAGAATAGAATCCATAGAACATTGAAATAGATTATAGGATGACAGCTCTCTCCTGTATTTGTGTTCTTACAGGTGGTGACGTGGTCTACCCTACTTTCTTAAAAGTGACAGAATAGTTGCTTTGCAAAAGAGTCGGGCATGCCCACATTACAAAATACTGAAGTATACTATGTAATAAATACTGTAGTATTCATTGTAGTATACTGTAGTTTACTTTAGTATTTGCAGTTAACTATAGTATAAACACTGTAGTAAAAGAAAAATGTAGTGTATACTATAGTAATTAATGTAGTGTTTTTGTGGATTGTAGTATACTGTAGTATTTACTGTAGTGTTTTTGCAGACGTTATTGTGGTATTTACTATAGTGTTTTTGTTTTATTATCTCTGACATAGAAGTGGAGGCTTTGTCCTTCAGGAAACCTACTAGAGAAACACTAAAAGAGGTAATTTTCCATAATCTGTAGGTAGGTAGGACTGAGGTCTGAATGGATAGTTCAGAGTTTCTGCTCTTTTCTATAACCTGTAGGGAACACAATACCAATTCTCACTTATGGGTGGAACAAATTGCGATATGGGGGAGGGGAATGGGCAGGGTATATGCAAATTAAATACTGTAGTATTTACTATAGTTTAAAAAGTGTTGTGTTTTTGTGGACTGTACTGTTTTTGCGGACATTACTCTAATATTTAGTAAAGTGTTTTTTGTGTGGATAACAATGTAGTATTTACTATAGTATTCTACAGTATATCACAACATGATATAATATCTATCTGGATTAATGCATTTTGACATGCTGGAACATTGGTACAAACGACATCATCGTCTTCAGCAGAGGAAGAAAGTGACATGACAGGATGGTTGGATGGAGAGCCATTGTGTCAAGCCATTGGACGGTGTAATATATGTACGTAGCTTGTTGTTGATGAAGAAGACACTGCTCTCCGATGCAGATCTTCATGATCAGTGGAGTGAGGCATCATAAAGCCCAGGGACTCTGTCCATTCTATGAATTCTAATTACATGGTCCTACATCTTCTCTCTGTCTCATATTACAAAGACATTGACTGGCCACCGAGCACCTGCCAAACTTGATGTGTTCTCAGATGCCCTGATCAAATGTAGAATTGGGAATGACTTTCATCTGCAGGAGCTGGGGGGGTGGTTCTTTGTTCACATGCTTTTGGCTGTACTTTAGGTTTGGGTTTGTTTTTCCCCTTACTTACACTTACTTACTCCTCCTCATCACCTATGGGATATAAGACTACAATGAGCTACTGTTTTTACCCTTACTATCTGTGGTCCCTGAGAATTCTTCTCAGACATGGGCTACTTCTGAATGCAAATCTCTCACTTTGTGAAGCTCAGGTAACTTTCAACTGACCTCATAGCAGATGGTAAGTTGTGCACTGCAGACTGCAGAGGGCTTAGCTTCCCCAAACCTTTCTTAATACCCTGCTCTAACTTTGTTTAGACTGTTCGATAGTATGGTGGTGATGGCTGTGTGCTTTGAATCCCATACAATCATAGAACTCTGACTGATTAGCCTGTATTATGGCGGTGTTCCCCAAGTGGTTGCCTTATAGGATCTAGGGAGGCTGTATATAACATACTGAAAGATTGACATACAAAAATATGAGCTTTTTCTAATTTTCTTTCTTCCAGTCTTGTTTTGGACTGGTGCCTTAAGGGGTTTTGCTGAATGACTACGCTCTACCACCTGTTGAACCCTCTGCTCCACCAAAGGGCCAGAAATAGCGTAAAAACACAATTCTGTGAATTGATGTTGATTTGTAAGATGGATACCATATGCTGCCTTGTTTGTTCCTGTAGAGTTCTTTTGTTTTGTTAATCATTGCTTTTTAGAAGAAATGGAGACAAAATATTTCCCAGATCTGTATGATGAAATCAGTCAATTACAGTGCTAGCAAAGATAGCTCTATTAGAAATACACTGATGAGTCAGACTTAAGTAGACAAGTGAGTCAGGGTTCACTTCAATAAGTGCCGAAAACACACAGAAAAAAGGGCTACATTTGTCATCCAAAAGAAAGCACTCTTCCTAGACTACCTGACAGTCTAAACATCCCTTATGGTAGTTTCATTTGTACAAAACTAGCATGGGAACACACACATACCCACACACACACACCTCACCTGCTGGTGTCGGCTGAGGTGATGGCGATAAGTGGCGGGGGTGCGTAGGGGCAGTGTGGTCGGTGGCGTGGGACCGTGACAGTGTCTGGTTCAGGTTTGTGGTTGCAGTAGTACTGCTCAGCCTGCCTGAAGGCCAGAGGATGCAGCTGGACAGTGCGGCATGACAGCCTCCGGACCAGGAAGGGCTCCATACAGGAGACTGGCCCCGGCTCTGGAGAGTCTGATGAATCATCTGACACCTGGGACAGAGGAGAGGAGAGACAGGCGTTCAGGGAGGGATATACCTGGGAGAGAGGAAAGGAGAGACAGACAGTCAGGATGGAGATATACCTGAGAGAGAGGAGAGACAGACAGGATGGAGATATACAGTACCAGTCAAAAGTTTGGACACACCTACTCATTCACGGGTCACTATTTGTACTATTTTCTACATTGTAGAAAAACAGTGATGCCATCAAAACTATGAAATAACACATATGGAATCATGTAGTAACAAAAAAAGTGTTAAACAAATCAAAATATATTTTAGATTTTAGATTCTTCAAAGTAGCCACCCTTGCCTTGATGACAGCTTTGCACACTCTGGCATTCTCTCAACCAGCTTCATGAGGAATGTTTTTCCAATAGTCTTGAAGGAATTCCCACATATGCAGAGCACTTGTTGGCTGCTTTTCCTTCACTCTGCGGTCCAACTCATCCCAAACCATCTCAATTGGGTTGAGGTCGGGTGATTGTTGTGGCCAGGTCATGTGATGCAGCACTCCATCAATCAATCAATCAATCAATCAAATGTTATTTATTTTACATCAGCAGATGTCACAAAGTGCTATACAGAAACCCAGCCTAAAACCCCAAACAGCAAGCAATGCAGATATAGAGCACGGTGGCTAGGAAAAACTCCCTAGAAAGGCAGAAACCTAGGAAGAAACCTAGAGAGGAACCAGGCTCTGAGGGATGGCCAGTCCCCTTCTGGCTGTGCCGGGTGGACATTATAACAGTACATGGCCATTAAGGCCAGATTTTTCTCCAAGATGTTCAAACGTTCATAGATGACCAGCAGGGTCAAATAATAATCACAGTGGTTGTAGAGGTTTCAACAGGTCAGTTCATCAGGAGTAAATGTCACTTGGCTTTTCATAGCCGGGCATTTAGAGGGTGAAATAGCAAGTGCGGTAGAGAGAGAGAGAGTTGAAAACAGCAGGTCTGGGACAAGGTAGCACGTCCGGTGAACAGATCAGGGTTCCATAGCCGCAGGCAGAAGAGTGGAAACTGGAGCAGCAGCACGACCAGGTGGACTGGGGACAGCAAGGAGTCATCAGGCCAGGTAGTCCTGAGACATGGTCCTATGGCTCAGGTCCTCCGGGATGGGAGGGAGAGAGGGAGAGAGATAGAATTAGAGGGAGCATACTTAAATTCACACAGGACACCGGATAAGAGAGGAGAATAACACCAGATATAACAGACTGACCCTAGCCCCCCGGCACATAGACTATTGCAGCATAGATACTGGAGGCTGAGGCAGGGGGGGTCGGGAGACACTGTGGCCCCATCCGACAATACCCCCGGACAGGGCCAACCAGGCAGGATATAACCCCACCCACTTTTCCAAAGCACAGCCCCCACACCACCAGAGGGATATCAACAGACCACCAACCTACTACCCTGAGACAAGGCTGAGTATAGCCCACGACGATCTCCTCCACTGCACGAGCCTGAGGTGGCGACAAACCGGACAGGAAGATCACGTCAGTGACTCAACCCACTCAAGTGATGCACCCTTCCTAGCGAAGGCATGGAAAGCACTAGTAAGCCAGTGACTCAGCCCCCGTAATAGGGTCAGAGGCAGAGAATCCCAATGGAGAGACAGGAACCGGCCAGGCAGAGACAGCAAGGGCGGTATGTCGCTCCAGTGCCTTTCCGTTCACCTTCGCACCCCTGGGCCAGACTACACTCAATCATAGGACCTACTGAAGAGATTAGTTTTCAGTAGAGACTTAAAGGTTGAGACAGAGTCTGCGTCTCTCATAAAAATGGAGCTCTATAGGAGAAATCCCTGCCTCCAGCTGTTTGCGTAGAAATTCTAGAGACAATAAGGGAGGCCATGCGTCTTGTGACCGTAGCGTACGTGTAGGTATGTATGGCATAACCAAATCGGAGAGATAGGTAGGAGCAAGCCCATGTAATGCTTTGTAGGTTAGCAGTAAAACCTTGAAATCAGCCCTAGCCTTAACAGAAAGCCAGTGGCTAGCACTGGAGTAATATGATCAATATTTTGGTTCTAGTCAAGATTCTAGCAGCCGTGTTTAGCACTAACTGAAGTTTATTTAGTGCTTTATCCGGGTAGCAGGAGAGTAGAGCATTGCAGTAGTCTAATCTAGAAGTGACAAAAGCAAGGATTAGCTTTTCTGCATCATTTTTGGACAAATCGTTTCTGGTTTTGCAATGTTACGAAGACGGAGAAAAGCTGTCTGTCTTGTTTTGTATGCTTTGTACAAAATAATAAAATGCAGGACGACAGGATATTTATAAACGTAGCTCTTTATTACAGTTTTTTACGATTGTTTACACACTAAAATTAAAATGTCCACACAATTAGCAAAATTGTACTCCAATGAGCAAAACACCTCCACAGATTTGCACAACATTACACTAGCAATGTCCGACTCACCCTTTTTGCAAAACATTACACACAGTGATTTGTAAAAACTCTACACACATTTTCACACCTGTAGACACAGATAAGGATCGTGAGGTTACTTCCTTGTAATTACAAAGCACTCGGATTGCCAATTACCACACTAATGAACGAATTGGATAAACACATCTACCAGGTGTGGAAGCACACATGTGCTAATTTGAAAACCCAGCACTCAGGTGTGCTATAAAAGGCAGCAGGTGAGTTCACCTGTCTTCAACAAAAATGGAAGGAGTTAGAAGAAGAAGAAGAGTGAGAATGAGAGGGGGAGCTCAAAGAGGAGATGAAGGCGGTAGAGGAAGAGGAGAAGGAGGTAGAGGAAGAGGCATAGGTAGAGGAGAAGAAGGTAGAGGAAGAGAAGGAGGTAGAGGAAGACACCTAGGTAGAGGAAGAGGTGAGAAGGACTTGAAGAGTTGATAGAACCTGAACAAAGAAGACGAGGACCAAATTTGACTTGAGAAATCCGGTAACACTTGACTGACCATGTTATCAACCATGGACTGACACTGATGGAAGCTGGACAAAGAGTTCAACCAAATCTCAGCAGAAATACTGTTGCGTCAGTAATTCGGACATTTCATCGAGAAAACAGGTAAGCTAACCACACAGTATACATTGAAACTGAAGCTTGTATAATCAATATTGTTTACTGTGACATTTGACAGTAGGCTGCATATATATATATATATATATATATATATATATATATATTTATTTATTTTTTATCTTATTTTGTTTTTACATAGGATTGAGGGTCGAGGACACCAAGGTGGAAGGGGCCCTATGTTTAGTCGTGCACAAGAGGCCGCCATTGTGAACATGGTTTTGGCCAATAATTGTATCAGGCTACGAGAAATCCAAGCCAATATCATCAATGATGACAATATTTTCAATAACATCCAACGAGTCTCTCTGTCAACATTAGGTCGAATCCTAAAGAAAAATCAAATATACATGAAGCAACTGTATCGGGTACCATTTGACAGAAATTCAGAGAGAGTGAAACATCTGCGCAATGAGTATGTGGAGGTATGCATTGTTCATCTGACTATGGTGTGGTATCATGCACTGCTCATAATGTTCTGTCACAAAAAAATACTGTGCTATAGATATTGAATAGCATCCTATTTTCTTTAATGTGTTTCAGAGAGTCTTGCAAATGGATGCTGCTGAAATTCAACATGAATTTATATATGTGGATGAGGCTGGATTTAACCTTGCAAAAACAAGAAGAAGAGGGAGAAATGTAATTGGGCACAGGGCAATCACCAATGTGCCAGGGCAGCGAGGGGGTAACATCACCCTTTGCGCTGCTATCACACAAAATGGGGGTCCTCCACCACCATGCAAATCTGGGACCCTATAATGCAAATCTGATACTTGCATTTCTTGACCGATTGCATGAGATTGTCACAGCATTACACCAAGTGGACCAGATGCGGTACATTGTCGCTTTGGGACAATGTCTCATTTCATCGGGCTGCTCTAGTCCAGAACTGGTTCCATGATCACCCTGATTTTGAAGTTTTATACCTTCCCCCATACTCCCCCTTCCTGAATCCTATAGAATAAATTTTTTTCAGCGTGGCGGTGGAAGGTATATGACCTGCGGCCTTATGACCGTTTGCCCCTCATTCAGGCCATGGAACAGGCATGTGATCTTATTGAAGCAGCTTCAGTGCAGGGGTGGATTCGTACACATGGCGATTCTTCCAACGGTGCCTTGCCAATGAAGACATAGCCTGTGATGTGGATGAAATGTTATGGCCTGATCCAGCCAGACGGAGAGACGGATAGTTACAGTATTCTTGTTGCTTTTACAGTAGTTTTCTTTCATTTCTGTTTACTTTTACTTTACTTTTTCTTCAGAGTCAAAGTGTATGTACTGTAATTCATGCAGTAATTTTTATTTGTCTACGGATTTTATTTGTTTACAGTAATTGATATCATTGTTGGTTGATTACTGTAACTGATTATGGTAAGAAATACTGTAAGTATTGAAATAAATACTTGAAATATTCAGTCTGCAGCATCAAGTGTTGTGCAGTGCTTGGTAAGGTTATAGTAGGCCTACAGTATTTGTCTACATTCTCCTTATATCTCAAAACAAATCATGAATAATGTTGTGAGTTTCTCACTATTTTTTGTCACCTAAATTATCTCTCACATACAGTAAGAATGTCTGGCCAAAAATCTTTTTTTTTTTTTTTTTTACAAATGTGTTTTTTATTTATCACAGCAGTGTGAAACTGGCTGCAATAGTGTATGATCATTGATGACTGTGTTGGTTAAATGAAAACAAATAGCATTTTCACAAATATGTGTATATGTTTTGACTGAAGTGTGTATGTTTTGACTGAAGTGTGTCATTTTGCAAACAATCTAGGAATTTTGCTAATTGATTGTGGTGTTTGGATAATTGTGATTATGTTTTGACAAAAAGAACTCTGTTTTCAAAATCGCGTGTAAACAATTGAAAAAAACTGTAACTAGCTATAACTGGCATGTCCATGTGTCTCTGGCCATTATCATCTTTAGAATGACCTCACCACCTGGGTGGTCTTAACCAATCATAGCACAGTATGATATGACAGTATAATGCATCCAATTACAATTCAGTATGCTGACACATATGAATATTACATCCCCCTTCTTTAAAAAAAAAGAAAAAATATGTAGAACAATAAAGCGTTTCTTTTGAATATATGCTCTGTAGTTTGAACTCGAGGTAAGTAACCATTTAAACATAACAGACAAACAATGATTCAGCATACTGTTACTTTTAGAACAAATATTTCTCAGCAACTCAGCTTTTCACTGTAGCAATGACATCTCAACATATCAAACAAATACAATACCAAAGCATTTCAAGTTAACTTTCAATAACAAGTTTACAGTCTGGAAACTCTTTTAGGGCAGCGATCCGCCTACACCCTTTGACATTTCACAGGTCTAGGACAGCTCTAGGCTTGACCTCTCTTCCTGACCTTGTGTGATATGAAGCTGAGCATGCTTCTGTGTCAGTCAACAGTTATTGTGGTGTTGCAGGTAAGTATGGTGTATGTTGTGTTGTGTCTGTGTTTAGTCCATCCCGTTCTCTTTCAGGGGAAAAGTTCATCTCGTTAGTGTGTTGTTCTTTTGTGTTCAGTAGGTGACGACGATTGCGGCGGTACACCGCTCCTTCTGCGGTGCGAACGTGATATGAACGTTCAGTGTCAGCTGGTTGGATGACGACTGCTGGCTTCCAGTAGCCATGCTCCTGGATTCTAACTGACTCTCCGTCGTTCAGTGGTGCCAGTGGTCTGGCTGACCTGTCGTAGTATCGCTTTTGCTGCTGTTGTCTCTGTGCACGTTTTGCATGCACTTCCTTGTAGCTGACGACCTCAGGTTGCAGCTGCTGGTTGGTGCTGGGATGGATTGAGCGAAGTCTGCGGCTCATCAACAGCTGGGCTGGTGATTTGAAGTTGTCAACTGGAGTGTTGCGGTATTCAAGGAGACTGAGGTAGGGGTCTCTCTTGTCTGCTTTTGCTTTGTCCATGAGTGATTTAGCGATCTGCACAGATTTTTCAGCAAGGCCATTACTTTGAGGGTAATGTGGGCTTGTGGTGATGTGTGTGAACTCCCATGCTTTTGTGAAGAATTCAAACTCATTTGATTTGTAACAGGGCCCATTGTCAGATATTAAAGTCTCTACAATGCCATGCCTGGCAAAGGCTGCTTTCAGCTTGTGTATCACAGCTGCAGATGTGGTGCTGTGAAGCTTGTCGAGTTCGAAGTATCTGCTGTAGTAGTCCACTGTTATAATGTAGTCCTCGTTGTTCCACGTGAACAGATCGGTTGCCACGACCTGCCAGGGTCGGTCTGGGATACGGTGAGGTAACATTGGCTCTTTGGTGTTCGAGGGGCGTCGTTCAAGACAGGTGGGGCATTTACCAACCATGTCCTCTATTTGTTTGCACATTCCGGGCCAAAACAAAATGTCCCGTGCTCTCTGTTTGCACTTTTCCATGCCCATGTGTCCAGCATGGATCTTTGTCAAAATCTCTTCTCTGAGACTGGTAGGAATGATGATTTTCTCTCCTTTGAAAATGATTCCGTTGATCTGTGATAGTTCGTCACGATGGTTCCAGAACTCTGAGACGCTCTGAGGGCATTTTCTCCTCTCCTCAGGCCATCCTGACTGTATGACTTTCCTCAGCTGTGTGAGTTGTGTGTCTTTTTCGGTTTCTGCTCGGATCTCCTTCAGTTTTGTGTCACTAACTGGTAAGTTGCTGTACACAGTGTGCACCTGCATGTCCATGCCTTCACTGAGGCTGCTGTCCTTGTAGGTAAGAAACTTCCTAGAGACAGGGATGTCTTTGCCTGGACGGTGAGTGATTGTGAAGTCGTATTTTTGTAGTTGAAGGATCATTCTCTGTAGCCTTGGCGGGGCTGCGGCTAACGGTTTCCTCACGATTGACTCGAGGGGCTTGTGGTCTGATTCCACAATGACTTGTCGTCCATAGACATACTGATGGAAACGCTTACATCCGAACAGAATGGCATACAGCTCCTTTTCGATTTGAGCGTAGTTGATTTCACAGTCTGTGAGAGATTTGGAAGCGTAGCCAATGGGTTTTCCTTCTTGCAGTAGCACTGCCCCTAGTCCATACTTCGACGCGCCCACCTGGAGTCTGGAGCTATTTGTTGGGGGTCGTAGTAGGCAAGGATTGGTCCTGGTTCTCTCGTGATCAAGTCTTTCACTTTCTGGAAAGCGATGTCGTGTTGGTTGTCCCAGAGGAACTCACTGGACTGCTTTAGCAGCTGACGAGGGGTGCATTAGCATTGGAGAGGCTGGGTGCGAACTTGGCTAAGTAGTTGACCATGCCAAGCACTGTTTCCAGCTCTGCACGGTTCTTTGGTGGCTCCATTTCCTTTATGGCTGAGATCTTCTGCGGATCTGGCTTGATTCCATTCGCTGTGAGAAGATGTCCGGAGTAGCTGACCTCTGTAGCGCCGACTGTGCTCTTCTCGGGTTGAGCCGGACTCCTCTCTCGCGGGACCTTTGCAGCATCGCGTTGAGGTTTCTGTCATGTTCCTCTTTGGTTCGACCATAGACAAGGATGTCGTCCACATTGCCACGACTCCGTCGAGGCCTTCGTACACCTCGTCGATCTTTCGCTGAAACTCGTCTTGGGCTGAGATAATCCCCAAAAGGCAGGCGACAGAACCTGTAGCGTCCAAACGGTGTGTTGAACGTTGTGAGCTTAGATGACTCTTCTGTGAGCTTGATAGCCCAGTAGCCTGATCTGGCGCCCATGACACTGAAGTAGCGTGCACCCGCTAGCTTGTGTGTGATGCCATCTAGCGTCGGTAAGGGTAATGGGGGGCGTTTGATAGCCTTGTTCAAGTCTCTTGGGTCGAGACATACTCTGAAGCTTGCCTGTGCGTGGTTTCTCCACCACCACTAACGCGTTGACCCAATCCGTCGGTTCTGTAACCTTGGTGACGATGTCAGATTGCTCCATGCTCTCCAACTCTTTCTTCAGACGGGCGCGGAGAGCAAGTGGAATCTTTCTCGGTGGGTAGACCACAGGGGTTGCGTCTGGGTCAAGGTGAATGGTACATTCTCCTGGGAATAGTCATATTCCTGTAAAAACATCAGCAAACTCCTCCATGACATTCTCTATCTCTACTGGTGCTGTCACTGATAAAACTAGCTTGATAAGGTCCATGTCTAAACATGCTTTAAGACCTAGCACTGCAGGTGCTCGAGTGTCAACAACGTAAAAGTCCAACATCATGTCCCTTTCCTTGTATTTGCATTTGAGAGTGCATGTGCCTTTTACTGGGAGCTGTTCACCACCATAACCAGTCAGTCTGCGCGTGGTGGGCTGTAGCTCACACTCAGATGTCAAGCTTCTGTACTTACTCAGAGGAATAATGTTTACTTGTGCACCAGTGTCTAGTTTGAATTTTAGCTCTGTGCCTTGTCTTCCTATCTCAATGTCAGCAAAGGCTTGCTCTGTCTCTGATATCTGACTTTTCTGTGTCACTGAATCAATAAACAGTTCATCAGCATTTGACTCTTTGATTGACATTTCATCTTCACTCACTGTATGTACAGTTTTTCCACGGTAAACTCTGCACACTTTTGCAAAGTGATTCCATTTTCCACATTTAGTACACTGTTTGCCTTTAGCTGGGCAATTCCCCTGTTCGCCATACACTTTGTATCCACAATATCCACATGTTTTGGGGCGTTTGGAGTCTGTGTCGCTCTGTTTTGGAGTTCTGTCTGTCTCCGTTCTGAAACATGCTCTCTGGGCACTGGAGGTGCTTTGATGTCTGCCTGACTGCGTGCACTGCTTGTTCACGTGATGCGCTCGTGCTGCCGCCTGAAATGGTTTTCATCTGAACCTGTGCTAGCTCGTGAGATCTGGCTATGTCGATAGCTTTGTCCAGCGTTAGCTCTGATCCAACATTCAAAAGTTTCTCTCTCACTCGCGGTGAGTGTATTCCAAATACAATACGGTCCCTGACCATCTCATCCTTGTTTGCATAATCACAGTCTTTCACAAGTAGACGCAGCTCAGTGACAAACTGTTCAAACGATTCGCTAGCACCTTGTACTTTCTCATGGAATTTGTACCTAGCGAAAATTGTATTGGTCTTTGGCACAACATGTGCTTCAAAACGATCGTAGTATGTTTTCAGTACCTTTGATTCAGCCTACGGTAAGTGTCCATGTGTTGTAAATGTCTCTCCCTTTTTCACCGATCCAGAGGAGCAGGTAGCTGCACTTTTCCTCTTCTCCTCTTTCCTTCAGAGGACCCGTGAACATCAGCTCCACATGCTGTTTGAACTTACGCCATGCATCGGGTAGATTTGTAGACCCCCAATCCATTCGAGGTGAAGGAAAATCCATCTTTTAGTCCTTTTACTCTGACACCATGTCTTGTTTTGTATGCTTTGTACAAAATAATAAAATGCAGGACGACAGGATATTTATAAACGTAGCTCTTTATTAACTAGCTATAACTGGCATGTCCATGTGTCTCTGGCCATGATCATCTTTAGAATGACATCACCACCTGGGTGGTCTTAACCAATCATAGCACAGTATGATATGACAGTATAATGCATCCAATTACAATTCAGTATGCTGACACATATGAATATTACACTGTCCTTGAAATATTCTTGATGTGTTCGTCAAAAGAGAGACCAGGGTCCAGAGTAATGCAGAGGTCCTTCACAGTTTTTTTTAGACGACTGTACAACCATCAATATTAATTGTCAGATCCAACAGAAGATCTCTTTATTTCTTGGGACCTAGAACTAGCATCTCTGTTTTGTCCGAATTTAAAAGTAAAATATTTGCAGCCATCCACTTCCTTATGTCTGAAACACATGCTTCCAGGGTAGGCAATTTTGGGGCTTCACCATGTTTCATCGAAATGTAGAGCTGTGTGTCGTCCGCATAGCAATGAAAGTTAACATTGTGTTTCCGAATGACATCACCAAGAGGTAAAATATATAGTGAAACAATAGTGGTCCTAAAATGGAACCTTGAGGAACACCGAAACGTACAATTGATTTGTTAGAGGACAAACCATCCACAGAGACAAACTGATATCTTTCCGACAGATAAGATCTAAACCAGGCAAGAACTTGTCCGTGTAGACCAATTAAGGTTCTCTATCTCTCCAAAAGAATGTGGTGATCGATGGTGTCAAAAGCAGCACTAAGGTCTAGAAGCACGAGGACAGATGCAGAGCCTTGGTCTGACACCATTAAAAGGTCATTTACCACCTTCACGAGTGTGGTCTCAGTGCTATGATGGGGTCTAAAACCAGACTGAAGTGTTTTGTATACATTTTTTATCTTCAGGAAGGCAGTGAGTTGCTGCACAACAGCTTTTTCTAAAATGTTTGAGAGGAATGGGAGATTCGATGTCGGCCGATTAGTTTTTTACATTTTCTGGGTCAAGGTTTTTCTTTTTCAAGAGAGGCTTTATTACTGCCACTTTTAGTGAGTTTGGTACACATCCAGCAGATAGGGAGCCATGTATTATGTTCAACATAGGAGGGCCAAGCACAAGAAGTAGCTCTTTCAGTAGTTTAGTTGGAATAGTGTCCAGTATGCAGCTTGAAGGTTTAGAGGCCATGACTATTTTCATGAATGTGTCAAGAGATATAGGAGTGTCTCCATTGATCCTAGGTCCTGGCAGATTTGTGCAGACTCAGGA
This sequence comes from Coregonus clupeaformis, assembly GCF_020615455.1. NCBI lineage: Eukaryota > Metazoa > Chordata > Actinopteri > Salmoniformes > Salmonidae > Coregonus > Coregonus clupeaformis. The sequence goes on from NC_059207.1 coordinate 28,072,275, forward strand.
CAGATGAGCTTTGGAGAAATACACAGATTCAAAGAGGAGTCCGTAATTTGCTTTCTAATGATCATGATCTTTTCGTCGAAGAAGTTCATGAATTCATCACTGCTGAAGTGAAAGGCATCCTCTCTTGGGTGCACAACTGAGCAAGAGGACAAATACATTAGAGTGTCTAGTTTGAGAAACAGGCGCCTCACAGGTCCTCAACTGGCAGCTTCATTAAACAAAAAGCCATATCTCAAACTGCCCATCTTAATCTTTTATTTTTATTGGCCAGTCTGAGATATGGCTTTTTCTTTGCAACTCTGCCTAGAAGGTCAGCATCCCGGAGTCGCCTCTTCACTGTTGACGTTGAGACTGGTGTTTTGCGGGTATTATTTAATGAAGCTGCCAGTTGAGGACCTGTGAGGCGTCTTTTTCTCAAACTAGACACTATAATGTATTTGTCCTCTTGCTCAGTTGTGCACCAGGGCCTCCCACTCCTCTTTCTATTCTGGTTAGAGCCAGTTTGCGCTGTTCTGTGAAGGGAGTAGTACACAGCTTTGTATGAGATCTTCAGTTTCTTGGCAATTTCTCGCATGGAATAGCCTTCATTTCTCAGAACAAGAATAGACTGACGAGTTTCAGAAGAAAGTTATTTGTTTCTGGCCATTTTGAGCCTGTAATCGAATCCGCAATTGCTGATGCTCAAGATACTCAACTAGTCTCAAGAAGGCCAGTTTTATTGCTTCTTTAATCAGCACAACAGTTTTCAGCTGTGCTAACATAATTGCAAAAGGGTTTTCTAATGATCATTTAGCCTTTTAAAATGATAAACTTGGATTAGCAAACACAACGTGCCATTGGAACACAGGACTGATGGTTGCTGATAATGGGCCTCTGTACGCCTATTTAGATATTCCATAAAAAAATCAGCCGTTTCCAGCTACAATAGCCATTTACAACATTAACAATGTCTACACTGTATTTCTGATCAATTTGATGTTATTTTAATGGACAAAAAAATTGCTTTTCTTTCGAAAACAAGGACATTTCTAAGTGACCCCATACTTTGGAACGATAGTGTACCTGAGAGACAGGAGAGACAGACAGGATGGAGATGTCCAGTAGCTGAGAAAGAGAGAGGACAGACAGACATGATCGAGATATTCCTGAGAGACAGGAAAGATGGACATGATAAAGATATACTTGAGAGAGAAGAGAGACAGACAGACTGGATGGAGATATACCTGAGAGAGAGGAGAGGAGAGACAGACAGACAGACAGGTTGAAGATATACCTGAGAGAGAGAAGAGACAGTATCAAAAGTAAATGTAATTGCTAAAATATATCAAAAGTACAAGTAAAAGTATAACTAATGTATTATTCCTTATATTAAGCCAGACGGCACAATCCTCTTGTTTTTATTTGTTTATGGATAGCCAGGGGCACACTCCAACACTCAGACATAATTGACAAATAAAGCATTTGTGTTTAGTGAGTCCGCCAGATCAGAGGCAGTAGGGATGACCAGGGATGTCTCTTGATAAGTGTGTGAATTAGACCATTTTGCTGTGCTGCTAAGCATTGAAAATCTAACGAGTACTTTTGGGTGTCAGGGAAAATGTATGGAGTAAAATGTGCATAATATTCTTTAGGAATGTCGTAAAGTAAAAGTTGTTAAAAATATAAATAGTAAAGTAAAGTACAGATATTCAAAAAAACTATTTAAGTTAGACTTTAAAGTATTTTTACTTAAGTACTTTACACCACTGATAATCTCCACCCGGCATAGCCAGAAGAGGACTGGCCACCCCTCAGAGCCTGGTTCCTCTCTAGGTTTCTTCCTAGGTTCCTGCCTTTCTAGGGAGTTTTTCCTAGCCACTGTGCTTCTACATCTGCATTGCTTGCTGTTTGGGGTTTTTGGCTGGGTTTCTGTATAGCACTTTGTGACATCTGCTGATGTAAAAAGGGCTTTATATAAATAAATAAATTGGTCATTTAGCAGACGCTCTTATCCAGAGCGACTTACAGGAGCAATTAGGTTTAAGTGCCTTGCTCAAGGGCACATCGACAGATTTTTCACCTAGTCGGCTTGGGGATTAGAACCAGCGACCTTTCGGTTACTGGTACAACGCTCTTAACCACTAAGCTACCTGCCGCATTTGATTGATTGATAGATAGATGCTCTGGAGATACTGATGCAGAGCAGAGAGAAATAACCTAATCCTGCATACATATGCTTGCAGATTATTACAATTATCAGCAGTTTCTTGACACAGTGTGAAGTCGACACTATAACAGCTGATAGAGAAATGACTGTCCAATAGTTTTTATGCATCTATCAGGACTTAAATAATGTATTTGTGAATCTATTATTAATCCATTTAAATTCATGGAGGCTCTCACTTAAAACTTTTTGCACTATAGTGCCATTATGTAAAGCTCTACCGGTCAGGAGTGTCTTCAACCAATAGACAATTACACAACCCTGTCCATACCAGAGAATAGAATTAATAGAATTAGAACGTGCTCTATTTGGTCCACACTAGTTCATGTCGGAGCCGACAGTACATATGGTTCTGATGTACAACATAGAATTAGGATTGAAACCCATTCTTTGCACTAACCTGCACTGAGTGTACAAAACATTAGGAACACCTTCCTAATATTGAGATACACCCCCTTTTGCCCTCAGAACAGCCTCAATTCATCGGAGCATGGACTCCACAAAGTGTCGAAAGCGTTCCACAGGGATGCTTGCCCATGTTGACTCCAATGCATCCCACAGTTGTGTCAAGTTGGCTGGATGTCCTTTGGGTGGTGGACCATTCTTGATACACACGGGAAACTGTTGAGTGTGAAAAACCCAGCAGCGTTGCAGTTCTTGACACAAACCGGTGCACCTACTGTACTACCATATCCCGTTCAAAGGCACTTAAATATTTTGTCTTGCCCATTCACCCTGTGAATGCACACATACACAATTAATGTCTCAACAGTCTCAAGGCTTAAAAATCCTTCTTTAACCTGTCTCCTCCCCTTCCTCTAAACTGATTGAAGTGGATTTAACAAGTGACATCAATAAGGGATCATAGCTTTCACCTGGATTTACCTGGTCAGTCTATGTCAGGGTTCTTCAATTCCGGTCCTGGAGGGCCGAAACACTTGTTTTTTATTTCTACCTGGTAGTTAATTGCACTCACCTGGTGTCCCAGGTCTGAATTAGCCCCTGATTAGAAAGAGAGGATGAAAAACAGAGGTGCTTCGGCCATCCAGGACCGGAATTGAAGAACCCTGGTCTATGTCATGGAAAGACTAGTCTGTCATGTTCATAATGTTTTGTACACTCAGTGTATAGTCGTACTAGTGTGGCATATAGCCATGCCACACTAGTATGAATATAGCTTACACAACAACTTTTGATATGCTTCTACGGAACCTCCTCTGGGAATGATTTTCAAAGTGCTACTAAAGCAGCATTTTGTGTCTGTAAAGGGTATCATAGCTGATGGAAACTAAATCAGCTGCCTGTTTCTTCAGTGTATCAAGTAGAATGTGTGTGTTTGTGAGTGAGTGAGTGTGAGTGAGAGAGAGAGAGTGTGTGTGCACCTATATGAGCCAGGTCTACTCACACACACACTGTATGCACACACAGTTGGAGACTGGTGAGACAGCATGATGAAAAAGGCTGTGCCATTAATCTTCTGGCTAACCATGAGTCGTTTTCATTGGTTCTGCATGATTAACAAGACTTTCCCATGAAGAAAGGGTCAACCATTAACATATGCAATCCACATAGCTCATTTACAGGTCATTCTCCCACATTACACCTATTAACCACTGAACCCTCCCCATTGACCAGTATGGCCATGTAGAGAATGAAAATTAAAACAACATCTTGGAAAATAAGTTATCGGTATACATAGAGCTTGATGACCTTTTATCATCTTTAATACCTCCACCAGTGAAGGCTGCTGAGGGGAGGATGGCTCATAATAATGGCTGGAACAGATCGAATGGAATGGCATCAAACACATGGAAACCATGGTTGATGTATTTGATACCATTCCACTGATTCCACTACAGCCATTACTACGAGCCCGTCCTCCCCAATTAAGATGCCACCAACCTCCTGTGACCTCCACATATAACTGTTGTTATATATAGAATAATGGGAGGGGAGTAGAAGTGTCAAGGGGTGCTGAAGGTGGGTGTGGTGCATGAATCAAGCGCAGGACGCAGAAGCTCAGTCCAAAAGACTTTAGTGCAATATTCACGTAGAAAATAAGCACAATAAGCCCGAAGGTCGAAATAACGGCGCACACAGGCGTCAAACAAACGGCGCACTAACATGTGCGAAAAACCTCTCCAATACACTGGAGGGAAGTACGTAGCTCCAACACAAAACAGAAGAGCAATCACACAAAGACAAACACACACAACGAGAACTAAATAGGACACTAACGAGGACTAACAAGACACAGGTGTACAACATCATGACAAAACCAAACGAACATGAAACATAGATCGGTGGCAGCTAGTACTCGGGACGACGACCGCCGAAGCCTGCCCGAACCAGGAGGAGGAGCAGCCTCGGCCGAAACAGTACCCCCCTTGACGCGCGGCTCCAGCCGTGCGCCGAGCCCCGGCCTCCGGGGACGACCAGGAGGACGCGGAGCAGGGCGCGCGGGATGGTCCCGGTGGAACTCCGACAGGAGAGATGGGTCTAGGATGTCCCTCCGCGGCACCCAGCACCGCTCCTCCGGGCCGTACCCCTCCCACTCCACGAGATACTGGAGACCCCCCATCCGGCGTCTTGAGTCCAAGATGGACCGAACGGTGTACGCCGGAGCCCCCTCGATGTCCAGTGGGGGCAGAGGAGTCTCCCCTATCTCATTGTCCTGGAGTGGACCAGCTACCACCGGCCTGAGAAGAGACACATGGAACGAGGGGTTAATATTCTTATACTCAACAGGTAGATGTAACCTATAACACACCTCGTTCAATCTTCTCAGGACTTTAAAGGGCCCCACAAACCGCCGACCCAGCTTCCGGCAGGGCAGGCGGAGGGATAGGTTTCTGGTAGAGAGCCAGACTCGATCTCCGGGTGCGTACACCGGCCCCTCACTGCGGTGGAGATCGGCGCTCGCCTTGTGACGAAGGACGGCTCGCTGCAGGTGGACATGGGCAGCGTTCCACGTCTGTTCCGAGCGCCTCATCCAATCATCCACCGCAGGGGCCTCGATCTGGCTCTGCTGCCAAGGTGCCAGAACCGGCTGGTAACCTAACACACATTGGAAGGGGGTTAGGTTGGTAGAGGAGTGGCGGAGAGAGTTCTGGGCCATCTCGGCCCAGGGAATGTACCGTGCCCACTCCTCCGGCCGGCCCTGGCAATACGACCTCAGAAACCTACCCATATCCTGGTTGACACGTTCTACCTGCCCGTTACTCTCCGGGTGGTACCCTGAGGTAAGGCTAACCGAGACCCCCAAACGCTCCATGAACGCTCTCCAAACACGGGAGGTAAACTGGGGGCCTTGATAAGACACTATATCCTCGGGTACCCCGTAATGCCGGAAGACGTGGGTAAATAGGGCCTCAGCGGTCTGTAGGGCAGTAGGAAGACCCGACATAGGGAGAAGACGACAGGCCTTAGAGAACCGGTCCACAACGACCAGGATGGTGGTATTCCCCTGAGAGAGGGGAAGGTCTGTCACAAAATCCACAGAGAGGTGGGACCATGGTCGTTGTGGAACGGGCAGGGTTGTAACTTACCCCTGGGCAGATGTCGGGCGCCTTACACTGGGCGCACACCGAGCAGGAGGAGACATAAACCCTCACATCCCTAGCCAAAGTGGGCCACCAGTATTTAGTGCTAAGGCAATGCACTGTCCGGCCAATACCCGGATGTCCAGAGGAGGGTGACGTGTGAGCCCAGTAAATGAGTCGATCCCGAATCTCGAGCGGAACGTACTTCCGACCCTCAGGACACTGTGGAGGGCTGGGGTCGGGCATGCAACGCCACTCGATTTCGGCATCGACCTCCCACACCACCGGTGCCACAAGGCAAGACTCCGGTAGTATGGGAGTAGGCTCAACGGACCTCTCCTCCGTGTCATACCGCCGGGACAGCGCATCTGCCTTACCATTCTGGGACCCAGGGATGTACGTGATTTTAAATACGAACCTGGTGAGAAACATACTCCATCGAGCCTGGCGAGGGTTCAGTCTCCCTCGCTGCCCGGATGTACTCCAGGTTCCGATGGTCAGTCAAAATGAGGAAAGGGTGTTGAGCCCCCTCAAGCCAATGCCTCCACACCTTAAGGGCTTGAACTACAGCTAACAGCTCCCTGTCCCCAACGTCATAGTTACGCTCTGCCGGGCTGAGCTTTTTTGAGTAAAAAGCACAGGGGCGGAGTTTAGGTGGCGTGCCGGACCGTTGAGAGAGAACGCCCCTATACCAGCCTCAGACGCGTCTACCTCAACCTGAAAGGGTAATGCGGGATCCGGATGCGCCAGCACCGGAGCCGACGTAAACAGGTCCTTCAGTCTCCTAAAGGCCCTGTCCGCATCAGCTGACCACAGCAGGCGCACCGGACCCCTTTCAGAAGGGACGTGATGGGAGCTGCCACCTGTCCAAAACCCCGGATAAACCTCCGGTAGTAATTCGCAAAGCCCAAGAACTGCTGCACCTCTTTTACAGTGGTTGGAGTTTGCCAATTACGCACAGCGGACACACGATCCACCTCCATTCTCACCCCTGACGCGGACAACCGATAACCCAAAAAGGAGACCGACTCCTGGAAAAACAGACATTTCTCTGCCTTGACATATAGGTCGTGCCTGTTATCTTCTCCCCCGGAGAACCCTCCCCAGCACCTGGCCGCAGTGTGCCCTCCACGACTGCACTTGGTGCAGGAGACAGGCCCCCTCGGGCTCCTCCTCCTCCTTTCTCTAGCGCCGGCACCCCCGAGCTCCATAGGGCTCGGCTCAGAGGTGCCGGAGGGCGGAATGGACGGACCCCCCTCGGGACGTCCACGGTTGGCCAGCAGGGTGTCCAGACGGATGGACATATCGACCAACTGGTCGAAGGTGAGATGGGTATCCCTGCAGGCCAACTCACGTTGAACGTCCTCCCGTAGGCTACATCGAAAATGGTCGATGAGGGCCCGTTCATTCCACCCTGCGTCCGCCGCTAGAGTCCGGAACTCTAGAGCAAACGC